>NW_028301046.1:6685000-7010000 GCF_049000335.1 Polistes dominula | reverse complement strand
TAACTTCTTCCTCTTAGAAGAACCGCATGCTGATATTCTTCATCATAAGTAAAAGTCGTTGATCTATAGTACATATAGAAATACATTGTACCGGTAATTACGACAATAGATTAAGTATACAAATCTTACATATTTATTTTATAATATAAATAATTTTAAAAAATATGAAATATATTTTGTTTATATTCTTGACTTATTGTTTATTAGTTCACTATTATAAATTACCGTTGTTCTCTTTTTAAGATCTTGCTAACTTATTATTGTTTTTTAAATTAAAAAAAAAATGAGTTATTATCGACTATCTCGCAATTAGAAATCACAGTAATGTATATAATTAGTATCTGGAGCATGCGCTATTTAGTTAAATTCTTTTCTCTCTTCATTTTATGCCATAGGTCAATTCAATTATATCGCCCATGTAACCTTTATTCGTCTCAGAAGAGAGAATCTAAATGTACATATACATAACATAAATCCGATAAAAATATCGATAACAGGCGTGCCTAAGTTAGGCATGAATTTGGTTTTTTCTGTGTGAGTACACATAAATTGTCCTACTGATCGGAAGGACAAAGAGAGGGGGTAAGAGAGAGAAAGGGAGGGGGAGGGAGAAAGAGGTATTCTTTTGACCCAAAGGAGTATAACATGTATCAAATTTTTAGAGCGATTTAAAAATGACGATAAAATTACACTGTAAGAACGTGAAATTTGTTAAGTTCCATTCCGTAAATCTAGCTAAAAATAAGTTTTTATTTGTTACTGGTAATATAATGAGGAGAATAATGATTATAGGTTTTTTACTCAATTTTTTTGTTTATATATAGAATTATTACTTTCATTATTATTCGATCGAACATTGATTAATACTAGAATAATGAAACATTAGAAAAACATTACTACATGATGAGATTCCCATATTATTGAACAAATAATAAGTATAGGCTATAAAGTCAGACATCGTTTCCCTCCCCTATCCTCTCATTTGCTTGCTTGCCTATTCGGCATTGACGCAAGGTTGACACGTGTCTTTCGTGCACGTAGTTATGTATAACACATATGCCATTACGAGAGAAACGCGTCACGCTTTCGCGTGTGCAAAGAACGTAAATACGTGCGACATTTACGTGCAAAAGATATCACTACGAGAGAGAGAGAGAGAGAGAGAGAGAGAGAGAGATGGGAGAAAATTTACATACGTAAGCTAATGCTAATCGATGTAGAGAAGCATACAATAGGGTTGACTGCCATATTAAATACGTAACACGTTTCTAAGTCGAAAGATCCGTAAGCATAGTATTGATATAGGTAAGCGTATGAATGACGTAATATCAAATTACTATAAAGATTTTTTTTTTTTTAGTTTATCGATTATGTTATGATTATCGTAGGTTTTTATAACGATTATGAATTCATATCTGGCGCCATTTCTATTCTTCATTTTTTCGGCAGAATTATCTCGTTGATTGGTTTTTATCGTTATCCAATCAAAAAGATGATTGAGAGAAAGGGATAGAAAATATTGTATCTTTAGATTTTTTATTATATAATATTAAGCATTGTTTGAATGATACATTTTAGATGAGTTGTGGCAGTAATGCCCCCATCGGAGGAGGAAAGCCAGTGGCTCGTTGGCAGCGGGGGTGGTGTAACGTCCTCCTCTGGTGGCGTGACGACAACCGGAACTGGAGATCGTTCCCTGAATGCTAGGGGTGGCCTCTATACTGAAGAAATGACGACACAAACAGCTAATTCGGCCAATGCCAATGCGAACGCCCCCTCGGCCGATTCCGCCGAGCATGATTTGATCGATTCCACAGCTGATGCTACGCTCCTCGCACAATTTCACGAGGATGCGATCAAGCAGGTACAAAGTCGATGTCTATTTGTAAATACTCCATTTTTATTATTCGTCTCATTCCAAAAATACTAAATTGGGCGTCATCGATTGGCTATCAGCCAATAATAAATCAGTAAGCTCCATCCCACTTTTTTCATTGGCTATTCGTTCGTAGTTCTTTGTACTACGAACGAGTACGAAGAAAAACGAACTAATACGAACGGTGCAACGGCGCGTTGTATGTTTTTTTACGGGTGAATGAACTAAGATAAACATAATCGAATCGAAATACAGCAGGCCCTCGACTTTTGCACATAATTGGTTCCTGAAAGTGTGTACGAATGTTGAATATTCGAAAGTAAAGGAATGTAAAAAAATATGCACCAAAAACTTTTGTTTTAAAGTATTTATCTATCAATATGTATATATAATGAAGTTAAAGAGGCGTGTTAAGTGCTTTCGGGTGTTTCCTTTATAAAGTTGTCAAGAGTTAGTTGAATACCACCCATGTTTTTCATTTCTTGATAAAGATTTCTATAACATGATGTGTCTTTCTCAATTGCCCTACGTACTTTAGATATACGTTCTCCATTGGGATCACATTCTTCCATGATAGTCAAAAATTTGTCAAGATACGTGAAGGCTTCATTCATATTTTTAATTGTCAAAGTCGTGACGTTTTTATCAGCTTTCTCTTCCTCACTTTCATTGTGTATTTCACTGTTACTCAATTGTTGCTCAATTAAGTATTCATTTGACAGCAGTGCTGAATGAGATTCAATCAACTCATTAACATCTTCTTTTTTGACGTTCAAGTTTAGTTCATTCATTAAGGTAACTATTTCATTTGAAAGAGTTTCCGGTGTTTCTTCAAAATTTATAAAATCGCTCATCATTTCTGGGCATAATTGTTTCCAGGAATCTTTCGTTGTTGGCTCTTTCATTTCAACCCATGAGTCTCCAATATTATTTATTGTATTCCATATATTATAATTTTTCCAAAAATCTGTTAATGTTGACCCATCTTACCTGTCAGTTGCCTTGATGGCCTTAGTTATTATTGTCCTCATATAATATCGTTTAAACGTAGCTATCACTGTTTGGTCCATTGGCTGTATGAGGCAGGTAGCATTGGGGGAAAGAAACACAACATTGATTTCCAAGTATAAATTCTGCAGAGATTTTAGGTGTCCTGGAGTATTGTCTAAGATTCATAATGCTTTAAATTGTAAATTATTATTTTTATAATATTGTTTAATTGTCGGCAGTTTAACCTTTGCACTCTAAATTATATTTCAATTTGGTTTCCTGCAGCTTCCAATGCTTTTAAATATTTTATTTAAAATTTACTTTAACTGAAAAATATGAAAATTTAAATATATTGTAAAGGAAGAAATAAATTAAATAAAATGTCCATTTTATTTTCATTACTCTTATATTTTGTAATTTTCAAAGTTATATCTTTTGAGGTAAAAACCGATGTCGAGTCACACTTGACATAGGAGTGCAAAAGATTAAAAAGGTGCGAATAGCGAATTGTGCGAAAGTAGAAAGTGCGAAAGTCGAGGGCCGCCTGTAATGGATCAACAAAACTGACGTCTAAGAACGAACGACATCGTTTGTCTGACTATTCATTTTGTTTTATATATAGAAATAATATAGAATTTTTAGTCCGGTTTGACGTGATATTTGTAACAACGATATGGATAAGGTTTTAAATGAATCAATCGTTAAGACGAGATATACGTCGCGAAGGCCCGATGGTTATTTACAGGATATCCCAGTAAATATCTTTACGTGAATTACAAAGATATCGTATAATTATTATCTCGATACAATAATTGCATATAACAAATATGAAGAAAAATTTATTTAAATTATTTCTATTTATTCCATCATTTTATAATTGGTTTCACAAATGTTTACATAGTGCCTTTTATAAGTGAATGCTTTCCAATTAATTTTGAAGGTGAAAATTTGCATAAGTTTTCTTTCTCTCCTTTTTTTCTATAACTTTTCCATTTTATTTTAGGCTGGCGTTGGTTACTTCCAATTATTAGCAACATTATGTACAGGTCTAAGTCTAGCTGCTGATACTGTTGAATTTTTTGTTGTCCCATATATATTACCAAGTGCTGAAGTTGAATTATGTATTGAAGATAACGAGAAAGGATGGCTCGGTTAGTGAAGTTTAGGTTTCATATTGATTCATTGTGATAATCCTAATTTCATTAAAATATGTTTATATCATAGGTAATATTACTCTCATGGGTCTCGCATTAGGAGGACTGTTTTGGGGAGGTCTCGGGGACAGAATTGGAAGGCATAGGTCATTGTTATCAGCTATGTCTGTACATTCTTTATTTAGCGGAGTCGCTACATTTATGCCAACATATGGTACTTTTATGACAGCAAGATTCTGTTCTGCAATTGGGTGAGCGCAAATATATATTTCTTTTAATAATATTTTCATTTAATTTCTGTGGTAGATTATCAATATATTTTGTTATTTTATTATAGAGTCGGAGGATCTATTCCCTTAGCATTTGCATATCTCGCAGAGTGTTGCCCAAGATTAAGTAGAGGCCAATGGACAGGTATACTTGTAGCAGCAGGAGCATTAGGCGGTGTCTATGCTGCTCTTCTTGCATGGACAATTGTACCGACTACTGGAGAAATGGTTGTTCTGGAAAATAAAGAACACTTTAGTGCCTGGCATCGTTTCTTGTTATTGTGCTGTTTACCTGCGTTATGTTCAACTGTTGGACTCATCTTTCTACCAGAAAGTCCAAGATATCTTGTTGAGGCAGGAAGAGACGTCGAAGCAATGATGGTTTATCAGGTAGTTATTAAATTATAATATTGTATTTTTTTTATTTTTATGTATTCTTTATTCTGAAAATCTTTGATTTTTGATACAGAGAATATACAAAAAAAATAATGCAAGAAAAGGAGCTGCGGGTGCGCAGTATCAACTCTCCGAACTAGAACTTCCAACTAAACGACCACGTGGTTTGGCACCTCCGTCGCCTAGTACTCATACTAGCGTTTTGGCAGATATAATGTATTCCATTGAAATGGTAAATTAATTAGTATAATTATTTGCACATAATCTCTTATATACAAAGATCTTTATATCTTCAATACAAAATATGATATTTTGTTATAATCTTAGTTTTGGAGTTCTTTTCTGGAATTATTTGCAACGCCACATTTACGTGTGACTGCAGTACTTTTAATTATTTGGTCAACCGCATCATTTGGGTAAGATTTTTCCCTCTGATTATTGTTTTAATCTCTATTTTTGTTGTAAATATTTTTGATCGATATCATTTTTTTTCAAGTCTATATGGTCTTATGGTATGGTGCCCAGAATATCTTAAACTTTTAAGATCCACGGAATATGAAGCTCAAACTGAACAAATTTCTGGACAAGATTTTAATAATCACATATTTAATGATTCTATGGAAAATCGCCAATATAAAGATTCAACTTTTTTGTACTGCAAGTAAGTTGATGTTTTTATATCTTTGACGAATTAGATATTTAAATGTCTTATGTTATATATCAAAGTTTTTTTATATTGTAGGTTTACGAAAATGGTACTCAGTCATGTTGACTTTGACAATTGTACTTTCCAGTTTGTAGAATTCAGCAGCATCAAGTCTAGCAAAACACATTTTACAAACAGTATTATCGTGCACTCCAAGTATGTATTATTATCCAAATGTTAGGTGGTACATTATAAAATGTTAATATTTTAATATATATGTCTTTTTATATTTTTCAAAGATTTGTAGATACAGATCTGTCAGCCCAAGCTTTTACAAAATGTAAAATGGAAAATAACACAAAGCTGAGCCTTAGTGGTCCATGTCCAACTCTTGATCTTGATTATAATATTTATATCGAAGAAGCATTACATGGTCATCTGGTTGCTCAACTAGCTTTTGTACCTGCAGCCACATTAGCAGGACTTGCACTTACAGTTTTACAACGGCCAAAAATGATAGGTTTGTTTCATCTTTAATTTTTTAAACTCATTTTAAACAATTTAGTATATTTGAAAAATATTAATCATTTGATTTTTCATTTGTACGCAGGGATCTCTTTATTTCTCTCTTCCGTTACGGCACTTAGCCTAATACTAGTTGGTACAAATAGTTCTGCAGTTTTAGGATTTGAAGGAGGATTTATCGCAGTTTTTGCGGTTGCCTGGACATCACTTACTTTGGTTACAGTTGAAAGTTTTCCTACACATTTAAGGTAATCCTTTTATTTTGTTTAATTTCATAATATTCTGACATATAATTAAATCTATTATAAAAATTAATTAATTATATCATTTGTACAGATGTACCGCCTTTGGCTTTATCGCAGCTGTCATAAGAATATCAGGTCTCATAGGAACTATAACTTTTCAAACGTTAATTGGTGCACCTTTGGTTACTCCAGCATTACTTACTGCTTTGACATTGCTCATAGCTAGTATTACAACTTTGGAGTTGCCTCACACTCATTCGGTATTTTTATAAATACCATAGACAGTTAAATATAAAATGAAAAATATAATGGTAAATATAGAAATATAGAAATAGAATATATATAAACAGGAAGATAATAAGTGTGATGCATTGATACTAGTGATAATTAGTATCAGCATTATAGAGTAAAAACAATTTTGGACGATACCTTGACGATGTAATATTTATTTAATTAGAATTAAAAGATATAGTAAAAGGAAAATATATACGGATAAAATCATGTGAACATAATGTGGAACACTAAAAAGCACTTTGTAAAAGACCGCGATTTTTACAAAGTCAATTATACGGCAAGAACAAGATATTTCTTTCTTTGTAATTCAGACTTCGTACAAAGTGACATATCTTAAAGCTATAAAAAAGTGTGTGAATGTTGTATATGCAAATGTTTGAAGTACCAATGCGCACAGAAAATTAATGGAAAATTTTTGAATGATAACAGAGAGAGACTTTTCATGGAGTAAAGTGTGTGTGTACTTGTATGTATGTGCATTCAAGAGATCAATCAAACTTTCTATATTGGAAAGTTTGAAAAAGATAAAAAGTTTTAAAAAAAGTTACGAATCTACAAGTTACGAATGACATAATGCAAATAGCATACAAAATTGAAAGTTAATAACAGTCCTTAAGAAAACGTTAAAGAAAAGTTTCAATAGCTTGAAGATAAATAAAATTATGCTATTTACAGGCATGTATTGACAGAAGTGTTCTATTAAGGCATTCCTTGCGAAAAGTGTCAATTCTAATGAATAAAGTTAATTGAACATTAAAAACTAACACTTAGCTGGGCAAGAAGAAAAGAAGGGAGAAGTAATGAATCACTAAACACTGCATATTACGACATGTATTACAACATCTATCTAAATGCAAATAAGATACACGAGTAATGTCGAATTTTACTAGTCAAGCAAAAAAAAAAAATTGCACAATATTGGAAACTCTGCAGTGCTTTATTGGCACCGAATAGATGAAAACGCAGACTTTGACATTCGCATGAAATTTTGTTTATATTTTTCAAATGAAAAATGGGTATATATAATGATATTTTTTTTGGAAAACTGTTATTTCTAGTATGCCAAAAGAGTTGTATGATGAAAAGTTATTATCGAAGATAAGTCTACATACAGCAAAGTTCTCCATGAAGAATATAAAATGTATATCCAGTACTTCCGCTTCATACCGATTACTAGTTCACAGTAGCTGTATAAGCAAAAAGTTAGTAAAAAGTAATCAAGAGGCATTATCGATATAATAAAAAAAGCTGCCGCATAAATCTTATATTTCTAGCTAAAAATTTCAGTCATCAGCATTATTAGTATAAATCCAAGAGATTATTGCCTCTAGTCAATTTTCAATCTTTATTGAAAGCAATGATGTGTTAAATAATGAAGTATCTAATTGTCCAATGCGTAGCACACATAGTCGAATATTTTGTTCAAAATATATCTAAATTATAAATAGTATCAACGAGTACTCTATAATAGAGTTACGGTAATTACTTTTCTAGTTATTTGTATTTTGTAATCTCCGTATCGGCATGAAGAATAACAAAGATAAACATAAGAATATGACGTTCCTTGGAAAAAAGTACACGTTATTTCTAGGCTATAAGAATTTTTCAGCCTGTCGAGAACAAAATAAAAATACTCTGTTAGGTGTGAGAATTTCAAATATTTCATTGACTACTAAGAGAAGTTTATTAAGACAAAAGTAAACTAGACATTTACGTCCCATCATGGTTAGTGAATTTTTTCATATCAGATTATTGTCTTGTAATTTATGCGGGATTATTACCAGATCAGGTTTTGTAAATAGTATTATAACGATATGGAAATGAATATCTCAGAAGGATAAATATTGAAACATTCCATTTTAGTGTTGGAATAATATCGTTTTGAATATTACATTATTATTTCGATCAAGAAATTCATTTCCATTTACATATATTACTATTCTGAACCTGGTTGTGATGCTTGTGTTGAGTGCATGATGAGTATAATTGAAACGGTTAATATTAGCACAAGAATAGGGAATACAAATAAAATATAGAATTCCTTTTAATTGGCACGTGCAGTTTCACGTAATTATATCGATGCTATATTATTAAAGTTTATCATTGCCTATAGAATAATATACTTTGATTGACATATCATACTTACATGCTAACACTAAAGATGAGTAGATTTTCAATTAGTCTGCAAATCATAATTTATAGAAGTACGTACCAGTAATTACATGACATCAATCTTTAAATTTATACAAATTATCAACAACAGAATTTAACTGGTATGATATTTTCTAAATTAATATTTTAGATATTTTCTTTAGTAAGGAATATATACATATATGTATATTCTTTTTTACACAGTAAGATTATCAACCGGTCAATATCTTGTATCAATAAATATTTATTAAGTGTTTTAATCTGTTAAAAAAGTTACATAAATTGTTATTGTTAAAACAGCAATCAAGTAAGAAGAAGAATCATAAATTATACGAATCATAATAAATAATTTAATAATGTATTATTTACATTGCCACGTGCAATAATAGGTTAACATTGAAAATATTATTCATACTCTATTAGTCTAATCATAATAACTCATATAAAATGCATTTACGTCGGTAATTGTCACATACCTATTTAAAATAGACTGAAAAATCAGGATCAGTTGATAATCACTGTGCGTTGCGAAGAGACTGTACTTTAAACTTTACAATAGTTACTAAATATAAATTAAGACTTCGCGTACATACATAGGTAATATTACTAGCGTAATTAGACCAAAAATGCTGTTTTTCTAAATTTGATCCTGCTTGCATTATCTGTTGAATATTTAGATGAATATTTTAAGATATTCACTTATCACATAAACTTTCTCGTATTTAATTGTCATATATTAATTAAATGATAGAATTCGTGACAGTTGTTCTATTGCAACGAAATTAGAAGATTATTGACGAAGAAAACTTTTTTAAATAATAACCGCAATCAAATTTTTAAATAAATTCAAGTAGCATTGTAATAGAAGATACAAATATATTCGGCGGATCATGCAATCAGTATATTTTAATTAAATTATTCATTTTAATTCTATGATAAGTATCAATTATTATAAGATTAATATTATGAATATTAATTATTATTATTTTTAAAATGCATTATCGATTAATTTTATGTACGATTTTAATGAAAATGATAGCATGCATTGTTGATATAAAATTTTGTACACATTGCTTCTATAAAAGCATAAATTTTAACATTGTAATCTTTTGGTCATATTAACAACAAGTTCTCAATTTATACTCATGTGTTTATTTTGGCAACGATTAAAGGGTCATGATTAAATTTTCAAATAATTATACTCTTGCAAAGAACATAAAATTTACGTACCTATTTGAACATAAATAATCAGCTTACATTTCTACAACCAAGTAATTTCACAATTAAAATAAAAAAAAGCGTAGCAATAAAATCAACCCTTTTTGCAAAAATCGATGTAAATTATTGAAGAAAGAATAACGAGAAACAAATGTGAACATAATGCAGTTGAAAAGAAACGAAACTGATCATCTTGCTATTTTTTCCTAAATAATCGCACAATTACTATTTCTGCATTGATTCTATATGCCAGGTGAGACATTTAAAACAGGATATTTGAATAACTCGATTGCTATCGATAATAGAAAAAATTACAATCAATTTATTCGGGTTATTTGTTTTAAATACCTAGCCTGGTATATATATATATATGGCTATATTATAAAATCGATCGAATAGCAAATATATGTATACATTATTTATATATATATATATATATATATATATAATGTATATATTTTTTAAAGAAAAGAAATTTAATTACAATAGATCGAATTTTAAAAGAACTATGACATTTTAAATGGCTCACGTTATTATATAAAAATATCATTCTTATTAATATGGCAACACTAAAATTGGTTTATAATATTGTTAATTTTTACCACTACCGTGTACATAAGAGATTTTACATATGGTGTAATAATTAACTTCAGATATTTATTTTATGAAAAAAGAGAATAATGCATAAAAAAGAATTTTATATAGTTAATTATTTGTAATATTTATCGTCTTTATTATCGATAAAATTCAGCTACAACTTATTAACGTTGTATTCTTGTTTTTTATTTTCCAATCAGTTAACTATAAAACTATAACTAAAAAAAGCTTTCATTGCATTAAGTTCAAATTAAAATAAAAAAAAAACAAAGGTTTGGAGAGTAAAAATACTAAGTAGATAAATTAGAGAATTTTGTACCCCGTCGTCGATAATATAAATTTTTACCTGAAATATGTAGTTGTGAAAATGTTTTAAAGAGAGCGCCACTTACATCCAAGTTGCGAGAATCGCATCAGCGATTGTATCGAATTCTTGACACGATCTATTACTTCCGTAAGTTCAATTTTATTAAGTGAATTCATTTTGATTTGTACAAGCTAAACAAATTTAGTACTATAACCACGGAGGATAGATACCAGGAGTCCAAACAGTATAGGATTTTTCACATTATTTGTGGTAGTCATTTCTTGATCCAGATCATAGTTCTCTTTTTTGCCACTGGCTGCGCAAGTATTCAGAACGTACCGATACTATTATTATTATTACACGTAAATACGAACTGGTTAACCTGGCTCGTGGCATGTAAATTAAATAAAAAGCTTAGAAGAAGTTGTTTTAATGGTGGTTGGTACAAAAACAGTGAAGATTGACACAATGTTTGAAATATTAGATGATGTTTCTAAAAGGAATATCTCGATTTTCGTTGGCTGTGATGAGCATAAGAAACAAGAAAAATTATTAACAATTTTTTAATAACGCGGGGGCATTTTCTTGTCAAATGTTTTAATAAAAGTCCTACGAAGAGAAAAATTAAATTTAAAAAATATCGAAAAAATTCGAAATTATTTTAACTCATATTTACCATCAATAAAAAAAATTAATTACTCTAATTTAAAAAATAATTTAAAATTCTCGATTACGAAAGCAATATTCCGGATACTCTTAAAACTATAATAATTTGGTTTTTAAATATTAAATATGTTTTATTTGTACTATTAAAAAATAATATGTTTGACAATAACTTATTTATTATTTTTTTTTCATCAAGTATATTTATCGTGATACGCAAATAAATGGGCATTTGACAATGTTTAAAAATATTTTTACTAGTAAATTTTCATAGAGACAATTTTTAATAATTTTACATGGAAAGATTAAAAATGAACTATAAACTCAATTTATTAAAATTTTTCTTCGCATAAATCTATTTTTTTTAAACAAAATGGTTTGGTGCCTACTGATTTTTGTATTATGATTTATTAATATCAGATGTTTTTAACTTTGTAGATTATCTCTTAAGCTTCTCGATATTGCTGAGTTGAAAAATTTTGAGGTTTCTAAAAATTTCCTTAAACTTTTATTTAATTCCACGTTCCTCAAAATATTTTTTTTCAGAGCTGTCAATAGCAACAAGACTTCCCGCGTAAGTATTTAAACGAGTACTCAGTAAAAAGTAGCGCGCCCTACCGGCAAAATATCTTGTCCCCTAAATTGATACCGTCCTTTCAACATTACGTTCGGACTCCTGGTATCTATCCTCCGTGACTATAACGATAGATATTTAAATAATCAGTTTTAGCCATAAAATGATAAAATCGATATTTTATTATAGCAAAAATTTGTGAAAAATAAAAAGAAAAAGAAAGTTCTGCTTACGCTTGCGCGCACATGTCATAACATCTTGTTCAACGTTCTGTGAATTAGTTGTCGGCAATTGCATTGACCTCGAGCTTATCCTTGACCTTGGGCGTGTCTTCGACGTACGAAGCGAATATGATCGTGTCGAACGAGCCCTGACCTAACCTATTCTAGGCTATGTCTCTGTCTTTCGCATACAGACAAAGCCTAGGAGAGGCTAAATCAAATTACTCGGTGTTTTTTTTTCGCTACATTATTATATTTTGCACAAAATATCTTTATATATGGGTTAGATTAATATTTATCCGTTAAATTTTTTGTAAATAAATGAAGAGCGTAAAGAGAAGCACTATATAGCACTGTATGTAGAATGGAATCTCTTTCTTTTTTTAATGTCCTTCGAATACGTAATCTTTGATTTGCCTTTCTTCATTGAAATGATCAACAACAACTGAATCGAAATTATAATAAGTTTATCGAGGAGATTAATTAATTACATTGATAAAGCTTCGAGAAATGTTAAAAATAAAATAATATGCAAATTAGTAGAATAATAAGAGTGCAAACATATTTGCAATAATAATATCGATATGAATATTATGGCTGTTGAATCAATTTATAAATTGTATTTTACAGTAGGTTAGTCGTCGCGAATCGCAAGGAAATTGTGTCATGCCTAAAAATATCCAAAGCACGCAGGAAAATGTGAAAAGGTCGTACGGACAAGGAATAAAAAAACTAAAGGAATTGCACAAGAGAAGTTGATTTGGTATTCAAATCACCAGTTATGCGCCCGCCTCTCTCATGGTAGATAGCGTGTGGTAGTTGTAATATGGAGGTTTCTTTCCTGAGAGTACTTTTTCTCTTCTTTCTTCCTCGCTTTCATTCGCATTGTAAGCTATCTTAACTATTATTATCTGTTTCTCGCACTGCTTTTGGATTCTTTTCTTTTTATTACATCACCTATTGCAGGATACTTTTTTAGAAAATCTCGACACAAAAACGAAGAAGTAGACAAAAAGAAAAATAAAAAACAGATAAAAGGCACGAAAAAATTAATCGACAGAGAATTTGAATGATGTATATTTTATCTCATTAACGACGATTGTCGATAAATGATATTTCCGAAATAAAAACTGGAAGAATCTCATTTCTCGAAATAATGTAAACAAACTTTTTCCACTAAGTAATTCAATGAAGCACATTTTTGTAGACAAAGGAAATAAAAATTTCAATCAAGAGATTTCAATGCACGGTTATGCGATACTTCTTCTCAAAGAAGACATCAACGGCCGCATAGAACATAGTCCGAGGTTGCGTATCGTACACATGTCATACGATGTAAGTATTAGAAGTACATACATAAATATATAAAATATGTGGATAACAAAAAATTGAAAAATTCCATACATTTGAACGATATGGACGATACGATTTTTTCAAAAACCTTTAGGGTCCTAATAGTTAATTAACTTTTAAACGCATTAACGTTGTTAATGAAAGAATAAGAAAATTAGAAAAAAAACTGATTCATTTTCTGTCGTTAAAGAACACTCGCGAAGCAAGATCTTACAAAGTAATTTGTTTTGTTGATAGATAATATCTCATTTAGAAACATTGAAAAACGTGCGATGTAAAAAAAAGGATTTAAATCAGCAGACTGTTGTTAATCCCATCTTGGGAATTAATCGAGACGATCGATATTTTTTAAAGAATACGTCAATAATTTACATATTCGACAAAAAAGAAAGACAAGGTTGGAGTATAGTTTCCGATAATAAATTAATATACGTATTACGTATTCGAAAGAATATGAATTTGATTGTATCCGTGGACGTAATTTATTTCTCACAATAATAGTTCTCTCTGTTATTGCCTTCCTTCTGTAATATTTTTTTCCTCGTTTGGAAAAGGGTAGACTTATTGCGTTTAAGAATAAATAAAATATCGGTGACGTGTTGAAAGACAAAATCACATTTAACGGGGACCAGAGTAGAGTCTTTTAGCGCGTGTTGTCACGGAAAATACGCACAACGTGTGCGCACACATCTCGTAGCAACCTGTACGCGCACTAACCACTAACCGACGAACCGCGGGAGGCCAAAGTATGTTCGCGAGCGCAACTCAGACGATATATACGTATCTCTACTATATACGCGCGTTAAACCACGTGAGACTGGCCAACGTCTTCCATGGGAACGTTTGGTGGGGGAGGAAGAGATATAGAAAGAAGGAGAAGCTCAACCTACAAGTCGTTCTGTGCTTCTCTCTTTTTTTTTCTTTTTTCTCTTCTCTCTTTTTCTTTCGCGAATTAACCATCACCACCCGCGATTCGTCACAAAGAGGAAGGCCACCACCTTAGCTTGCAATCTTTTTACCAAATCTAGTTTCACTTCGAACTGTTGGATCGGACCATCTCTCGAATGATACGATTATTTGTAATCGAGTCAATATTTTTACAAATACATTTACAACATTAATTATTTTATTATTATTACTACCAATTCTGTGTTGAATGTATCATTTTTAGATGATCACAGAGTATCCGTTTTTTTTACGCTTCTTGTTATGATAATAACTATTTATACAAGACTCTTGGTATCCCTTTTTTTACTTACAGATTCCTTTCCTTTCTCTTTTCCCGTTGCTTGATGTAATTTATATTTTGTTATTGTAATTCACTGCTTCTTTCGGTTTCAGTTATTGCTGACATAGTAGTAGTAGTGTCTTGTTCACCAAGAATAGACATCCGCTTTTTTCTTTGCCACCCCATAGATGACGGTGAGTTATCACTCGGCATTCTCGGCGATCTTCGATCGACGAGTTTTTATGAAGGTCGTATGAGGTACTACAGAACGTCGTCGTTGTCGGCTGGGCCGCTTACCTTGCTCAACTCGCGTTTATATATAGTTAATGCACGTGTTTGCACCATTCACGGATATTCAAGTAGGTCGACACTAGGTATCTATCTATCTCTGTTACAGGTCCTACCCGTAAATTTGTACGAGAGTAAAAAGAGGAAACGTGCTCATCTATCCTCCTTCAAGGACATGCCGAGAGTTTGATGACGAAAAAGAAAAGAAAAGGATGAGAACGTACCTCGTGATTCAGGATGTGTTATCGGCATGCATTTTGGACGCCGGCTTGAATTCCATTTGTCACCTTTTTCCTTCTTCCTGAAAAAACGCACCGTATATATTATAGGGTGTATACAGGGCGGGATCAATAACTTTGATCATATTCAATATTTGATATTAAAGACATACGAAATGTAGAGATAGTTTAAAATGTATTAAGAGTAATATACCAAGAATAGATTGGTAATTTACTTTGTACTATTTTGTTGTGCTTACAATAATAACAATAATTATTATTATTATTATAAGTTAAACACACAGCATAAGCCAAAGTAAGGGCAGAATAATATATTTTGAGGTAAGCTAAGAACCATCAATTTCTTACTACTACTATTTACTTCCACATCTCTCTCTCTCTTTCTCTCTTTATTCTCTAATATTTAAATTGGCATGTATCCTAAACACTAATTATTTTTCGACATAGACGAGTTATTACTTTTCTATAAAAAATGTCGAGCAAAAACATATGATTTCATTGAAAAAAAAAACACAGCTCATTTTGATATGTCCATATGATTCGTATAAAAATTCTTACTACCATGTTATGGTCTCTTCCATACCGTGTGACTTTTGCAAACTAAATTTCTCCATATTTCGAAAAAAAAGAAGATATTCAAGGTGATTAAAGTTATTGCTTCACCCATTATATATATATTCCTTACAGATTTTCTACCGGGTGATCTTCAATATTTTATTATAGTAATATCTCGTGATAATAGGATGGATAAGTAGATGTTATAGTAACAATCGAGATATCATTTATAAAATCTCATCATTTTCTTCTATTATTAGCTACTAATTACTATAATTATTTCTAACTGCATAACAATCCTAATCTTTGTTTTAAATAATTTTCTATGCATATACTGACTTATTAATAAGAAGGTTCCTTTTTTCCAACTTATCCATCCAACGTCTGAAGATACTTGCGATTGTGTCGAGTAGTATTCCGAATTCTCGTTTGCAACTCTTTCATGGAGATGGAGATGGCGGCAACCTACGATAATTTATTAACTAGTCCAGCGAGTCAAACCTGTTGCTCTTCGATCCAGCTTGTTTCGTTCTTCGTCACAGCACGCTCACAGAAACCGTATTCTTTAATATCTTTTCGTGTACGAGTATTGATAAGTCCGTTTTATTTTTATTTATTTTTTTCCTCTTAATTATTTAGAGAATATTGAAATATATAAGTTCGCGAGTTGAAAAGATTCCTGAAAGAAAATGATAACCTTTGACGGACACAGAGTCGAGCGTAGTCGAGAATATGAAACCGCTATGTAAGATCGCATCATTTTCAAGAGCAATGTACAAACGATCATCGTTCATTTAATTATGGTTATACAAGCATATAATTCAGTAACATCCACCGACATTTCGTGGTACATATTCTTGTATGTTCGTAAGTCATTGTCGTATGAGGAATTAATGATTACATGTTGTACGTTAATGAGTATGGTTACTTATAGCATGCACGCTTGCTCGTTAATTTCCAAAGACCCACTTGCTTCCTTTATTTTATACCTTTATTTATCTTCTACGATGGCAAATGAATTTTCTTTCCCATGAAAACGATGATGCATTTATTTCGACCATAAATCTAAAATGTTGTCATCGATACGTCGCTAACTCTGTACTGTAAATGTAACCCGTTCGCCTTTTACAAAGATTTCAAATTAAACTTAACTATGGTTGCAAAAATATTTGCTTTTTTTTTTTTAACAAAACGAGTTAATTCATTTTTATTGAGAAAAAAAGAAAGCGGCTCTCTTTGACCTCCTCCGATGAAAGAACATGTTACTCACCAACTGTTCACATGAAATACAAGCTATACCACTAAGAGACGAATCGCCTAAGAAACGATTATATTATTATTATTATTTTTGTTAATAATAGAATATCTTCTATTATTACTTGGTAATTTATTTACAAAAATTGTCATTATTACGTTTTAGCATATTGAAAAGGTGTAAAAAATTTCTTTAGAAATATTTCAAATTTTATTCCTACGTTCACCCGCTTTCGTGCGCATTTAACGTCATGATATTTATTCAAACTCTTCTAAATAGCTTGAATACTGGTTTAATGATAAATATTGAATTGCTAATAGTTTAATAATTATAGCTTGAAAAGTCTTGTTGTAATAGTAAATGACTGTAAAAAGATTTTTTTCTCCTTCTGTCTTTTTATCTGTAGACAATTTAAATGAATTCGAAATGCAAAGAGAAAAATGGTCTAATCGATAGGTCGAAAAAGTGGCCATTTATAAATATAGACGCGTGAAGAGTACCATCGTACCGTTGAACATGTTTCAAGCAAACGAGGTCTTCTTTAGAATACGCTCTTGGTGTGTCCTGCCCTGAGGCCTTCATAATTTTCTTACCAAGATAAAATCGCCCTGGCTAAAAATACTTTCAAATATCCGCTGTCGCTTGCACCATTGCAGGTTACCAAAAGCTTACGATTAATCGTATCAGAATTTTATTAACATTATTTCTACTCCAAGGCATTTAACAGATCCTCTCTCTCTCCCTATATATATATATATATATTAGGGTGGGTCAAAAAAATCAATTAATTTTTTTTTTACAAGCGCCACGGAAAAATGGGTTGCTAGACACCTTGAAAAAATTCTCACCAAATATGAGCTCTTAATTTTAATAGGAAGATCATCCGCATCGCAGTTTTTATTTTTTTCTCAGTCCAATAGAATAAAATTCATACCTCATCATTAATTGATTGTATAGAAAAATGTTCTAGAAGAATTTTGTAGGAAATTTAATGTTCTACAAAAAAGGTATCTTATATTTTTTCCGTAAACCTCACCATTTGAATGATATTGAAGATTTAAATTTGATGATTTTTAGACAAATTTCATTTTTGTTTATAAATTTTATAACTCGACAATAAATGACTATTATAAAATGCGCAATATAAATTTTTGTAGGAAATTAACTGCTCTATAAAAATGGTGTCTTATGTTTTGGCGATTAAATTAAGCGTTCAAAAGATATTCATCATCAAACTTTCATGTGTACTGATTTCTGTCTCTGAATATCTTTTGAACGCTTAATTTAATCGCCAAAATATGACACCATTTTTATAGAGCAGTTAATTTCCTACAAAAATTTATATTGGGCATTTTATAATAGTCATTTATTGTCGAGTTATAAAATTTATAAACAAAAATGAAATTTGTCTAAAAATCATCAAATTTAAATCTTCAATATCATTCAAATGGTGAGGTTTACGGAAAAAATATAAGATACCTTTTTTGTAGAACATTAAATTTCCTACAAAATTCTTCTAGAACATTTTTCTATACAATCAATTAATGATGAGGTATGAATTTTATTCTATTGGACTGAGAAAAAATAAAAACTGCGATGCGGATGATCTTCCTATTAAAATTAAGAGCTCATATTTGGTGAGAATTTTTTCAAGGTGTCTAGCAACCCATTTTTCCGTGGCGCTTGTAAAAAAAAATTAATTGATTTTTTTGACCCACCCTAATATATATATATATATATATATATATAGTTTCTTGTAACCAAAAAGTTAAAGATGTAAAGATGGTGACATTCAAATCAAAATGAAAGCAATCAAATTATTTTCAATGTAAAATTAAACATTTATAACAGAACTACTTATAATAATCTTACATTAGAACGAATAAAATAATAATTTAACAAATTGAATTTTCCGTATATAAATGAAACAACACGAAATAAATGCATAATCGCTATTTACTTCCGGTTTTTCATTTGCCAGGCGTACTTGAGACCACTTGCCCGGAGCAATCGACGTGTATCTTGCAAACGTGGCGAACGTGGGCGTGAATTTTTTTCATAAAGCAAGTTTCATGGATGCTTGAACGTGTATTGGGATCAATGACACGCCCGCAGATATCCTCGTGGTATTCTCTACGACCTACGTAGAGGAGGCATCATGTAGAATTCCAACCACCTTCCTCGAGTTCGCAGCAGGACCTACTGGTTTCTATTTATATACCGTGCAAGACCTTGCAACAGCGTTCGTGCTTACAAATCTTCTCTCCTTCTTCTTCTTCTTCCTCCTCTCTTTACTCACCTCTTTTACGCTCTCTTTCTCTTATTCTCTCTCTTTATTTCTTTCTTTCTTGCTTTTTCTCTGCTTTTATACACACACACACACACACACACACAAAACACGCGCGCGCATCAAATGCATGCGTATTTCGCAAAGTTGAGAGTAGGAAGGTCAGCAACGTTTGCAAGATTTTAGATGCACCAAACGCACAAATAGCAACGTTCTCACTTTTTCTATCTCTTATAAAAAATCAATATTATGATTTATTTTTTTATCTAGGATCATAAAAATGATAACGTCTCTTTTGGTTTATAATTTTTTTTTTTACAATTATATTATCGATATCAAATAGAAATATACGATACGATAAATTATGACTAATTTTTAATTAAATAGTAAAGGTAATAAATAATTTATTTTTTTCTTTGCAAATGAATTATTTGATTTATACTCCTAAAATATGTACAGTTATTTTTTATAAGTAACAAAAATGCTGCCATTTCTGATGCGCTTTTTTCATAAAATTTAAAACTCACGATATCTTTCTGCGCATGTTAACTAATTTTTTATATAATTATTATTAATAATAAACACTGTAAGCGTTGTCCTCGTTTTATTAATATATGATAAAATTATAATAAATGTTTAAATTTGACGAGAAAGTAAGAACTTGATAAATGTATCGTCGAGCCATCTGTGAGAATAATTCTTTATTAACAATCAATACGAAGCACAACAAAACAGATTATACGTCGAAGTTTTAGCCTGCTACTGATATTTCGTAAAATAATTTGTTTATTTATAACGTATTAGCAACAAAATGGCTGACGAAGTATCACAAATTTTTAATGCATTTCAAGATTATTTAAATAACGAACAAGAAATACGCGAGGTTTGTATTAATTACATCTTTATCCAAATTTTTAAGGTTACGTGCTAAATACAATATTTTGTCTTCGTTTGTAAACGTTTTTATTTTTGTAATAAACATTAAATTATTTATTAACATTAAGAGGGAACAGTACGTTTTTATAATAGTTTTAATAAATTATCTCTTTATTTTATTTTAAACCATTTACTAATAATATATATCATAAATCGTTTCATATTGATATACATTAGGCGTCATTGGCCTCTTTTATTTGATTGCATTGTAATGAACAACTGTCAATGTATGAAATTACTTTATCTTTGTTAATGAAAGTAAAAATCTGTTCTAGAACCACATTAATTCAATAATAACGTTTATTTGGTTTATATAGATTTATTATAATTAAATTAATAATTGTTTCATGAAAGGAAATTCGTCTTATTGTGAGGGAAATTGAGAAGAGTGCCAGGGATATTCTGATGATACTACAAAATATTCATAATGAAAATTCTGTGGAAGAGAACATAAGTATGTGTTTTTTTGTACAATCTACTTAATGTCAAACAACAAATAAATCACACATTCAGAGTTGATACATTTCAATTGACTTCGTCAATCATAATTGTTAGTAATTGAATATTTATATTATTAAACATTGACTCTAATTTAGAATTAAACTATTTACTGTTTTGTTACTTCAGTTGTCTCACAGTATTGTGCAAAAGCCAGAGAATTATTTGAAGATGTACGCAAGCAATACGCTGAACTTGCTAAAATTGTTCCAAAGGATCAGTATTATCGATTTAATGATCAATGGCGTTTTGTCACTCAACGATTATGTTTTTTAGCTTCATTAACTGTATATTTGGAAGTCAAAATTTTGGCAACTAAAGATACTGTTGCTGAAATATTGGGAAGTATGTATCGCAAATTTAAATTATGCTTTAAAATTCTTATTCTTATAGGGATTTAATTTTTATTATATTTTTAGTTAAAAATAATCGAGAAGACGGTTTTCATTTAGATCTAGAAGATTTTCTGATGGGTTTACTTCAATTATCAGCGGAATTGGTATATTTGTAATTATATACCTATTTCTTGTTTTGTTTGTAAATTCAATTCTTTTATTCTATTTTTGTAGAGTCGCTTTGCAGTAAACAGTGTCACAAATGGTGATTATAATCGACCTATAGAAATAGCCAAATTTGTGAATGAACTAAACGCAGGTTTTAGACTTCTAAATTTAAAAAATGATGCTCTAAGAAAACGGTTTGATGCCTTGAAGTATAACGTAAAGAAAATTGAAGAAGTAGTATACGATCTTAGTATTCGTGGTTTAAAACCTATTACATCGCCAAGTCCTCAAGAAATTGAGTAAGTGGTATGCTAAATTTGAATTATTTTACACTAAGTTCTTTCGATATATATATGAAAAAATAAAAAAGAAACAGAGTAAGCAAAACTATGTAATTTTTTATAAATAACTGAGTATATATAATGATGCCGCAAATTATTGTGTACAGTAATATGGACAATTAACGATTGTTTATATACCGCATTTGGTTCATTTTTTTATATCCTATAATATTTACTTTACAAAAGTTATGAAAAGGAAGATTTTTTTCTTCTCCATATTTATTTATTTATTTGTATAGAATAATTTTTGAATGCATTTGTTATATCATTATTTGTTGCAACACATTTAGTATACAGACAGCCATTAAATAAATGCAGGGACTATGCAAAGATATTTTGTAAATTATTTTTGCACAGAATAACTACATTATTTTTCTATAATGTAATATATTCATACATTAAAATATAGAATAACATTCAATTTTATTTTCTTTACATAGTCTTATATAAAAGTAAGTATATATATATATAGTATTGTATATAATTACTTATTTCAAATTCTTATAGAAAATATCAAAATTATTTGTTTAAAATATACCACAGGAAACATTAACAAGCATGATCAATGATATAAGAAATATTTTGATCATTTTTATATTTACTTATTTTGCCAATGATAATTATTTTTATCAACACACACAATAGGAGTCTATTTTATTAGAAATGTGTATGACCCGTAATAATAATTAATACGTTTCCGCAAATGATGGCTATAGCCGCCCGATCTTTGTGTTTCTGAGCACGATCGTTAAATTAAAATTGTGCGTCAACGTGTTTTAATAACCTTTTAATAACCCGTTTAATTAATAATTAACTACCCGTATATAATAATTAATAACCCGTTTGATAATTAAAACTATTCGGTATAGGTTCACCATTTTTGTATTTTGTATAGTTTTCTGCAAACAATTTAGCAACATCTTGTGGACGTGTCACACCGGAAATATGTGGTGAAATAGTTACCTATAAAAATCAAATAATAGTATTTATGAAATCACGAATGTCTCATAGAATAAAAAGCATACTTATTTATAGAAATAATTCTAACATTTGATAAATGCCATAATTTACTGCTTTTTGGTAATGGTTCTTCTTGGAAGACATCTAAAATTGCAGCATGTATCCATTTGCGCTCCAAAGCATTTATAAGATCTGCTTCATGAATAATCGTTCCACGACCAATATTAATAAATACAGTCTTGTGATCCTTACAATGTTTCAGAATATTCCCATTTAAAAGTCCAATTGTATTTTTAGTAGTTGGTAATACGTTTATAATGTAATCACAGTTTTTTAATATATCAGTTAATAGATCTGTTGTTCTATGTTCGTCTATGTAATTTAAATGTTCGTTTAAAGGAGTGCGTGTCATTCCCCAAACCGTGGCCCCAAATATTTTTAAATTGTGCGCAACTGTTGAAATTGTAAATTACTATTTAGTATAAAATCATCTTTATTGTTACAATATCAACTAAAGTATACAATATATGTTCTTACTAAATTTTCCGATATTTCCCAATCCTAAAATGCCTATATTTAAATCACAAATTAACCTATGATCATGTATTTTGCCACACGTTATCCAGTCTGCCTTTTTTTGATTTTCATATTGCTGTTTCTGATCTCGTTCAAAGTTCACAATCTGCGTTATTACATATTCTGACATAGCTAAACCAAAACTTTGATCTGTAAAGCGCGAAAGAATAAAATTCAATGGTTTCTCTTGAATAAATGGAATTAATTTATCCAATCCTGCCCACGTCGATTGTACCCATTGAAGTTTTGGTAATTTTCCCAAAAATGGTATTAATAAATCGCAATCACTCACTAGTATTTCTGCCTCGTTGAGTTTCGAAGATGCATTGTCTTTTTCTAAATGTACATAATTTATTTTTATCAAAATATATTATAACGAGATGAATGCTTTTATTAAATTATTTTATTGTTTATCAAATATAAAGAAAGGAAAAAGAATGTGAATGTAAAGTTATAAGAAAATTAAAAATAAAAAACGCGGCAATATTTGAATTGAATACAAATGGATTCCCGCGCTATGAGTAAATTAGGAATGAGGGAATATGCATTTTATGTTGTGACGATTGGTGGATTACTGTGTTTTGTAGATCTTGACACGTGCTCGGAAGAGCTGTCGTCGTACGCATAACATAGCAAGGTTCAAAGGTACGTTTATCATAGCAATCATGATCTATCTTTTGAATACCTGACAAAACATCGTAGATAGTTAGATTTGGAAGACGAGTACGAAGATGATATGATAATTTTGGAATAGTGGATAAAACTGCTATAACCTGCGCCATCTCATGTACACAAATGCCTTTTCCACCTTCCTGAATAAACTACGCAAGTCAAACAGGATATTTGATAAATAATCTAAAACTTTAATCAATACTTTCCGTTTATACCAAAGTATACAATAACAATTGTCATAGAATAAAACACTTTTCTTCTTTTTTTATAATCTATCAGAAAATATTTGTAAATGTTCAAGATATTCACGTACTTATGGACACATGCGCACAACTTAAGAAGAACAAATTTGAATTTATTCATAGAACCTTATAAAATACATTGCTTTTATTTGTAATATCTTCGTACGATTGACTTTAGCAATCATTTTTCAAAAGTATAAATTTAAAATTTATTTAGATTAAATATAGAGTTTAGAAACAAGTTAAAAAAAAATATTAAAATTCATTTTTCTATTACGGAGTAATGAAAATATAATGAAAATTAATTTTGTCATATTTATCTTCGTTAAATATTTAAAATACTTGACTTAAAAAGAAACTGTATTTAGTTGTAAAACGACGAGAATCGATACATAGATCGTCTTAGTTCCCATTTCTAATGAAAAATAAGAAGAAGAAAGAAAAAAAGAATTTAACGTAAGAATATTATCATTACAGAGTGGGAAGGTGGAATCACACGAAGAAGAAAGTTATTGAATTGTTCATAAAGTAAGAAGGATCTACAGTGGTACGAGCGTAGTAAAAATTCAAAGAAAAAATCATGAACACGACGCTGTATATACATTCGCGATTGATGTGAATGAAAATTCGGCTTGTTGTAGAGCGTACTTCCAATAGACTCGTGTATTCTCGACAGGTCGATTCCCGCGCGACTCGTGTCGAATCCCGGAACTGTTTGGGCTGAACGTGTTAAATGGCTGTGCGTCGGCCATGATGGCTTTGAGCAGGGACCGTGTCACGCAAACATGTTTTCAAAGTGATATATTTCGTTTGGTGACTGAGTGACCGTGTTCCAGCGCGATGGCCGGAGAACGATGAGGCCCTGAGCGCTCTCTGTGCCGGGTAATACGGCCTCTGGGCCCCTAAACAGGCCCAATTAAATTCACGTTCATTAAGCCCGAGGCCCGAACCGACCCGACTGGCCTCACAGTACGAGCCAACCAATTTGGTTGTCAACACGCGAGTCACTCGCCTCAAGATGAGCAAGCTGTCGTTCAGGGCTCGCGCCCTGGACGTCTCTAAGCCCATGCCGATCTATATGGCTGAAGAATTGCCAGATTTGCCTGATTATTCGGCCATTAATCGCGCAGTGCCCCAAATGCCTAGCGGCATGGAAAAGGAGGAGGAATGCGTAAGTTGACTATCCAGCCCTCGTTCCAGTATGTTTTCCACGACGGCCATCTTGCATTTGATTGCGTTTCCACAAACAACCGCAAGATAGCACTACATATTGTTCTTCTATTCTTTCATTAAAAATTTTTACTTTTTTCCTTTTATTCGTTATTGTTTACTTATTTTTTAAAGATTTTTATATTATAAGAACATCTACTTTTCTACCTTTCCATGATTTAACAGTTGTCACGCAGTACTTTTTATGAAATTACATTATCAGTACAGATGAAACTGGTGCAGATACTTGTTTGCACCCAATTTTTAATATTTCTTTAACTTATTATTTTCGAACAATTTATTTAGAAATTCTTCATCTTTCTTTATCTATTTTATTATCTTACATATTATTTAAATGTAGAAATAGTTTATACTTTTATGCATTTATAAGAGGTCAGCTCGATATGATCAACAAAATGCTTACTTTTATTGTCGTCTCTGTAACTTATATGTTGTATTTTATTTATCAAATAGCTTAACAAGATGTCAATATCATTAAAAAAAAAATGAATTCTATTTTAATGTTTAATAATATAAACTAATCAATTTGACGCATTGAATTTCTTAATATTGATAAAAGTATTATTATAAAGTAAGAAGTTCTGCTGCTTAAAGTTTCAACTTTAATGTTAACCGATATTGATTTTTAGCAGAGTCTTTTAGCATTATTTATCAAATTACAATTAGATAAATTAAGTGGAAAAAATTTTCTGATTTTAACACAGAATGCACTTCGTATACAAGTTTAAGTTACTTAAATTTTAATCGATTACATTTGTATTATTGTGCGATATAGCTTTTGATTACGTGCAATAATATTTTCAGAGAATTCACTTAGAATAAATATCACAAAATATGCGTATTCATATATTTTATAACATTTATCATAGTAAGAATAAGATGATAAATTCATGTAAATTAAATTTTTTTATTTGATGTTTTGTTTTCTTTCTTTTTTTTTGAGAAAATTTAATATTTAAATATATTATTATTTTGCTTACATTAGAGAAATTTATTTATTTCTTACAAAAAATGTGAATTATAGTGAACATATGAAAAACATCGTATACAAATAATATATATGTAATTGTAATAATATCTATATACAAATGCATTTGGATTATTTATATTTATTTAAAGGAACATCATCTTCAAAGGGCAATATGTACGGGTTTAATCATTCCTACCCCTGAAGTAACTGACTTGGCAGATGTTGAAGCTTATGACAAAATATATCCTGCTGATTACAAGTTGCCTCGTCAACTTATTCATATGCAACGTATGTATGAATGTATTTTTATATATACATCGTATATATTAAATATATTTATATTTATAAGTATGTATTTATATGTATGCATTTATAAATAAAATATTTTGATTTGTATAATTTTTCGTTGTAGTTATAAAGCAAAATGTAGTTATAAAGCAATAACATTTGTTAAAAATGATGTTATTTTTTGTTGATAGCCTTTGCAATGGAGCAAGATATACCAGACTACGATATGGATTCAGAAGATGAAAAATGGGTTGCTGTTCAAAGTCGTAAAATGGATCTAACTCCGCTTCAATTCGAAGAGATGATGGATCGATTAGAAAAGAGTTCAGGCCAAAATGTAGTTACCCTTAACGAAGCTAAAGCGCTCTTAAAAGAGGATGATGATCTTATTATTGCAGTGTTTGATTATTGGTTAAACAAACGACTTAATACAGTAAGTTTATATAATGTTTTGATGATAGCAAAAATATGATTATATTTCACAGCTTATAGAATATAAGCATATAACATATTATTAGAAATAATAATACTATCAATGAACTGAATGCTATGCTAGTCCTTATGTACTGGTCTTAGACTTTTGTGCAGGCCACGTCGGTTGTTAATGGCCAACATTCTTATGTTCTTTTCATGGCTAATAGATATTTTGTTAAGTAATAAACATTTAATAAAATATTATTTAATTTACAGCAACATCCTTTATTATTAACTGTCAAAACGGAGCATCGATTAGGTTCAGCTGCCAATAATCCTTACTTAGCATTTAGACGCAGAACAGAAAAAATGCAAACACGTAAGATTCGTAAAAATGATGAAACAAGTTATGAAAAAATGCTCAAGTTGCGAAGAGATCTTAGTAGAGCTGTCACGCTACTCGAATTGGTTAAACGTCGAGAAAAAACGAAACGAGAACATTTGCACCTTACAATAGAAGTTTACGAAAAGAGGTTTGTTTTTTGTATCCTCATATGTTGATTCATTTTTTTTATATCTAACGTTTAAACTAATAAATTTTTTAAATATACGTAGGTATCAAGCGCAAGATTTCAATGGTCAGATTTTAGCAGAAGTATCTGCATTAAAAACTCCAAGGCCAGCATTCACTCCGCTTTTTACCAATCAATTTGGAGTTCATCAAAATTGGGCAAATAAAGTTAGTAATAAAGTAAGTAGTTGTATAATAGAAGATACATATTTTTTTCTTTAAAATTAATCATTATGAATAATAATATTTTTTATTTATTGTTTCATTAGGATGAAGTTGTTACTAGAAAAGAAAAGAGGCAATATAAGAAGCGGAAACATAAAACAGACAGTAGAGGAGGTACCCTCGATGAAACTGGTATACGTGGTGGAGCAGGTAGTGGAGGAGGTCGAGGAAATCGAGCAGGAGTATTAGGAAGTGGACTGGACCCTTTATTAAGTTCAGACGAAGACAGTCCTCTTCCATCACATTCTCATTCTCAACCTTCTCTTCCCTCGGATAGAGATGACGAAGATACTGTTGATGAGGGCAAATACGTCTTTCGACGAAATAGAAATAGCACTTATCTGCCTGTTAGTACAATTAATTATTTTGAAGACTATAATCTATACGAAAATATTCGAAAACTTGTATTATGCATTTTACATTACGTTACGTATTATTTATAATTATTAATTTTGTGAATTTATCTAACAGCCAATTTTTCCTTGCAAATACGTCTCAATGTTTTTGCAAAATACGAAACAGTTTTAATGCTCATTTTTTCAGAATTGTAAATATAGAGTTTTTTTTATAGCCTGTATTAGGAGGTGGATTTGGAAATTGGCCTTGGTGTGATAAACGTGAAGGAGGTCTGGCTGATAAGAAGTATAGGTTCGCTCTCACCAGCATTAGTAAACCAGTACCTAAGTGTATTGGTCTTGCTAGAAGAAGACTTGGTCGAGGTGGCAGGTGCTGTTATAATGATTCACTTAAAGAGATAAATTTTTTATTTCTTTTCTGATATTCATTTGTACAATACTTTTTAGAGTTATACTGGATCGCTGTACTTCGAATTTGGATGATATGTGGTCTTCGTTAGATTTTACGATACACGAACCAAAACGTGAGGCTACAGACTCAAATACAACTGCCACGAATAGTACGCCTATTAAGAAAGAAAGGTACGAGTCAATTATCAATTAGTGTCATAACATATACATATTTATTTAATACATTATTTTATTTATTGATATGATATATCAATACCACTATATTATTATCAAATGTTATTGAATATTATCAAATATTTATTAACAATCAGGCTACACTTTCGACCAAAGACTCCGCCTGAGTCGGTGCACAGTCCAAGCGAGGAAAGCAGTGATACAGACTCAGATGTAGAACCAGTGTTATCTCCATCGAAACCACTTCCATATCCATTCCCACCTGAAGCAACGTCGATATGCGTGGAAGTGGAACCTGAACGTGTGGGTGACGAACCACCATTTACTTCAGAATTTAACATTGCAGATTATTTCTCAGTGGATGCTCTATCAGACTTTGATCTTGCGGTAGCAAGTGTAAACGGTAGTGCGTGCGTTAGTGGGTTGTCGGACAATAGCTCCAGCGATTTGCGGACAGACGAGCTGGGCAGCTCACATTTTCTAGTGACACCATTATGCAGTAATCTATTTGCGCAACCTGTGACACAACCGAGCCGGCCTCAGTGCAGTAGTGGTGGTTCTAGTGTTGTAAATACTTCAAGTTCTTCAGCCCCGTCGTCTTCTTCGTGTGTGACCAATCAAGCAATGACACTGAGTACCGTATCAACGCAATGTACAAGTGTTGCGATAGAGACACAGTCGAATAATCAGTCCAGGCAACACAGACAATTACCCTATAACAGTAACGCTGCTTCTTTATTATCTAAATCTCTGACTAGTCCAACAAATAATAGAAATAGCGGTAATTGTGGAAATGGTGGCAGTGCAGGAGTTAGAGTGTTTAGTGCAACCAACACACCTAGTGGTACCATTACAAACTTTGGTAATGGCCATCAAAATGGACCTTTATCGCATATAAGCAACTCAAATAACCTGCCAAACAGTACTCATGTTGTAAACAATCAGCCGACAATAGTTCTACCACAGAAACATCCGCCGTCCAATCTGTTGCCTGGCCTTATTACGCAAAGTAAATTAGCAAGTATTGCAAGACAGCAACAGCAACAAACGCAAAATCAGGCACAACAAATCCCAACGTCCGGGGAAATTACGCTTAATAGTAATAGGTAAGTCTTTATCGATCATTTTATTTCTACTTCTAATATAGTTCTTATCAATTATCATTTTTAACTATCATCAAATCGAAATATATATAAATTTATTTATTTATTTACATACGATGATAATTAATTGTTTTGAAGACAAATTAAAGCACATAAAGTTTTCAGTACACATATACATATATATACAAGATTATTCCTACTATGTTTTATAGTGAAAGTTTGAATCTGGAGGTGGATGGAGTGGAAAATTCACCCTGTGAGACCAAATCACAACAGCAACAACTTGTCCGGGCAAACAAAACGAATTCATTGGCAATGGAAGTGACATGATGCCTACTGTTGGCACCCCTGTTGCTACCAACACGTTATCGGGGGCTTTGCTAACTTTATCTTGCCCATGTCTGGCTGACAATGGGAAATGAATATTAATGTCTTGTTTAACGCAAACAGTGGTACGGCTGAGTACAATTGCAAAATTATTTTGATCAATTTTCTCCTGTGGTGAAAGTATGATTATCGAAATAGGATAAATGTTATGAAAAATATTGCCTTTAGCTCTGGCCTGAAAAAAGATAAAAAAAATATTTTAATTAATTTATTTTTTTCTTTTTTTCTTACTATATGAACAAACGGTCAGTGCTATGCATGTTAGTCCGTATTATGTAAATTATGGTTTTATAATCATATCATAATACACATTTTCTCTCTCTTTTTTTGAACAATTAAATTATATTAGACAAATTTCATTTCCTAAAATAATACAAATTTCTGTGGTGATTTCCTATGCTTTTAATGCAAAGAAAAACATTCAATAAATTACGATACACATTTTCCTTTTTCTTTTTACATAAATATGTATTTATTGATTGTGCAAGAAGTAGTGCATTTTTCTTTAAATAATTTTAAATAACAAATTATGTTATATTTACAATTTATCGAACAAATGCAGAATAAGAGTGAATTTAATCTAATTCGTTCAAGTTAATTAGTGCTATTAAATTGAAACACTATGAGTATAATAAATAATAAACAATTTATTTACTTATACATATGTTTTTAAAGGATTATAATATTGTTGATATTTTTGTGCGAGTTCAATACTCTAAGATTGTAAGCTATGCAATCAAAAATCGTCATATATTGGAATTCATAGAAACTAATATAATTTTGCAATCAATTGATAAAACCATTTGTGTATTAAAAAAAAAGTGCTAAAAGTGTATCTTATAATCACTGCTTATGTCGCAAGCTTTCTCAAACACAGCATTCATTGAAAAAAGATACGAAGGACAATATAATATACCACAGAAATAATAACGATCAGTAGAGTTATTAATATGTTTCATAAATAATTTGCTTACATGGCAATAAATTCTTAGTATCAAATCTTGTGGAAATCTATTGGTAAATATACTTTGCTTAGATTGTACAATATATATAATCTCTTCAGACTTCAAGTTCGTCATTCATAAAAAAAAAACAATTTTGTAATTACTTGTACTATTATAAATCCAAAACTAATCATTTTATTCTACTTACCGCAGCTTTAAAAAAAAAAAAGAAAGAAACATTTAGAAACAAAGAAAGGAATAATTTATTTTTTATTACATTGTATAATTACTTCATTGCTGTACATAGAGTTGTTTTGAGTACCGCGTTTTAAAGAAGGTGTTTCTTCATATATATCATAATATATTAAAACGCTTGAAGGCTGTGAAATATTAAAGCTATTACTGTCAAGTCACTTAAAAGAACATTAAAATCTTTCTACGCAAGATGCATTATCATGAATATATTATATATGAAATGTTTTGTATTACTAGATGACAACGGATTATATTGAAAAATAAGTAGATTCTAATTTTATTCAAATGTTGCGTTTGAGAAGCTTGTATTACACACAACTGTGAAAGAATGCTATCTTTAGAATACCTAATACAAAATAAGCCTTTCCTGTTAGTAATTGCAAACATTTATATTGACCTATAATTGCAAAATTTAACAACTAAACACACTAAAGAAAGGGTCATTTATGGGTATTCACCTGTTAGCAGCAAAACGTGAGAAATTACAAGAGAAAAATTAATTTACAAAAGGTAGAAGTTTTTCTTTCAATCATTTACATGTATATCCTTTATATGTGATGATTGTAAATTCTTGCTAAGGAAAATTTCTTATCTATGACAAAAAATCAATGCATAGATAAAAAGTCTTGAATTTCCATGTATCACAAAACCCATATTTGTGATGCTCTCTTCCTCTTAATATATTTTATATGACTGTTTCCCTTTCTGTACAATTTTATTGATGTATATCAAGATAAAACGTTAAGGGCAAATATTTTTTTATAAAGGACAAGTATAAAATTAAACGTGTCTTATTTTGGATGTAATAATTTTAAAAAGAAAAAAAAAACATTGATCGTGACAGTGGCAGAGAATCATTTAATCTCTAGGTCCTCGTCCATTTCTCTAATTTAAAATATAAATTTAATTTAGTTTTGCATGTAATTATTTTTTCAAAATTAATTTTTTCTATTTTCGTAGCTTTACTTTTTCATCATCTATTCAAAAAAGAAACGATATAATAAAATTTAAAGTAAACTATTATATTTCTCAACTCGTAATTGTAACAATATTTGCTATGTAATCTTGTGCAAAATCAAATAGCACTGTATTTTATGATACTGTGAAAAAATATTGTGATCAATTGGAAGCAATTTATGCAAAACATTATAGGCCATTGCTCAACTAATAATTTATTATCATTATTCAAAATATAGGAGTATGTATCAGATAATCTCATCAACTTTTCACATATTTAAATATTGATTTTTGTTCTCAATGGTCAATAAAAATGCTTAGTGCCAGCCGTAACGCAAGACAGAAAAAGTATGATTATGGTGCAAATATTTCGAAATGTAGGGAGACTTATTAAAAATCATAATAAGAAACAAAAACAAAAAAAGATATATTGTACATATAAAAATAATTACGCTTATTGTATCTCTTACTTTTAGGTAATTAACTAAATAATTGTAATTAATGTTGTTGTGGTAGGCACACAGCGGATGTGTATGAAAAATTTATGAATTTAAAACAATTTTAGAGAAGGAGTAATAAAGAAATTTTATCCTGGATAGAACTTATTATTTTGTAAAAGAACATATTGCCTATTATATATATTATCTAACATTTTCTAAAATTTAATTTCTGCTGCATATTTGTACATACATTTTTAGAAACATGATTATTTCTCTCGTTTTTCTCAGATTTATCATTAAGCATGAAGGTTCTATTCTTTTGTATATCCTCGTCTTTTACACGGTTTATTATTAAGTAATACCGCTAATAACTTATTGTCAATTTTTTGCATTTTCTTCTATGTTTCAATTTATCATTATACGTTAGGAATCTTCCGCTAAATGAATTTATGAGAAGAACAAGCGATGTTTGGAGAACTATCCAAAAAGATTCTTGTAAAAAACTAATTTGTTTATTTAGTTGAAAACGCTTTAAACGAAATATAGTGGTACATGGATTTTTATATAAAATTTATTAATGTTATATTTACCCAATAGTATCTTTGAATAAAACATCAAGAATTATCGAAGTTTAATCGCTCAAACCAAAGACTGAGTTTGCTTTATATTTCTGGTTTAGTAAACACGAAATTTTACTATAATGTCAAGGCTGATTAAATTGTTTAATTAAAGACAAATTAAACAATTATTCATTACAATTAATTAAATAAATGTGTATATGCATAAGCTACATTTTCATTTTATCAAAATATTTTCCTATTCCATAAAAAATTGTTTTCGAAGTTGGCATTATAGAATAGTGAAATATCGTGTTCCCAATTCGCTGCATTGACAAAATATATAATAGTAGATTACTTAGATTTAAGCCAAATCAATGCAACTTCACAGAGCGATTGGATGATTAAAACTAATTCATATAAATAATTATATAAAAAAATAAAAGGAACTTATAGTTAAACCGTCTGAAGAGAAGTTCCACAAATTTTATGCATTAACTTCTACAATAATGCTGGCAAGCATCAAAGTGCAGTGTATCCACTATATATATATATATATATATATATAATTTTATTCTATGAATACAGTAGAACTTCTATGTCGCTGTGCGACAGGAAGATTTTATTGGAAAGTCTCTCCTACCAAAGCTCTGCTTTGAACAAAGTTTGTCAAGTGTATAGAGGATTCTTCTCAAAAATGTACGGTTGGAGGATGATGTAAAAGAAAAATACTAGATTCTATGTATTTAGAAAATTTATTCCAGACAACTTTCAACTTATTCAACATAAACATTTGTACTCATACTATCTGTTAACACTTCTTTCTATATTTGCACGTATACGAAGTATTCTTAATAAGTTCAAACATACAATGAAATTAAATATTTAGCACAAACAATGCAAGAAACGCAATTGCGTGTGTACATTATATTTTTTAAATTTTCTAATGTTAAGTCAGTTTAATATTCTTTAACCCCTTAAGGAACAATTTTGGCTCAACGTGATACAAAACCGCTCGAGTTAACTCGAGCGTGCAACTTAACGGATTAAAATGTATCAGTCATAATCGTAAGTTTCTAGGCGACTGAAGTAAAGTGACTTTATCGTGGATAGATTGAAATAAATAATTTTATTATTTTTTAATTTACTTCGTATAATAGCATTAAGGTCGAGGTGTTATAAGATAGATGAGTTATATTTCCTACGAAATATGTATAGAGATTGAAACTTAACTATTGTTTAGTATTAATATGCATAAGTATTGTGATTAACACTTGACTCTAGTAGGCAATGTAACTAATTGAATGTATATAAGTCAATTTACGGGTTGCATTTTGACTATTAAATATACTATAATTGTGTAACTCTCAAAAATTGGCAAAACTATAACATACCAGATCTTGTACATATTCATATATATATATATATATGTATACATACATATTTATATATATAAATACATGTATGCATTCGCATAATTATAAACCTGTACATAGAGATACAATAAATTAATATATTTACCTCTATGTATGTAAATATATTAATATATATTATATTTGTTATGTACAGAGATATCTATGATTATACTTATGTATACGTACACATTATACAAATGAACAGACATCAGTCATATAGAAAAATCAGAAAACGAGAGAAAGAATGAATGAAATAGAAAGAGAGAGAGAGAGAGAGAGAGAGTGAGAGTTAATGAGTAAATGAGAGAAATAGAGAGAGAGAGGAAGAGAATGAGAGAAAAAGAGAAAATGGAATATACTAGAATGAATTTATGCTGTAGATTAATTTTTTTGCATATCCACGTCAATAGGTCTTATGCCTGTTTTCTTTGCCTATTCTATTTATACTGCATCATGTACGTTTTCTATGCTGTACAATCTTAGAATGTTACTTCAAAGTGAACGGTCTTTCTTTTTTTTCTTTTTCTTCTTCTTTATATTACAAAACGCTAAGCTTCTCTTCTTACAGGAAGAGTGTGTATATTGTTATGTTTTAATTATACTGATAATGGAAAAAGTGATATATATATATATATATATATATATTGCAAAATAAAAATTGGCAAAGCGAATATTGCTGCAAAATAAATTTAGACTATATCAGGCTTACAATTCTCCTTCTTTTTCTTTATCTTTTTTTAACCAATCCACCTGGGTTCAAAATATAATTATTTTTTTCTTCTTTTTAATTTACTCTTAAACGAAAATAAACGGAGGTAAGTTTACGTAAATTAATAATCATTGTCATGATTGTTTACATTATTAAAAAAAGTAATAATAAATCTTGTAGAGTAATTTAATTAAATCTATTACCTGTTTATTATAATTGCATGCATTATAACGAATACATTAATTATGACATATCATTTTAGGGGGAATTAAAAAAATTGTTAACATACTGTTGTGAAATAAATAAAATTATCTAATTGTAAATATTAATTATCTATTATGTAAAAGTTTCTTTTCTTTTTCCATAAATACTAAAATAATATAATGCAAGGAAAAAGAAGTAATAGAATATTTTCTAAACAAAATAATAAACAGATGACAGTTATTTTCTGTTAAATTTTACCAGCTTTTTTCATAGACGAAAATAAGAAAAAAAATGTTATATAAACATGAGTCCTTAAATGCTTTATTAAAAAATGCTAATAAAACTACAATAATTCAAATCGCGGGAAATTTTTAAATGTCCAAGATACATCATTGCTGCCAACCATATTTTTCGTTAAATGTCTAGTCTCAGCGATCCCATTCGTACGATAATTATCGTACGCGTACGATAATTTGAGGCTCTGTACGATCCAAAATTCGTGGCGTACGATTCATTTGGAATTTCGAAAATTTGATGACCCTCTTTTTTTTTTTTCTTAGTCAACAAATTTTGGAAAGGTGCACCCCCACTACTACTACCACCACCACCACGTACGATCCGTGTAAGATCCGGTGTTCCATCTCCCTGTGGACCGCCGTTTTCATCGTTTTCATGATAGGATTTTGAACTTGGTGACTAAAAAAAAAAAAACAAAAAAAAACAAAAAAAAAAAGTCATCAACTTGAAAAACTTGGACACTTTTTCCAACTTTTTGAAAATTTTGTCCGAGATTGTTGGATTTTTGTCGGATTTCAAATTTTCCCGGGGCGTACGATAATTTTGTGCCGCGTACGATAATTTTGCGCCCCTGTTTCCATCAAACGAACTAAAGTCTCTGGGATCACTGGATCCCAGTGGGATCACTGTCTAGTCTATAACTAAATAGTAAATAACTAGTCTAGAGCAAATAGTTTTACATAAGAATTAGAATTATTTGGAAGTTCAATTGCATAGATTTCAAAACTTCCTTGTATTTTTTGGTAAATGTTTTGTTCGATATACAAGATAATAGAAACAATTGTTTATAATAAATAAAAGGAAAAATGTAAATAATAATTTCCTATCATCGATGAAATTGGTACTTCGACTATTGCATTGGCTTAGCAATTTATTTTACCTTTCCAACTAATTAATGATAACATTTCTTCATTTATCTTAAGTTAGTGACGTATTTAAAAGATAAATATGTTACATATTTCCGTTCATAGAAACTATGTTATCTATACGCACACTTACTCTTATCTCAAAAAATTGTTTAAATGTTATTTATAATATGAGTAATGATTTACATCACATCATACGTGAATCATTAAATATCTCGTGTCATTAAAGATGTCATATCAAACAAGTCTTGATCAATTTTTTCCCCAAAAAATTAAACATAATCGTAACGTTAAATCAAAAGATCTCGTCACCTTGAAGGAACTAAAAAGACTAAAAAAGGTAAATATATTTTATTCTAGAATGTAACGCTTTATTTTTAGATATTTTATTTAATATTCAACTTCGAATTCTTTTAGCCATCTACAAAAACTATATCACGAACAAAATCAAGACTAAGTACGGAAAGAAAGCAATCTTCAGAGATGAATAAATCATCATTTAGTATTAATGATTCGATAAACAATGTACAAATGACAAATACAGGTACTCATTTTATGTTAGGTATGAATGAAACTTATTACACGTCAAATAATCTACAAGATACTGAAATAGATTCAATGTCGGATTGCTCTATAATATATGAAAGAATAAATACATCGAATAATACAATATCAATTGACATGGAAAAAGAAATGGTGTATGGAAATCATGCGATAAAAGATTCTGAAAGATCTTGCGTCGATAATCAGTTGCAAGAACATGAGGAAGAAGTATCATTGTGTTGCACCAATATTGATTTTATAGAAGAAGTAAATTTATCAAAAAAAGAAAGTAATGAAAGTACTTCAATAAAAGAAGCATCGGAAAGGATGGATATTGAATATTATGATGTAAATAATGGAAAAAGCGACCTTTTTTCGATCTGTAGTAGTCCTATCAAAAGTTTACCTTCTCCTTCTAAGCAAAGAAATTTAACTTTTACTCCAAAAAAAGTTCAACTAAAGAAGTTTCATCACCAAATTCTAAAAGTCCAAAGAAGCTAAATCTTTATCTTCGACAAATAGTAAATAAGGAGCTTACTCGTACTGCGATAGAAAATATGAATCTTATAAAAGAAGGCGCTATTATAGGAAATAATTTTAATCTTCAAAAAATATATGCTAGCAGTACATTTACATTTAGATATAATAGCATTGATACAAGAGTATCTGAAAAATACGAATACAATGATGTGACCATACCAACTGAAACTTATGCAGCACATTTATTCATGATAGTAGTGAATGTTTTTTCAAATCCTATAAATTGTGGTTACTTTGATAAGGAAGAGACAGATTTTATTTTTTCTATGCTTACCCTTTCCATAGAAGCACAAATATTATTTGCGCGTATTTTAAAAAGAAAATATTCTTGGCACAGAGTGGAACATTTAAAATATCAAGATTTAATCAAAGATTTTATATCCACTTGTAAAGAGCTCGTGCTAAAGTCATTTTTTATATCCGATATAAAAAACGAAGATTTATCTGTTTCCTTAATGATGCTTCAAGCTGATGAAATTGGTGCAATTTGTAAGGATTTTAAATTAAAAAATGTTAATAATAAGAAAAAATCAATAGAGAAATTATTGGAAATAGCAACCAAGAAACCTCTCTTTCCTGGCATGAAAACTTCAGGTGAAAAATTAAAGTTTTTAGTGTCAAATAAGTTGGGATATTGTATACGTTTGTGTCAAAAGACAATATATATTTTTGATAAGATATTAACATTATTCAAACCTGATCAAAAACCTGAAGAAACTTTATCGGATACATTTAATATGTTATTGAACATCGAACTTGGGAAAATATGTTATCCTACATATTCGGATAAAAGATATCCTATTTTTAGCGATAATAACCATTTAATTCAGTAAGTGCCATATAATTAGTTTATTCTTCATATAAATTTAAACATTTGTATATAAATTATATATATTTTTGTACAGATATATCGAAGCAAAACACGAATTGTCTAATATAATAAATGCCATTGAAAAAAAAGAATGGGAAAGTGTAAGAAAAATTGGAAAGTTAGCTTACGATCGATGGCTAATTATTATGAAAAGTGAATGCGCAAGGTAATTATAGATATTTAAGAAAATGCTTTATTTATATTAATAAAGTAGCACCGAAGTTTATGCGTATAATATACAGGATATAATAGAATTCTGTTTCATTTTACAGCTTAGAAGACTGCGAGCTCCCTTCGCATTTATTTCAATTTAGACCAAGTTATTTGTGGCTAAAAATATTATCTAAAAGTATAAATTCATTTAAGAAAAACAAAGACACGTTACCATTTGCTACGGAAATATTGAATACATTAATAAGTCAAAATAGTTATATGCAAAGAAAAAAAGAAAGCTGGTATGCTGAATTAGCGTTAATTGAAATGTATCATAATAAAGATTTAGAAGCAAGTGCAAAAATAACATTAGAGTCATTGAAAATTGAGACTATTTCTGAAGTTGGTATCGCAGGACTTATAGAAAGAGCAGAAATACTTGTTAAAAGAAAAAACTGGCATTAGTAAAACTACATTGATGGATATTAAAACCACATTACAATCCATAAAAAGCAAATTTCCAAGTCCAATGTTATGTACAACGACAGTTGAAGCTGCTTTAATGAAAGAGTAAGATATAGTTAATTTAAATAAATACATAGAACATGAATATATTAAAAATAGACTCATAATTGTATATTTATTTCTAGACTACCTGGAATGAATAAGAGGAAAAGCAAGTGGTGCATCAATAATAATACAGATAATAAATTGTATAGTTCGGTAGAAGATGTTGCATTAAATTTTTATTATAATCAAGGTTTTAATGATGGAGTGCATTGTGAAGGTGCTCTACCAGTCACTCTATTTTATGCATTATTTTGGGAAGAACTTTTTAATATTGACATACCTGGAACTTTTATGTCACTGTACCAAATAGCTCCCCTAGATTTATTTACTAAAGATTTTTACAAAAATAGAAAAGAAAGAATCGATATGAAATTCAACTTGTTACGTAGTTTTGATCGAGAATCTTTTAGTGGATTAGTAGAACACAACTTTCTACTGTACAGTCGTTTTGAATCTATGATGCATGTTAATATGTTCACGAATAATATTAAAGTAAGTAATAAATCATTATATATCATAGTTAATAAATTTCATTATCAAAGTAGATTAAAATGAATTAATAGTACTTTGTTATTACAGGAAATAGTATATTGCTTAGGGCCTGAATGTGTTTTAAAAATTTGTGAACGACTTATTTCTAATTATATTTTATGGAAAGCTGGCTTTCCTGATTTAATCGTGTGGAATTTAAATGATAAAAGTGTAAGTTGCACGGATCTAAATTTTTATTTTAACGCTTATTGGACCTTTGTCACTTAATTGGTAACAAAAGCAGCGTAAAAAGGATAAAGTAACGATCTAACAACAAGTTAGATGCGATATACTTTTCCGTCCATCAAGTAAATATTTCATTAAATAATTTTAATTTTTTTTGTAGTGCAAAATTATTGAGGTGAAAGGACCTAATGATAAACTTTCAGTGAAACAAACATTGTGGTTACAATATTTACAACAAATAGGAGTAGACATAGAAGTTTGTTATGTAAAAGGTAAATTTAAACAAAAATTAATTTAATCTGTTTATTATTTTTTTTTGTTAAGTTAATATAAAATAAGCATATAATTTATGGCTTCAATAATTTCATAACGCTGCTTACGTAAAGATTGTTAAAACACTACGTTTAAAACAATAGAATTATTTTTTAATCATTTCTATTTTACATTAAAATAATTTGCATTTTTTACTATACAGATAATGGACATGGTAAAATTAGAACGTAATAGAAACGCTCATAATTATAAGAAGAAATGTGATAAACACGTTGACTGCTGCGCGCGTTTACAGTGAAATCCCCTTCAGGCCACGCGTACCGCTGTACGAAGCGTATTCTGCTGGGTATTTCCATCGATATTTTAAATATTAGAAGAAAATATAAGAAGATTTAGGGAATTATTATCTGCAAAATTATTAGGGTTGACTGAAAATACAACAAATCCTTGTCTTCGTCGGAGTCAGCATAATATCGCCGTTCGGAAAAATGATTCCGGAGGAAGCATTAGACGCCTATGCAAACAATGTTATGCAGATAAAAGTGGTCGAATGGGCCGATCAAAGACACGAGAGAATTTAAAGAAAACAACAGCTTATTGTCCAAGTTGTCCCGACCAACTCCAGCTTTGTATAAAATGTTTTAAAGTTTTACATCCCACATAATTTTCTTAATGAATCATTTTCGTATTATTTTTATAACAACAGTTTATATTAATGAATATTCTATTATTAATTTAAGTTTATATTAATTATTATATTACTCTTGATATTCTGCATTCGTTTCATTTTCTCGAAACTTAGTTTTTTGAAGGTTTCACTTTTAACATGTGTGATCTGCACACATGATTTTTTTTTATTGAGAATATAATAGCAAGTATGGTGTATTTATTTTTAAAATGAAATATAATATACATCAAGACGGGATATTTAAAACTTTTGATCGGAGATAGATTAATATTGAATTCTATGAATTTCCTGAAACTTAATTTATTACATATTATATTATTATACATACAATTATTAAGTAAGCTTATTTTGGATTTTTCCGCCATATTACCTGTTGGTATTTTAAAACATTCTCTGTCAAGAAAATTAAACGAATTTTGTTGTGAATGCCAAAAGTTAGGTTAAAGAAAAGAGTAAAATTTTTTTAAATTTAATATTAATTAAAATTCTAGATGTAGTTTATCACTGTTTTATACTATTTTAAAGTCATTTGTTTTGATCAAACTCTTATTGTTTTTAGAGCAAGAATAACATTGTATACATACACGTTCATAATAATCGTATTGCCTTCATCTAATACACTTCTGTTCTTTAGTATTCTGATAATTAATTAATATATATATATATATATATATATATATATATATATATATATATATATATATCTTGATACCAAGTTTGTATTTTTATCATAAGTAATTAAGTGTGTAATATTTTTATTTATATGTATCATAATTATATAAAAATTACATTAAATTACATTTTTAACTTTTGACCACTATTTGAAAATTTCCTACCAGAGTGCGGAAGCAGTGAACCATTTGCACGAATCAGTGAATGAAGCACGGAGTAGATTGAAGCGTGTTGCACGCGGCTAGGCAAGAGTATCCGAAATAAACATTTTAGAACTTGTCACATTTATGAAACTTCTTTCACTTTATTACAAGATCTTAAAGAACATTTTAAGCCACAAAAATTGTTGATTTTTTGAAAATTCTACAGTGATATAAGTCCTTCATTTAAATACAATGTTTGCAAAATATAACCTCTCACATTTGAGAATTGCTTGTTTCTAAATGTTGAATTATAAATGAAATAAATCATAAACATTTACAAATAACTTTTAAATTCATACATTTCTTATATTTCGATTAATTATAAGAAGCATTAACATGAATATAAGGAAACATTTATTTAAATATTTCATTGACAATTTCTTTAGACGCAAGTCGTACGTACGTATTTTAAAAATTTTTTTCTTGAAATATATAAACTAAATGAGTCTCGGTCAAATTAATAATTATTTATCAAAGGGAGAAGAATTCAAGCCAAGAGTTGTAAATAATTCATTTGGTAAATATGAAGTTGTAGAGCCTCTTCTTGTTTCCCAAAGAAGATACGTACCATCGCATATTCCTAAGCCATCTTATTATTTAACTGGAATTCCACATCCAGGACCAATAAAACCAGAAATTAAAAATAAAAATCAAATAGAATGTATGAAAGAAAGTTGTAAACTAGCGCAATATGTTCTCAGTCAAGCGAAAAATTATATCAAGGCAAGAATATAAAATGATAACTTTAATACAGGGTGACCTATAATTGGTACCATGCACTTGACTGCACTTGCAACTTTTGAATCAAAAAGCCTTGTTCAACAAGCATAAGATTATAACCAATACAAGAAATATTGTAAGAAGAATTATAGCCAATACAAGAAATATCATCATGTTGATAATGTTTACAAATATAATAAGAAGTACGAAAATGCTCTCCAAAATATTAGGAAGTAAGATAGTGAAATCTATCGAGTTAAAACTGGATCAAGTGCATATGTACTTTACAAGTTTTAAAATTTATTTTTCTTGTAGAATCATTCCCTATTCCCTTATACTACCAGTTGCAGGAGACCCTGTAAATCCTATGTCAATTTATTTAATAATACATCTTTATCAATATTAAGTACTAATCTTCTAATTCTTAGCCTGGTGTTACTACAGATCAATTAGATGAAGTAATTCATGATATGATTATAAATAACGGAGCTTACCCTAGCCCACTTAACTATAAAGGATTTCCAAAATCTATATGCACTAGTATTAATAACGTTGTGTGTCATGGTATTCCAGATAATCGTCCGTTAAAATATGGAGACATAATTAATGTAGATGTGACTGTACATATCATACATTTTTCAATTTGATCATTACATTATGCTACTCATTATTTTAAATTATTAAATGCTATAAATAAATGTAGGTTTATCTAAATGGCTATCACGGAGATTGTTCTAAAACATTTGAAGTAGGTGAAAGCGATCCAGAGGGTAAAAGATTGATACAAATAGCTGAACTTTGTCTGCAGAATGGAATACAAATTTGTAAACCGAATGAAAAATTTTCTCGTATAGGTAAGTGGTAAAATTATTTTTATAATTATATATTAAAATATTATAATGAAATATTTTAGGTCATGTTGTGGAAGAAATAGCAAATAAGCACGGATATAATGTAATTCCTGCGTTTGTTGGACATGGCATAGGAACTTATTTTCATGGACCACCGGATATCTTACATTACGGTATATTCGTATAAATAAATGAATGCTTGTGTACATAGAAATTGGATTGACATATTTTTTTATTATATTTAGCAAACGAGTCTGCCGAAAGAATGCATCCAGGTATGACATTTACTATAGAACCAATTCTTACTCAAGGTGGAGAAGAGATTGAAATTTTAGAGGATGGTTGGACAGCTGTAACAACAGATGATGCTAGAACCGCACAATCGGAACATACCATTTTGATAACTAGCAGTGGTTATGAAATAATGACAAAGTAGTCGCTATTGATATTTATAAAATTGATAGAAAGTTAAACTTTATATACTTCTGAACAAACTGTGCAGTAGAATCAATTTTCTTTAATGAGATAATTAAATTATATTTAATAAAATTAATTGTAAATATTTTAAATGAAAGAGTACATTTATTTAGTTAGAATAGCAGCTTCCCAGTTACTGTCTAATGTTATTGGACCTTGAATTTCTATACCTTCATCTTTAGTAATTATACCAAGGTGATACTAGAAAACAAAAGATACAATATATTTCAATAAATTAATTTGTTAATATTTTGTTAATTTGTTATATAAATTACCTTAGGAAAGGAACGAGCATCTCTGTAAAAAAGAACTTGCATCGCTTTGTAAAGTAGTTCTTTCGCTTCTTCCTTAGTCATTTCACTATTTTCTTCATATGCTTTTCGCAACAATGGCGTTGCTATATAGGCACCATAACCAGTTGCAATCACTGAATCAATGTAAGCTGTTCCAAGTTTATCTACTGTACCTAAGAATCTGATAAAATATAAACAAACGAATACATTTTTTATTTATTCATATTATATATAGGTTTATAAATGAATAAGAAATATTTACGGTTTGCCATCATCTAAGCCTGCGATTACAAAATTATTCCAAAATGGATCAAAGCTTGATCGTCTGTTATACATTACACGAGTTAACCAACAGTAAAGTGCTTTTGGTTTTAGAGTAAATCCATCATCTAAGCATTGTTCTTCTAGACTAAAAATAAAATATTAACAAACAATTATATTTTATTTATAATAAATATTCTTAGCAATTGCATAACTTACATTTTCTTTTCTATATTACTTTTAATGCACTGATAATCGGCATAATCACCGCTGGCACCAAGAAGAATATTATTGTTGACTTTCATGATACGTTCACAATTTCTATATCTCGCTAATGAACCATATGATGCCAGGGTATCGGCAGCAATCATAACTCCATCTTTAAATTGTACAGCAACAATTGATGTACCAGTTGTCATGGGTGCTCTGCAAAAATACATAAGTTCAAGTATAAATTGTTATACTCTTAGGTTAAGATTCACTTTTGATTTAAAGACCATGCTATATTACAATTGATATTTCTTAATAATAGTATTAAGACGAATAAGTTGAATAATAATATTGCATTTTAAATATATAAAGCAAATACATTCTCTAAATAATAATCTAATGTGATTTGTAGGTTATATCCTGTATAGTCAACATTTTTATAACGAAATTAAACTTACTGTGATCTTTGACGTATTCCCTGATCGACCGATTGAACGACGTTTCCAGGAAAATTATAAAAACAGCCCGGTGAAGGACCATTTTGCCAAAATGGTGCAGGAGCAGCCAAAGCGTTATTACTAAAAAGTGCCATGTTTAATACAAGTCACGATACTTTGAATTGTCATGTTCTACAATTGACAAGCGCCATCTAAGACGCGATTTTTAAATTTATACATATGTATATTTATCTATTATCGATACGGAAGATCACAATGCTACTACTGTGTGTAAGTAGATTTCTTGTTTGATTTTACGCTTATCATACATAAAATATATATTATAAAAAAAGACACACAAAAGTATAAATATAATAGTTACTAAAAAAAAAAAATCTATTAATTACTATGAAATACTTTTACACTGCATTATATATAGAAAAGAAAAATTACAAATTTAATAAAATATGATCACAGTAAAAAATCTTAAAATACAAAGCAAGCACTATCAAAGAAATTGTTGCTTAATGCCGAAGAGGCCCCCATTTAATTATGGCTCAAGAGGGCAACTACAGACTATTGAGTTATTTTCAAAGATTCAACAGCATGTGCGAATCTTTAGAGAATGACTTGCTAGTTAGATTTTATATTTTATTGTATTACTTTTCTGCTCGTCATTAATTTGTAGTTGTAATTGAAAATGATGGATCATTCCATCTCCTTGGGACACCAAATTCGAGTCTAAATCGTCAAAAAGATGCATAAGTTTTTAGTTAGAATCAAAAACATTAAAATTCCCTTATTATTAAAGTTTGAAGCTTAATTAATGTTCAGTGAATATTAAAGTAATTTCTCTTTTCTTGTTTCGTCTTTAAGATTTTTTATTGTGATCGTATTTTATTAAAGGGTATAGTCGGATAAGTATGGGAAATCTGCCCCCGTGGCTTTTTTGACTCGCACTTGGGGGATCGATTTGGTGTCGAATAAAAATAATTCACCCCAAATTTTAGCTCTTTTACTCAAATGGTTCTCGAGATTTTCATAAAAACCTGTTTTTTCGATTTTTTTTTTATAGTAAAATTAATTTTACTATTTTATTAATTATTAAAATACTTTAGCCTTGGAGATAGAAATTAATCGTTGGGCCAGAAGAAAAGTTCCCTTTGCAATAATAACTTCAGAGCAATTAACTGACTTTCCAGAATTATCAGAGCAAGAACTCAAAATTCTTTTCACTGGATCATATCAAATGTCTCAAGCTATATCGTATTTAGCTGAGATGATGGATGAAAACGGAATAATCACATTCCATTATTTAAAAATTACACCTAATATTATAAAATTCGAAGTCAGATCTCGACATAATAATTCGAAGACATATCGTTGTTTTATTGAATATCAGCCAGATAAGAACGATATTTCCGGAATAACTCGATATTGTTGTGATTGTGCGAATGGTAGACGCACCCCACATAACATAAAAACTTTCTATAAACTTTCTAAAACATTTCTTGAAAAGCTTTAAACCTTTCAAAAAGGTTTCTAAAAAATCTTTTTACAAGGTGAAAATGTCCGCAAATGTCCTGTAAGAGACTTGCAAAAGATTACTCTATCAGTAAAATATTTTTAAAATGTTTTAAAAATATTTTTGTAAAATCTTTTATGAATCTTTTTCAAAATATTTTAGAATGATGCCTGCAAGGTTTCTGAAGATTTTTTGGAAATATTTAACGAAACTTTCGCTGAAAGATTTCAAAACTTATCGTGTTATGTGGGACTGTTGGATGTTGCTCTCACATTGCTGCTATCATATATTATTTATCTTACGCTCGATATTTGGTGAAAATTGTAAGACCTGCTGAGATCCTGAGTCGCCTGTTCATCGATGAAAAAATTAGTGTCGTAGTGAATTAAAACAGTAATGAAGACTAATATAGTTACATCTTCTATTATAATTTTTATTTTTTTTGCATAAGATTTAGAATAATATCTAACCTTTAAAAAATATATAAGTACCATCTTTAAGTGTATTTTCAATAATCAATAACCCTTCTAATTATGTTAGACGGAATATATCTTAATTGTTTTATAATAATCTTTATGTTTATTTCTGGCAAAGTGTATTTTGAGTAAAAAAATATTTTTTCACATTTTTTTTAACTGAAAAAAAAAAGTTAGTTAAAACTTGAGATTTTAGAAAAAAAATGAGTTTTTAATTTTTTTTCATATTGTTCCACCACTTCAAAAAATTCAAGAGAATTCTTGAGTGTAGAGGAGTATAAAAGACATTTTCTGACAAATTTTGGTGAGTGACATATTTCAAAAAAGCTAAAAAAAAAATTTAATTTTCTTTTGTCCGCCAAAAATCGGCTTTTCGTTAAAATATTATGATAATATTTTTTTTTTCATGTCTTAGACTCCTAAGAACTAGAAAAAAAATCATCATTGATTAGTTTTGAATTTTACTATAAAAAAAATATATATATATTTTCAGGTATACCCCTTTAGGGTGTTTACCCCGAAGGCCCCCCCCTACTACATGTTCGTTCCCCTTGACAATATACTTAATTCTATTTATGCCCTAATATAATATTTGATATAAAAAAAAAAAATAAAATCGAAAAAACAGGTTTTTTTGAAAATCTCGAGAATCGTTTGAGTAAAAGAGCTAAAATTTGGGGTGAATTATTTTTATTCGACACCAAATCGATCCCCCAAGTGCGAGTCAAAAAAGCCACGGGGGCAGATTTCCCATATTTTTCCGGCTATACCCTATGTAATTTTTCTTTTCTATATAGTACAGTTTAAAAATATTTCATAATAATTAATAGATATTATTTTTTTTTGTAACTTGATATTTGTACTTTTCTCTTTTTATATATACGTAGGTTGGAACCTTAAATAGTGGCAACTATTTATTCACAACTGATACAAAAGAGTTACATGTTTGCTCCTGTTACTGTCCTTTAAAGTAGTCACCAGCGTTGTGTAGAACCCGTAGCCAGCGATTTGGAAGGCTTAGTATATTGTTAGCAGAGCCTGCTCTGTTGATGGTGCGAATGGAGCGGTCTATTGTTATATCTCATCCAGTGTTACGATATGGCGTAAGAAAGCCTCTCCTTCGCGCTCATAGCGCTCCAAGTGCGTCTGAGCAGCGTCGTAACGCATCCATTTCTGCATTTCCGTCAATTTATGCGAAACCCATCGTGGCATTCGCTTCAGAACTGTTCCAGAAATTCGACAGGCAGTAGACTGCTCCATTCGCACCATCAACAGAGCAGACTCTGCTAACAGTATACTAAGCCTTCCAAATCGCTGGCAAAGGGTTCTACACAACGCTGATGACTACTTTGAAGGACAGTAACAGGTGCAAACATGTGTAACTCTTTTGTATCGGTTGTGAATAAATAGTTACCACTATTTAAGTTCCAACCAACGTATTTTAAGTAAATGTAAAATCAAGCGTTTAAATTTAATTTTCTAGCAACGATAAATAAAAATTCGATAAAAATAAATAGAAAACTCAATTGAAAAGTGCATTTGCGAATTGGACGATTATATGTCAGGCTATTGTATCACTTGATTGTATGAGTAATATAGTTTTCTTCTTATTACAGGTGATCATCGTTCGGGATTTAATGACAAACCTTTAAGATTTTCTACTATTTGAACGCCTTATAAATGACTACTTTTTATAATATATGTATAAATGCATTTCTGAAGGTACACACATGATTTTATACACTAAAAATTAAATATAATTATTTCTAATTCTATTATACAATATGACTTTACTATATTATATACTATCAAAGAATACTGTGAGTATTATTTGATAATACAGTTAAGTATTTACTATCGTCCATTGGTGGTTATGATTGTAATTAAGATGAACCTGGTTAGGAAAAAAGTGGACTTGTGAGCCTCTATGTACTTTTGTATTATTTATGATTACTTTTAGCATAGCATGAATTAAATTTATGTTATAAAGATGCAATAATTGTCTTTTTTTGGTTTTTTTCTCTGTCGATAATTATATAGTACATAATAATTATGATGTAAAATAGTATTCATAGAACTTAACATAATAATCATCAAACTGATTAATGTGATCTTCCTAAAATTTAAATATGATAATGAAACACATGTTTTGTAAAAGGTAAAAAAGAATTAATCTTCAGGTAGCAAGGGATGTAGGAATAAGATAATTCATTTATTATAACGCTGTTCGCATATTGAACAAGTGTAATATCAACATTTTTATCGCATTTCATTGATACACAAGTAAATTTTTACTTCAATTAACAACTATCAATATAAACTATTATTTTACTTACGATTAATATGAATAAGGCGTAAAGCAAATTAATGAAAATTTTGTTCTTATCTTCTCTTCTTTTTTTCTCGTTTAACACTTGATAATTATATATATATAAATATTAATCCTTTCGTTTCGACGATTCATATACGGGTCTTTGTTTATACAAAGGCCCGTAGATACGAGTGACCCCTATTTGGGTCGTTCATGCAAAAGTTCCACCCCGACTCATATAAGGGTCGTACTCGAGCCAAAGTATGCCCTAACGAAAGGTTTAACATTTTACCAAACGTCTTTGCTTATCGCGAAAGAAAAAACTCAATGAAAAATAGATCTTACCTTTGATTTTTTGCACTTTTGTTTACTTTTAATTCTGCCATACGTGCAATGTTGCTATATTCGTTCACACTTTAGAAAAAAAGACAACGATAAAATAAAATAAATGAATAAAAATAAAAATTAAATTAAATTACCAACAGAACGTCACGTTGAAGATAAATAAAATAGGGGATCGATTTAGATGATTAACATTTGTACACATAACAACTCAGTCGATGTATAGAACTTTCGCATAAATTTATAATCTCACGTTTGCGTTTCACTAGAAAATTACGAACGACACATATTGGAAAATGAAGAAGAAAAAAAAGAAGGCAAATCTCTTATTCTCTCTTGCAAAAAGAATATTAAAAATAAATATTACATAATTGCATAGATTTTCGAGAGATCTTTCAGTTCTTTAACATAGAAACAATTTTTTTTTGTTTGATCAAGTTCTTTTTCATATAAAATAAAATAAATGTTTTTTTTGTCGAGACTCAAAACTTGTCAACCCCGACTTTAAATGTACAAAACGACGCGAGCTTTTACGTGCTATTATGCGAAAGTTTAACATAAATACTTCTCTCCCTTCCTTTCTTACTTTACATTTTATTCTTTTTTGTTTTTTTTTCTTTTCATTTCTTATCATTGACGAAAAACGATAGAACGCATTTTTTGTGTTTACTGTCCCTTTTTTTTTAGTCGTATATAATGGCATAATTTGTTTTCTTTTTTTTTTTAGTTAGCACTGCAACTTCTTTTTTATATGCATTTATATTTATATGTATATAATTATTTATTATTTATTTATTTAAAGACGTAAAAGAGAGATAAAGAGGGCGAAATACAAGGTGGATTAGAAGAAGAAGAAGAAGAAGAAGAAGAAGAAGAAGAAGAAGAAGAAGAAGAAGAAGAAGAAGAAGAGTAAAAGACTATGAAACACGAATCACAACGTTCGAAATATTTTTTTTCTGATCGTTATCAAGGAGAAAAAAAGGAGCATATTGCGATTCGGTTGCGTTTTTACATATTATACGTAAATGCATACGTATGAAATAGCTGTGTAAGGAATAAATAAATAAATAAATATATATATATATATGTATTAGGTACAGAGACGGTTTAGTTTAACATTTTTTTTAAATTACATCGTTGAAGTTAACAGTAAAATATAATCGTATTTTATATTAATCACGCATAAATAAAATTAAGCGTGTGATAACGTATATAACCCTTTTGTTACTAGCGATTCTTGTATACGGGTCATTGATGCAAAGGTTGTCCCACTAACCTATATACGAGATCATATAAGTATGTATAAGCGAATTTATACGTAACGATTCTCATGTCTTAAGTATGAACGTAACAAAAGGGTAGTAATTTTATAAGAAAAGTGAAAATTTTATAGACGAAAGAAGAAGCTTCCTCGTAGTTATATTTATTTATATATCGTTATGCATATTGATAATTTTAAAGAGACATGTTTTTTTTTTTTGAGAAAAAGGTGGTTTTAAGTTAATAGAGCAATTCTTGAAAATATTTCTAGTATTCTAATTCGTAGGGACATTATTATCATAAAGGTAGCATATTGAGAAATTGATAAAGATCTAATTCTTTTCTTTGATTAATCGTATTAACCTATAAAAAAAATATTGATGTGATGCTAATTCATACACGTTTGATTTAAATAGCGATAGAAGAATTATCGTATAAGTTTTAACGAGAGTTATAAGATATGAATGAGCTTGTATAAACTATGTGCGCTTAATTTGACATTGTTACTTTGAAAACACGTTATTTACCAAAAAGTAAGGTTGATAATCATATGAACAAAATCATCGTCCATACAAAGACCCCGCCGGCCCTTATAATGGGGGGTCGTTATATTTTGAATTTTGTTTAAAAATGTATATTTAAAATAACAACACATAACGTTGGCTAGTAAATAAAAATGAATTGAAACAACGAAGAAAAAGGTAATAAAAGTAAACTATTGTACAATAATATAGAAAGCAATTCAATGAAAAAATGTAGCGTAATCCATGCAATAATTAATATTATTATTTAATTAACTTGTAACAATTAACTTATTGTTAAGTATATAGCGAGATTCTTTTAACAATAATATTTCTATTTAATTTTAACGATCGTTTAGAATAATTTTAAATCCGAAGATAAATTTATATTCTTTTCTTTTTTTGTCGTTCTCTCGTATATAATTTTGCCATTATTCGAAAAATATTTTAATTATTAGAATTAATTGCATTGATTCTGCGTTAATTGTCATTGGAAAGAAGTAAATAAAGCGCTTCGAAATGCAATGTCTTTCTTTCAACGAACGATCACAATATAATATGTTATAAAGACGCTATAAAATAAATAAAATAGATAATTCTTAGAAGAATTATCTATTTATTAGAAGAATAAATGGATTTATGAGAGGAAGAAGAAGAAGAAGAAAAAGGCGAAGAAGCTTAAAACGAGCAGAATATAATTCTATGATATTGAAAATATTTGACGATAGTAATCAATTAATGTACTCGTAAGATGATATAGATTTGCTTAATTTGTTCATGACAATTTTCTTCTTTTTTCTATTCATTTGCATATATATATGTAATTAATAATGTGTGCATTATAATATACAGTATGCAACAAAACATACAGTACTAAGTGTACGATACAATTCCGACGCAACCCTTTTTTTTCCTCAGAAAGGAAAAATAATCTTATGCACCTTTTTAGGGGGGGGGGCACTTATGACGTCAACCTTAACATAATTCTGTTCACAATGCATATTGGCGTCAGACATATACGACACTTAATAGTATTTGTTTTGCTACATACTATATCTTTCTTAATTTATCGTCGTTATTATTGTTTGCTACTGTTCGACACTTTTTCTTTTTCATACGTTAAAAAAAATGAAATTGATATTTTTACGTGAGTAATTTTTACACGCTTTTGTGGTACAAATTGCACGACGTAGAATATGTATAAATGCGATCTATTTTTGTCCCTCGTAACCATCTTTTTTCTCTCTTTTTCTTATTTTCTATATTTTTCTCTGACTATTGTCTATCGAAGTCTAATGATCGATGATTTAGAGAGCACAAAATTAGATCGCGATAACGAACAATATTCATGCTTGCCATGTGTGCAATTTTTGTGATAGATCTCTGATAGAAAGGTTCGATTGGCTCTTAATATTTTTATCGGCAGACAAATGACGTTTTAAAAAAGGAAATAAATTACGCGAGTTTTTTTTTAATATACGTCTTATAGATAATCAAATACTAGAATGTCATATTCGGTAATCAAGAAAAATTGATGTTTTCCTTTTTGTCGTTATTTTTATGTTTTAACAATCGTGTGATTAGATAGAGCATAAACGTATTTATAGAATATATATGTAGAAATATCATTTATGCCACGTTTACGTTTGGAAGAACGATCGCGAATAATAATTTCACACACAGAGAGAAAAAGTTGAAGAAAAATCTTTTGATCGATTATTGACAAAGTAACGAAGGAAAGAAATTGTCTACGGTAATTCGTGTTAGTCAGAGATAGAAATGAAATCGTATAAAGTTTTAACCCTTTTGCGATTGACGATTTATATAAGGGTCGTTTGAGGAAAAATTTTGTTGACCCATATATGGGTCGTACAAAGGTTAAAAGAATATATTTAAAGAGAAAGAGAAAGAGAAAGAGAAAGAGAAAGAGAAAGAGAAAGAGAAAGAGAAAGAGAAAGAGAGAAAGAGAGAAAGAGAGAAAGAGATAGACAAAGAGAGAAAGAGAAAGAGAGGGAAAGAGAAAGTCAATTATTCGTTTTTTTAATGAGTTTGGATGTACATATATACATATATTAAAGAATGCTCGTTTACGCAGTCTCTTCAAACAATATTACGGGATGTTTTTAAAGTAATTGCAATAATAAATGAAACATTTTTATTAAACAATCAGAACGATAGTTCATAATCAAATAAATCTATTCTGCTTTCGATATGAGGTAACGAAATTTGATTCGTTTGTGCATCACTAAGTTTCTTATTTTTCGTTTATTTTCACTCATCTATGACGCCCTATTAGTGTTGCATACTTTCGTTTATTCGTATTAAAATTAAAAATAGAACTTATTTAATTTTTTTGTTCTTTTTCTTATCACCAAATTAATTGCGAAACCCATAAAATAATAGCATAAGTTTCGTATTATACCTAGATTTTTTGTAATTTCTCGTTTCTCAAAGACAACAGAAAAAAAAGTTAAGTTATTAATAGAAGATTAAGATTATTATTTCTTTCTTCGACACTAGTTTACTCATTTTCTTCGTCTCTTAATTCTCTCTCGTTTTGAAAACTATAAAAAAGAAATCATCGTAAGTGGCAGTGTGCCTATCCCAATTTGCAAACGCTCGTCGTTAAATAATAAACAATTTTCTCGTCGAATTCCGTGCGACGTATAATAATAGTTCTTTACGTTTAAATAAAAACGAAACTACGTACATCGTGAAATCTATCACAGCCATTTTCATTTAAACCAGGGCGATAAATGATCTCGCTGTACTCGATATTAAGGAAATTTTCTTTTTTGTTTTGTTATCGAAAAATTTGAAAAAAAAAAAAAATAAAAAAATTTAAACGTCACGATGGCTTTTTTCCCTGCATGTGCAGTGTTTTTAAACAACATTATATTAACGTAACACGAGCACTGTGAGGTTCATTAAGACCCTGTTCGGTTGGAACACATCGTTCTAAAAGCTCATTCCTTTAACCGTCCGAGTACGTTAAAGTATACTAATCGTTTGATTTCTTTTTTTAAACGTAAACGTCACGAATCATAAAATTTTTCTCTATTAATTTTCCTTCTTTCTGGATATTATTTAAAAACAAACAAAAAAATAAAAAAGAAAAGTTTAAAAGTTTTTCTTGGATAGTTGAATTTTTCATCATGGACTTATCGAATCAAAAAAAAAAAAAGAATGAAAATACTCCTATTTAAACTTTCCTCTTTTTTCCTCTTTACTGTCACCTCGTTGTCAAAAGAATGAAATATATTAATATATCGGACGTTACGAAATGTACCTACTTTCTATTTTTATGTACCGCACAAGGCGATATTTATTTAATCGCGTCAATTGCGACCTTTTTATTAACGCGTATTTTAACGTTGCGATAAGCTAGATTATCGTATAGCGATATCTAACACAAATCAGTTGGGTATGCAATTATTATTATTTTTGTTATCTCTTTTTTTAAATAATATATGTATATATATACATATATTTTTTTCTCTCTCTCTGTAATCAAAACGAATTAAACGTCAAAGATGAACGTTGACGATTGTTCAGAATAAAACGATTCTTTCTTGTGTATGGGTGATGTGTATGTATGTATATATATACATACATACATATACGTTCAAGATACGTTAATACGAATTTTAGTGTAAACCCTTTCGTTATTAGCGACCCATATAAGAATCATATACCATGCGTATGTAAAAACGAATTTATACAAAAAAATGCATACCTTAACGAAAGGGTTAAAAATAAATAAAGAAAAAAAGCTAATATTATCGATGTATGTTTATACATATGTACACACACATATATATATATATATATATATATATATATATATATATATATATATTGGGATTCCCCTTCTTCTATTAGTCTTCCTAAAGGATATCTAACGAGTAAAAAGGGGAATCCCACATTTGGGGGCTCGCAGCCGGGATTATAAAAAGAAAATAGGTCTCACGATTGCAATATCAAGTCGTGTAAAGCTGTTTTAAGTTGTAAAGTTGTGTTACGGTTACCAACAGTGTGAATCCGATTGAAAAGTTGAAGAAGGGCGTTGCGCGTAAAAGTGGACCATGCGTGAATGCTAGATTAAAAGTTGCATAGTAATCGGTAGTGTTGGTGTAACAGTAAGATAGTAAGACGGTAGTAAGTGTTAAAAGTAAGTAAAGAGGCTAAGACGATGGCTCAAGTTAAGGTAACATATGAAACAAAGGAGAGAGAAGAAGAGAGTGGATGTGAAGAGTTGGACGAAACGATCGTCGAAGGCACATCACGAGGAAGACGAAAGCCGGAACAGAAAGGCAAAGGCAAAAATAAAGTAGCTGAAGAAGAAGAAGAAGAAGAAATAATTAATTACACAAGTGAACAGATTGATTCAATGAAGTTGATAGAGTTAAAGAATGCAGTAAAGAAATTAGGATTATCTACAGTGGGTACCAAACAGACGCTAAGAGATCGCTTAAAAGACGCGATGGGGATTAAAGAAAGTGAAGACGAGGAAGAAGAATCCGAATTCGAAAGCGAACGAGAAGAAGGATCGCATAGAAATTCACAAAACAACAGAAGAAGAGCGGTTGAGGCCACTACGCAGCGATTAGCTTCGTTCACCATAAGGTATGTAGAAGACAGCCTATCATACATCAGCGGAGACGATATGCTACCAGTAGATCAGTGAATCAACGACTTTGAAGATACCAGTGCAGTATTGGGTTGGAACGAGTTGCAAAAGTTTGTGTACGGAAAGCGTATGCTGAAGGGATCGGCAAGACAGTTCATCACCTTCGAAAAAGAAATTAAGTCATGGAACAGTTTAAAGCGTAGTTTAATTAAAGAATTTAAAACCGAGGTAAATCAGGCAACGATTCATTCGCAATTATTTAAGCGCAGGCAACAACCAAACGAAAGTAGTCGTAAGTACATTTACAGTATGCGAGAAATCGCGAATCAAGGCAATGTCGATAAAATAGCTCTTATACAATATATAGCAAACGATTTACAAGGCGATCGTCGCGATAAGGCGGTTTTGATGAGTCACGAACGCTCACAGAGCTAAAAAACAATATCGAAATATTCGAGAAAATAAAAGAAGGTATTGGACAAGGGATGCGAGATAGAAAGGGAGGACAAAGAAACGTGGCAACGGCGCGCGTTAATTCGTCACCAACGGTAAAAAGAGATGGTTGTTACGGATGTGGCTCGATAGAACATAGGTTTCGTGCATGCCCAGATAGAAACAAGGGACGCAAATGTTTTAAATGTAATGACTACGGACACATAGCACCTTATTGTAATAAGTCGAGTCAACCAGCGGAAAATGTAACGAGCGTCAATTATCTCCACACTTTTACGGATAGAATTGCGATTAAAATAAACGGTTTATTTGTATATGCGTTATTAGATACGGGAAGCGAAATAAACTTAATCAATTCAGAGATATATAATAAGATAGGGAAACCAGCGTTATGTGAAACCGCTAGACGATTTACAGGATTAGGTAACGCGATAACAAAGCCGATAGGGAAATTTGAAGCAAATATCGATATCGAAGGCGATAAGTATGCGACGGATGTATTTGTAGTGGGCCAGAGAGTATCGGGTATAATCAAGCCGAAGATAAACAATGTAAAATAAATAGTTGAATATCGATAGCGAGAACGTCACACAAAGAAGTAGATTAAAGAAGGGAAACCAAGAGGCAGTCATCGTTTAGTAGCCGAGCAAAGAAGGCGTGTTTTTCATCACTCTGTATCTTTACTTCTTTATATTAAATATATTGCATATCCGTGAAGAGAGGTTTTTCTTTCTACATCAACCTATTAATAACACCGCGGAATTCTTTCCTTTTTACTCGTTAGATATCCTTTAGGAAGACTAACAGGAGAAGGGGAATCCCACACATATATATACCTACACATATAAAAAAAGAAAACGTAAAAACGTCGAGTGATGTGTCCCCCTTCGGATTTGTGTTGATGTTGTCTCTACTACATGTGATAAAGCACTTATGCGTAAAATACTTTTATTTTTGTATAACCTTCGTTTTACAATTAGACTAAATTAATATACATATGCAAGCTATTTTTTTGGCGCTTTTGGTACTTTCATGAAACTGCAATACACACTTTTCCTTGCATTGTTTTACCGTAAAGATTTCGTACAACGAAAAATTTCATCTGTTTATTGTAACAAACAAAATAATTGTTTTTCTTTTGATAACAAGTTAAATCACTTTATAATGATTATCGTATAAGAAAATAAAAAGAAGTTTTTTGAAATCATTTGATATTATAATTAATTATTGTATACTTTTCGAAATATACGAAGAGACAGACGAGTTTAGATTAAAGACGGCTATTCTTTTTGAAATCGGTACTTTGTACAAGTATAGGAAAGGGTTTGAATTTCATGAGAATACTTGCATTTAGGTATGACACATTCTCTCTCTCTTTTTCTCTCTTTTTCTCTCTTTTTCTTTTTGCTTTATTGTTATTTTTTCTTTTTTTTTCTTCTTTCATTCCTTCTATCTTTCTTTCCCCTTTCTCACTCGTTCGAATTTCTTTCCTTTTACATAAGGAATAGTATGTATGTTTAATGTAAATGTTTAATGTAATTTAATGTAAATTTCCTTTTACATAAGCATACATGCATAAAAAAACTTACATACATACATATGTAAATCGGTGTATATAATTAAATTTTCAACTTATTTAATACTATGCAATATTTAAATACTATTTGATTGCGTGACTAGGAAGAATCGTGGTCGATGAAATAACATACACGTTGGTTGGTTGATTTCCCCAAACGACGACTTCATTTTTTTCTTACTTGTTGTATGTTATGTTGCTGTTGGTTGTGCTGTTGGTGTGTGTGTTGCGTCGCAGCCGCTTATCATTTAATATATATGTCTATGCTTCTGTTGACGATGAAAAATGATTGATTAATTTTCTTCTTACACGTACATACTGTACGAAGAATATTATTATTTTTATGTTATTCTTATTATTATTTATTTAAAATAATGAGATTTACGTGGACAACGTGAACATATATATATATATATCAGTGGTTTCCAAACTTTTTTGTCCTATCGCGCCCTTTTTTGACAAAATATTGCTTATCGCCCCCTTCCCCCTTCGAAATACTTTGATGACCTTTTTTTTAACCTTTTTTTAATGCACACCCGCACCAATCGCCCCCCTGAACCGCTTTGAACCGCTTTATCGCCCACCAAACCCACCAGGCGCGGAGATAAGAAACAAAGAAGCTTAAATAAGGGAATTTTTTTCTAATATTTTATTATTATTGACATAGTATTGATATACCGGCATTGTTGTGTAGCGTAGTATAGCAGCGCGGGTCGGCCTCCGCTGACATTTTTCTTTTTTAGTAGTTCATTTCCCCCACCCTCAAAGTTCACCTGTGGTCGTCATCGCCCTTCTGGACCGCTTCATCGTCCACCAGGGGCGAAACCACCACTTTGGGAACCACTGATATATATCAACGTATCATTGAATTATTCTTCATACATTTTTACGTATGGATCGATTTTTCAAGTGAATAACGAATCGTATAGTTTAGTCTTTTTTCTTTTTTTTTTCATTATTATCAAGTTCAACTATCTCGATTGTTGATTCGGAGTTAAAAAAAAAAGAGGAAAAATTTGACCACGATTACGATCTAGAAAATTTTACGTCCATCGTCGTACATAATCGATCATCGTCGTTGGCATATTATTGTAGTAGTTACGTTTATTTATTTAATTATTCTTTTCTTTGATTTTTTTTTTTGCGAATTATTGCACGAGTCTCTAAACGAAAAGATCTCATTTTTGTCCTCGACAAATAATTGATAATTGACAAGAAATTGACGAAAGTTTTCTTTGTCTATTTTTTTGTTGTATTGATCGATCACGTGAATTTTTCGTAGGGATAGATATATGCATCTTTCGTTTGTCCTGCTTGTTGTTATCAGTATAATAATACGTAGAACACAAATTTTTGTTTATTGGTTGGAACAAATCGAAAAATAGAAACCGGAACTGCGTTGAAACAGCTTAATTTTCTTTGTTTTTCTTTTTTCTTCAAGGAAATATGATCATAATAAGTGTATTTTATGCAAATAATTGAGATTAAAGTAAAAAGGTTATACGTATTTACGTATATAAACAGAGGGCGAGATAAAAGTCGCTTTCATTGAAATAATTCTAAATAGATTATTTATTTTTTTTTGCATTTTTCTATACTTTTATTCGATTTCATGCAATATGCTCTCGATACAAAAAAAGAAGAAAAACGTTTAACAAGAGTACCGTTGTTATAATCACCACGTATCATTGCATTAACATAAACGAATCTCTGAGGAAAGCAACTTTTATCTTATTCCGTATATCTTATATTTTTTACATTCTTACCCCTTTCAATAATAAATAATACTTACACTTAACAGATACAAAAAAGTTTAAAAGAGACGAAATTAAAAATATTGTGCGTTCGAACGAACCTGTCTTTCGAACATACCGTCAAAATGAACAACAAAATAATTTACCAACTTTCAAGGAGTTTTTTTTTTTACAAATGGGAATCTCATAGAACATTTCAGATAGGTGCATAAGATGATAAGATATCGCTATCGTTTGTTGTTGGAGAAATACGAAGGAATAGTTTTTTTATAACGATGAATTCAAACGCATTTTTTTATCGGGGTTGCGTACAAGAAACACATTCGCGCGTTTAATTAAATTGTAGTAGCTCTGAATTCATTCTTAAAACAAGATGGACATAGTCAATGTTCCTTCTTCCCTTTTCTATTTCCTTTTCTTTTTTAAACTGAAATTATTTTTGCAAAAGCACGATTAAAAGAAGATTGAGATTTTTTTTTAATATATATTTTTCGTTTTGTATTATCCAGAAAGTCTCAATCCCTTTCTTTTTTTTCCTTTTTTACAAAATGTATCAACTTTCTTTATCTCTAATAGATATTTAAAAAAAAAAAAAAAAAAACAATTAAAAAATAAATGATACGAAAAAAATTAAATTGTTAAAAATAAAAAATATCAAATATAATACTCACGAGTCGTAATTTCTTTTTCATTTTTAAATTACTTATAATCGAATTTGACTCATCGTCGAACCTTTCGTTTAGGTGCGTTTGTTGAAATTCGTTAAATTGTTATTAACAATAATAATTTAATAAAATAACAATTAATTTTATCTTTTTTAAAAAGATAAAAGCGGGACGAAATTTGAATAGAGTGTTTTCTTTCTTTCTTCAAAAATATTTGTTTCGCGTGATTGCGCGAACTTTTTGGTTTTCTTTCTTCATTTTCCTCGTTAATTCACGCGCATGGCTTAAGGGAAGATGTTGTATGCATGTATGTATGTATGTATGTATGTATGTATGTATGTATGTATGTATGTATGTATGTATGTATGTATGTATGTATGTATGTATGTATGTATGTATGTATGTATGTATGTATGTATGTATGTATGTATGTATGTATGTATGTATGTATGTATGTATGTATGTATGTATGTATGTATGTATGTATGTATGTATGTATGTATGTATGTATGTATGTATGTATGTATGTATGTATGTATGTATGTATGTATGTATGTATGTATGTATGTATGTATGTATGTATGTATGTATGTATGTATGTATGTATGTATGTATGTATGTATGTATAATTCATGCTACACTTATATACATACATACTAATTATATACCGTTTTCAGTGTCAGAAACAGAAAGAAAGAAAAATTAAACAATTTAAGGGACTTGCTCTCTCTTTTCTCTCTTGGCATATTTTTCTTATAACAAACAATGAATGCAATTCTCTTGCATAAAATATACAAAATGAAATAAAGTAAAATAATAATAATAATAATAATATTAATAATAATAGTAATAAAAAAAAAAGAACCCATTACTTGTGGTCGTTTCACTTGACGAAATTCTTTCTACTTGGCACGGATCTCTTAAGCCGCATAGCATTTTATTACTTTTTTCTTTTTTTATGTTTTGCAAACAGGTAAAAAGCTTAGATCGTTTTTCGTATCCTCTTTCTTTTTTCATTTCCGTTCTTTTACTTCAATTTGTTCTTTTTTCTCTCTTTTCTTTTTGCTTTTTGTCTTTTCTTGTATCTTTGTCAATTTGATTAAGGAAAAATGATAATGGAAATTAAATAAGGAAAATGAATATGACTTATTGGATGTTAGAAGAATTTCGAAGCTGATTTAAAAAAAAAAAAAACTCAACGATCTCAAACCCGAACACGTTTTTCGAGCCGCATATTATTATACTCTCATACGCGACCCACAAACGCGTGTTTGAAATATGTCAATTATTAGCGAGCTGTCGAAATTCATCACAACATAATAATTATATCGTTCTAAAACGCGTAACAACAATCCGTTTTTTATGCTCGCTCGATGTTTTCTAAACAGACGCATGTACACTCACGCACACACGCACGTAACACACATACACGCACACACTCTTTTTTTTCTCTCTTTCTTTCTAAAAAAAAAACAAACATCATTTTATCGACAATATCCATTCAATACGAAGTTTTATATTTAGAATAGAATTCGTCGAATGAGTGGGGGGAACGATCAATAAACTAAAGTAATCTGTTGCAAGGAAAAACGAAAAGAAATATATATACGACACAACAAATCAAAGGAAAAAGAAAAGGAGAATTTAAAAAACCAAAAAAAAATAAAAAGAAACACAACTTTATAAGACTCTTTCGCGTATTTGACCTGACAATAAGTATCATTTGTAAAAAGTGTTTCATTGAATTATCAATATTTCGTATAAGTCAATTAGAAGAGTCTTTGATAAAGTGAAAAATGATCGATTTGATTTTTCATTAATATCTTCTTCTATTTAATTTCCACTTCAAAAATTTTACTCTCTACTACGCGCATGTTATTGATACATTGACAATTATTAATTTCATTTTGGTATCATTGTTTTGGTTTTAAAAGCGTTTGGTAGAAAAATGTTGTCCTTATCGATCTTTGCAACAACATTCTCATATTATTACATTCTCTATATATTATTTACGATAAAATTAAGGCACTTCTACGCTCAGCAAATTGTAGTCAATTTCGTTTTTACCGCTTTCTTTCCTTTTAATTTACTAACTCCTTTTTCTCTATTTCCTTTATTATTTTTTGTAATCTTTTTTTTTCTATTGATTTCTTTTTGAAAATTTCACGGTAGGAAACATTTATGTCGCGGACCTTACGCTAAAAGCTTTTTAAATAAACGATCGACAATTAGTATATTACGTTAAATCGAATGGAAATAATGAGTCTCGTATTAAAACTGAAAGGGTACCGATAAAACACCGAACGAGCGTGTCATAATTTTGAAATAGAATCGAAATTTTGTAACAGTTTCATCACACAGAACATTCACTTCTTTCTCTTTCTTTCTCTTTCTAATAAAAAAGAAAAAGAAACACATTGTTTATGTAATCGTCATTTTTCACTTTGTTATTGTCCAATTCTCATTGGATTAAATAAAAAAATTTTTTTTTACGCAATGTTATTGCAAATTTGTGGTCTCATTGATAGGCAAATACGTAGAAGAGATACTTTAATATCGTCACTTGAACTGATTAAAATGGTAAGAACTATTTTGATAAAAGATTTGAACGAATTTATAGTTAACAATTCGTCGTATGTACATCGAGCGGCACAATTGCAGGAGAATTATATACGAGAAAATACGCGTGAGTCTCTCTCTCTCTCTCTCTTTCTCTTTCTTTTTCTCTTTCTCTCATTTCACTTATTTACTCTTTCTTTCTTACACTCATTTATTCAATGACTCACTCACTCAATAATTCACTCTATCACACTTGCCTTTAATTTTCATTCTCACACGCATATACTCTATCCATCTTTCTTGTTCTCTTACGTTTTTTCTTTCCTCCTTTATCTTTATCAAAGGACTCTCCATTTTAAACATCCATTAGTTTAGATCGCGGGAGCGACTGAACTAGTCATTACGACTAGTTTGCGGTATGCGCAAGCGCCATGGGCCCAGTGAGCCTGGACCCTCTTCTCATTCGGGTACCAGCCCAATTTACAAGAGCCCTACTTGACATTTTCAAGTTTTCTGGTGCACACATACGACTCAGGCAACAAACTCTTTCTTTCTTTCTTTCTTATTCACTCACTCTCTCTCTTTCTCTCTCTCCCTTTCTTTCTTTCTCTTTCTCACTTTTTATTTCTCCAATGAACAAGAGGCGTTCGCGAACATAGAAGACGATGCGAGGGAGCGAATCTACCAGAACGAACTTGTGGGTTTTTAAACCTCGTGAAAATCATTGTGTGCTCTTTTTTTATTTGATCTCTGTTTCTTTTTCTTTTCTTTTTTGGTGTGTGTCCACATATGTAGTATGTATAGTTTTAAATTTCTTCTTGCAGAGTTTCGAATACTCGCCGTATGTTTGTAGTAGTGGTGGTTGTTGTTGTATTAGTGGTGGTGATTTTGGTATACTGGTGGGTGGTTTTAACGGGCTAATTGTATACATACGTAAATAACGTAAATAACGTTTAACGATATCATGTTTTAAATTTAACTTCTATCTTTTCTTTCTTTTCCTTTTTTTTTTCATTTTGGTTTCGTTAATTCTCGTAATCGTCAGTGTATCGATATATGGTTGTAGATGTAAAGGAGGACTGTGTCTTTGTGTAGTGTGTTCGTTTTGACAGCTTCCTCTATTCCTATGACTCCCTTCTATGATTGCATCGCCTCTAACAGGGCTATAATTGGGCCGGGCCCCGATTCGTATTTACAGATGGCATTTGAACTGCACACGGACCCAGGGTCTCACTGAGCTTGTGCACTAGGATCGCACTGCAACAGTCGCACGATCGAGGGATCACTCTTAGCACCTTCGATAAATTCTTCGAGTGACAATTTGCCGTCCTTATTTTTGTCCATTTGACGAAATATTTTGTCGGTTCTCTTCTCCGGTGTTGACTCGTCCTCTGGCATTTTCATCACGGACCCTACCATCTTGTATATTGCCTGGAAGGAGGTAATTAACTAGATATTTTTTTTGTTCTCTATCTCTTTCTCTCTCTCTCCCTCTCATCCTTTTTTTTGTTCCAATTTTAATATTCTCACCCTTACGATTCGTTGTAATAAAAACGAGCTTACCTTTTTTCTAATCACAAACGGATGTTATTCTCTTTAAAGATATAAAATAATTTGAAATAATAATTATGTGAATAAATATAAACGAGATGTTTGATATAAAGTTCGTCCACTTAAGCTATAATAATCGACCCGCTTTATAAATGGATAAATATAAGTAGGCATAGAGCAGCATAGCATGTAATATATATATATTTCTTTACATTTGCATTCCTGTTATCGATCAACTCGATGAGAGATAATTAACGTCGTGATTACTTACCGTCACGATCTCAAGCATCTCTTGTCGTGAGATATATCCATTACCGTCGAGGTCGTACATACTGAAGGCCCACTTCAATTTCTGTTCCAATTTTCCTCGGGAAGTCACGCTTAGGGCGCAAAGAAATTCTCGAAAATCGATCGTACCATCGCCATTTGCATCGAACGTTCTAAACACGTGCTCTGCAAACTGTAACAAATAATTTGCATAATAATTAACTTTCAAATATACTAGATTTATTACGATAATATCGTCTCGCATTATTAAACGATTCATTATATTCTTACTATTGCAAAAAAAATGAAAAAAAAAAAAACTTACTTTCGAGGCATCGCCGTAAGGAAAAAAGTTTCCATAAATTTTTTTAAATTCTTCCACGCTTAGATGTCCACTCGGACAATCTTTTAAAAATCCTTTGTACCATTCTTGAATTTCGGCATCTGCAAACAACAAATATCAAACACATTTTCTTAATATTATATTAAACGCATTATTTGTATTTTATATTTGTAATAAATATTTTTATTATTAAATAAAATTAATATATCATAATGTATACCTGAAAATTCTGTATTTTGTTTAAGATCTTCTAACACCTCGGGCTTTAATTTGCTATTTTGTTTCCCCATTGCTATTGAAAACGTTTGTCGAGACCACCCAATTACAAAGGACAATTTAAGATCTAACTAAGCCTAATATTCTACGAATGCCTTTAAGCACAAGAAAATTTGTGCTGTGCAGCAGACGTACCTGTAAAAAAGGAGATAAGATATTATATCACAATGATATAACTGTTACATTATTTATTTTTCTTTATTATTATTATTATTACTATTATTATTTTTTTATTATTATTATTATTATTTAATTTTTTTGGTTTATTACGTAACATCTCTTTCACGGTCATTACAGAAGGTTTAAATGAACAAAATTCAAGGTTGCCGAGAAGAATATTGTCGGCGTACACTTCGTGCCATGTTTCATAACAGTACATAGAGTACAACCACAATAATCATGCATGACAATTACAAATGATTGTTAGGTTAATATCTAAATACAGATTTAATATACATTATATGCATGTATATTCATTACAGTGACAACATATTAATATTAATATTATTATTATTAATTTTTTGTTGACTTCCGAGGAGCTAAAACATTTCCTAACGATGAGGAAAAACTTTAGCTTTTAAAATTGACTGGATCCTTACCAAACGACGTTGTTTTTCTATTTTTTTTTTCTTTTTGATAGATAATAATAATCTTTTTTCACGCTACTTACATTCTCAGCATTACGTATTATTACATTCTTTTTTCTTTTTTTGTTTATTTTTGTTTGTTAAACTAATTATAAGAAACAATACAAAGCGACTCGTGTTCGCGCTCTCATTTAAAAAGAAAAAATCTTTCTTTTTCTTCCTTTTTTTTTTAAATATTACAAAATATTTCTCAGTACATTTATTTATTCGTAGAGAATAATTATCATATCTTATAACCGATAAATCTATGTAAGCGTATTAACGTTGAATTTTCTTTTCTTTTCTTTACTTTTTTTCTCTGTCCTTTTTGTTAAGATATATCTTTCTAAAAAACACACACACGAGATAAGTAGACACGAAGTGGAGCCATTTTTGTAGATTTATTGTAATGTCAAAAATCGTCTATTTCTTCAAGCAATTTTTCGACCATTCAGTAAATATTTTTCAATTGCGATCTTCTGTTTATATAATATTTGATTGACAACAAAAATATCAGAATAAAAAAAAAATAAAAATAAAAATACGAAATAGGAGCGAACGAGAAAAGGCAGAACGAAAATAAAAAAGAATCGTTTGGTCGGGTATCGAATTCGGAGAATACGAGTTATTGTTTGTTGGTAATTAAATTAATTGTTGCGAGAAAAATTAAATAAATTAATCGGTCATTTCTTGTGATGATATCATAGATATATATATATATATATATGTATGATACCGATCAAACGAAAATTTCCACGATTGGTAGACGTGCATTATTGGTCCATTTATTGGCCTGCACAGCCGTGTTGTCCTTATGCAAATGTCCTTAAACAAATTTCATAAGTTGTCCTCGTCGCGTGGATATTATTATAATCGTTTATTACTGTTGTTTAGTAACGAAAAACCAATAATATTCAGTTTCCATCTCGATGTTCGTAAGATCCTTTAAATTCCCATTTTAAATAAAGTCCTCTCTCGCCACCGATATTTTCATATATAAATGGAATATGTATGTGTGTAGATGTGTGTGTGTGTAATTGCTGTTAATAATTATAATTGTAATATAATGCATATGTTTATATGTTATTCGTGAGAACATAATAATTTTAATAATTTTCTTGATTTTTTTTCTTTCTCGGTAAATGATATCTACGCGCGCACACACACACATACACACACATTCTCCTAACGATACGTACAAGCAATTTCGTTTAATTGATTTTATATATATATATATATATATATATATATATATATATATATATATATATATATATATATATATATTGTTACAAGTTTTATTCAATCGGCCAACAAATATACAATTAATCTAACATTTGTGCGCGTGCGGTTTTCATCGTACAAAATTAATTAATTGCAAGTCTGTCCCGAGCTAGGCATATTATTTAATTACACGCACGCATATACGCATAATCCAGGCGTATTACGTATACGTACTCTTCTCATCATCATAACACCAACGTAAGCTTTGTCGAATATCCTACAGTAAGATTTACTTCCGCATATTATACCATTGCATTACAATCCATTTTATAATAATCTATCGAACGATTTGACAAACCGTTCTGATTTCTTTCCCGTAGAAAAGAAATTATACCTTTTTTTTTTTTTTTTTTTTTTTTTTTTTTCATGGGACAGAGACAACGACACGAGTGACATTTTTCGAGAAAAAAAATCCAAAACAAAAAAAGGAATTTTTTTTTTAATTATTATTTTTATATTACTTTTTTTATATCGATTAATTTATATAAAAAATTATTGCTCAACTTAAATGCATCACTTTGACCAACGCATTAAAATCACGCGTGTCTCTCTGCCCCACGCGTTGAAGTCACGTGTGTATCCCGTAGTAATTAAATATTATCGATTTTCGAAGATGTAATTTTTACATATTTCACAAACGCACGCATCTTTTAGCTGCTGTTCATGGAGTCCCATATAATATACTTATCGAATGGATAAAAGTATCAAGATTAAAACCCTTAAGAATGATACTTGGTATCGATAACTTTGAAAAAGACACGAATAAGAGAGTAGTGAAAAGCGATTCGACTTAAGTGTTAAGGTTTTTGACAGTGTATCTCTATAGGATGATGAATAAAATTAATCATCAAATATTAGAGAAAAAATTTAATAGGCGATATTTAAAAAAATATGTTTCTTTGTCTTTTTTTTCTTTCTTTCTTTCTATTCAATTAACAAGATATTATCTCCTCGCAATTTTTTTACTTTCATGCTTGTACTAATTAAAACACATTTTTTTCTGACCATAAATAGGAACGATAAAAAGAAGAAAAAATAATAGAACTTTCGTTGTTCCTCCCTGTTTTGTTCAGGATTTTTATTTTTTATTTTTATTATTATTATCATTATCATTATTATTATTATTACCATTATTATTACCATTATGATTATTATTATTATTATTACCATTATTATTATTATTATTATATTGTTTTTTTTCTCTTCTTCTTCTGTTAAAAGGCAGCATGATTTTCCTTAGGCTTATTATACTTAGGTTTAGGCTTTGTACATGGACGAGTATGTTCAGGTTACTGTTATTACATTTGTCGTTAAGGACGATCAATTCACATTTACGATAAGAATATTTTCTTCATCTTCTTTATCATTATCTTTCTTTTTCTTTTTTTTTCTTGGACATGGAGTTTTATATTTCGGTTAACAATAAGTTAAGACATACGTTAGACGAATCGCTTGGAAATGAGAAATAAATAAACGATAGACAGACAGACAGACAGACAGACAGACAGACAGACAGACAGACAGACAGACAGACAGACAGACAGACAGACAGAGAGAGAGAGAGGGAGAGAGAGGGAGAGGGAGATAGATAGATAGACAAATAGAAAGATAGATAGTTTGATTCCCATTTGTGCCAGTTTCAAAGCAATATTTAAAAGAGTTGTTGTTTTAAAGGTCCTCAATTTAACATTTTCGTCAGTCAATGTCTTTTCTTCAATGTTTCTTTCTTATCTTTTCATTTTCTTTTAAACGAATCTTGTCTTTATGGTCGTTTATTTTCCTCGTCGTGCGTGTATACACTTCACGAGACAGATTTCAAATAAATATTATACATCATTTTTTTGGTTAGTTGGTTGAATGATTGGTTGTTATTTTATGTTAACGTTTTCGCCGTTTATCAACAAAATAAATTCTGGATTGACTTTTCACGATCGCTATTGTCATTGATTGGCTAATTTTGCCGAAGAAAGATCATACGAGAAAAATGATGTCGACATTTTATTGATAAAAGTATGCCTATGTAACGTGCGTACTGTAATTATACGCACCTCTTGTATTATACCAAGCTTTACAAATTTTCTTTTTTTGTTATGCGAAATTTAATAGTAAATCGTGAAATGTATAGAAGAATATAGAATATAGAATGTAGAAAGGTGTTCGTAATAATATTGCTTGTTTATTATATACAGGATGTCCCAAAGCAATTGACCCATTAAAATTCATATGTGCGTGATTCGAAGAAAAAAAAAATATTAGAGCAATTTGAAAAACTCGCTGTTTTGATTTTTTGTTGATATTTTCTTTTTCTTTTTTTTTAATTCAAAGAATGAAATTTAAACGTTAAAAAATAAAGAAACGTGAGTTTTTCCAATTGACCTCATATATATATGCGTGTACAGAATTTTTCTATCTTTTCATTGTTTTTATTAAATGTTTATTATAAACAATAGACATTTGGTTCGATCGCGATCCGTCAAATCAGTTGATCGATGAAAACGTCGTTCGTGTACGAGTATATTTTAGAAAAAAACGAAAAAAAAACAACTTTACCCCCGTACCCGCGTAAATATCGTATCACCGAATTCGTACGTTGATTTACAAAAAATAATAAAAAAATAGAAAAAGTAAAAATAGTAAGAAAATATACTTTCTCAAAAAGTCAGCTTCTATTCGTAAGGAAAAGGAAGCTTTTTGTAAAAAATCAATGCGTTAAAAAACAAACAAATAATAAATAAATAATGTTAAACATTTTCTGCACGCAGTATAAAAGCGTAATTACGCATTTGTTTGAAAAGAAAAACATTCTGCATATCGTTAGCTCGATTTTCTTGAACGAGACAATAGTTTAGACAGTCGTATTATTTATTTCTACCTAGAAAGAGCACCTGATAGAAGCAATCACTTATAACCGAGTATTCTGCTTCTTATAAATAATCTATTCTGTTGTGTTGTTGTTGTTTTTATCATAATTATTATTAGCTCGCGCAACATCCATTGTATACCTAATATACCAAGGTAAATGATCGCTGCGATATATAGATATATATATATAGATAATCGAGTATAAAAAAGATAATCGACGTGAGTACAAAATCGATATCGATTAAATCGATTCGTTTTTTATCGATATAATAAATGAGAAAAAAATATGTTCTCTTTTATTTTGCATATATTGGTCATGACTAAACCGAATTATCCATTTAAAATTATTAAACTATAACAATAACAGTAACAATAACAATAGTAATAATAATACTAAAATTAACAATAATAATGATAAAATTAATAATAAAAATAATAATAATAATAATAATAATAAAGATGATGATAATGATAATTATGATAGTAATTAGGCTATCTACTCTACGTAAGCCGATATCAAATTTTTGTAATAATTGTTTTTTTTTGGCTACGTCATTATTTTGAGAAAATAATTAGAATAAGAGATATGGAAAGAGAGCAACTTTCGTCGTAAAGAAGTTATTTCTTTCTCACGCATTTTTTGTTGTTGTTGTTTTTTGTTTATCTCCCCTATTCTTAACAATATATTACTTATGAATATAATCATTTTCTATACAGTCTAAAGATGTGATTGTTAAACATATGAGTTAAGTAAACGATGAAAGGCTACCGTAGACGTAAACCGATTATTTTGCTAGATACGACATTGCGACATATTTATTGCTCAGAATAATTAAAATAAAATTTACACGAATTTAAATTTACACACTATGTATAACTGACTAATTAAATTTCTTAATAATTGAATTGAACACCAAAATATATTGCCCAAGATACGTGTGTCCGTGTATATATATATATATGTACACAAATTATCAAAAAAATCATTATTGTTATAGCGATAAATTTACTATTACACATATCTATTATCTTTGTTAAAAACTTATTCGAAACTTATACATCATAGAATTATTCTAATGGAATATACCAAATTAAGCGTAAATTAGTTATGTTATTCGTTAAACGATGCGTTTAAAAAATAAAAAAAATGAATCTCAATATATATAACATCCATACGGAAGGTACATTGTTAGAGAATCTTATCAGTGACTCCTTATATTCAGTATGTTTAGAGTTAATTATCGTTCTCTTCTTTCTCTCTCTTTTTTTTATTTTTCTTACTTTCTCTCTCTCCCTCTCTCTTTCTTCCTTTCTTTTTTTTTTTCTTGAACATTTGATAAAGTATTACATATACTGAGAGATTGATTCGAATCTGAAAGCAGTGTTACACATCTTGATAATAAAGAAAAAACGTTGAAGGTACTTATAGATGGAGGACCATCTTAACAATTTGGTATCTAACGTCTAACACTGGAATTAAACTTCATTGTACCAGCGTATGTGTGTGTATGTGTGCGTGTGTGTTTAAGTTTAGGAAGAGGAGTATTTATTTAATCGATATCCTTAAAATTCCTAAGTAATTAATTAGTATATGCTTGGTATTACTATTTCGAACGCGATTGTAATATTTATCTTTTTTTTACAAGAGTAGAATCATAAGTAGAAATAGATTTCTAGATGTATTTCTCTTGTATATATATAAAAAAAAATTTATACAAAAAAAAATGTATTATTCCATTCTTAAAAAGAAGTATAAGAGTTAACAAATACATTATGGACAAATATTTTTCATTTTGATTATCCCCTGTTAGCCGATAATAACGATGAAATCAGTTTTGGGACATCCCATAAAAAAATAAAATATAGATTAGTATTGCTCCGCAGTTATATTCACGAGATTGACACAAATCTATAAGTGCGAATGAAAGAAGAAGAATAACAGCGAGAGAGAGAGAGAGAGAGAGAGAGAGAGAAAGAGAGAGAGAGAGAGAGAGAGTGAAAAAGAGAGAAAGAGAAAAAAAGAGAGATAGATAGATAGATAAATAGATAGATACATAAATAGAGACAAGCGAAACAGTATAATAATAGGAAAGATTAAGGAAAGCGAGATAAAGTTCTTTTTTTCTTGTTAGATAAAGTCGAATTTAATCCGTTATTAGCGTTACGGTATTTAATCAATTGCGTGAATTAATTATATCACTTAATTAAAGTGTAATTAACAACGACATTCGTTAACTATGACACATATATAGTCATCGATATCGAACGAACTCGTCCGGTTATATTATTCTTAACAGCTAATTAACGAAAATTTGGTGTAATAGCTTAGAATAAAGCCTTTTATTTAATATTTTATTTTATTTTTATTTTTTACTTAAACGTTCAATGAGTGCTACTATCTTTTTCTCTTTGTCTCTTTTTTCTCCCACTCTGCGATAAATTATGGTTTTATCTTGTAAAGAATTTTGAATTTCAGAATGATAATTAACAAGGAGATTATATATAAATGGCTTTCTATTACGTATAATGCACTTTAGGTTCGTTCTCTTTAAGCTTTTTACGTAATTCGTTTTAAGGGATTCTCTCTCTCTCTCTCTTTTTCTCTTGCATTTTCTTTCCCTCTCTTTCTCTCTGCTCTTCTCTTTCACTTTCAAAGAGGAAACTTATTAATTCGATTGTCAATGCTGCACTTTCTATTACGAGAAGAAGAATCACGATGTCTCGTTCTGCAATATCCTTCAGTCAGTCGTCAAAAAGTTGTGTTGTATTGTGCTAAAAGAGCAAAGCGAACATTTTAATGTGTGTGTATGTGTATGTGTGTGTGTGTCGTTTCTTTTTCTTTCGTTATTTTTTATTTATTTAATTATTTTTTATATATATATATTTCTTTTTACCCGTGAACAATATAGAAGAAGAGAAGGTGCTGTCATGTGTAAATCGATGACAGTGAGTACATTTGTGTATGTGCAAATACTTCTAATTCGTTTAAAGTTTTGTATATTGGATTTTATATTTCTTTTTCTTGTTTTTTTCTTTCCTTTTTTTTAAATTTAAATCGACATTAAATTCGCAAGAGAACGTGGATCCAGAACGACAAGAGAACAGATAATAACGGGGGTTTACCCGCTTGATTTTCTTCTCTCTCCCCCCCTCTTCTCTTTTATTTTTAATATTTTTGTTTAATTTTCGTTTATATTCTTCTCTCTTTTGGACCAGTTCACCAAATATTTATCATCTACGACAAATACGTTTTTATTATGTTCACCAATATACAAAAATTTTTTTTCTTCCGTTTTTTTTCTTCTTCCTCCCATCTTTAACACGTTACGCGCCGCAATTAGCTACCGATGACCAATAACATCTACACTCTGTAGGGATTTTCGGCTGGAGTTATTTTTTATTTATTTATTTTTTTTTTTAGATTATTTATGGTCACCGGTGACCGGCAGTAACGCAGGAACCCTACACATAATGTTTTCCGGCGTAGCGGAATTAAAGTCGTATTAGATATTTATTGTTATACGGCGCTAAACGTGTTAAATACGTATATATGTATTTATATATTTATGTATATATATAATGTAAAGGTGTTTTACATTGAAAACACGCGCGTATACCAATGAGAAAAATGTTATTCTACGACAGCTTGACGTAGCTCGTTCTAATAAAAATACAGAGTTGGTCGAATTCTATCACTAAACAGAGACCAGCCTGTTTTCTTCCCTCTTTTTCTTCTTCTTATTTTTATTATTTTTTTTCTTTTTTTTATTTTTTGGTTTTTTTCTTTTTTCCTGTTCGTTTTTTACTCCTTTACTTTTGTTAAGGAAGTACATAGCTAAAATAATATTCGAAATATTGAAATATATTCCAATCATTTGTTAATAATAATTTCTAATCGTTCACGGTATTATTTCTTTGAATTTATTTGTGTACGGAAAATAAAAAAAAAATGACGTAGGAATACATGATTAAGAGGTATTAAAAAGAAAAAGAAAAAAAGACCCGTTTGTTAACACTTACAACGTGTGCACGCGATTACTATTAAATATACGCGTCGATGATTTTTTTTCCATCGAAATTTTTGTGTAGAAATAAAAAATATTCGGCAATAATGTGTTATTAATAATGATAATAATAATAATAATAATAATAATAATAATAATAATAATAATAATAATAATAATAATAATAATATAAATAAAATTATATTCGTTCGAAAATAATAGCAATTAGAGAATCGACGAATTTTCAAATATTTTTAGCTTCATTATTTTATTCTTGATTTCAAACGATCGTGTTTCGATGATGTAAACAGAACGATCGTTTGAAATAATTCATCTAATTCGTTTATTTGCTAATACCATATTAGAGAATGTGTGTAGAGCATGTTATGTTAGTTTTTAACCTATTTGCATCCAAGCGCGGAATAATCCGCGGGCCGCGACAATTGACTATCACCAAGCGCGGAATAATCCGCGAGCCGCGACTATCTGCTATCACCGAGCGCGCGGAATAATTCGCATAAGAAGCATTTGTTTTCCTATCTGTGAGCACTTGACGGTGATACCGGTCAGTCGTCAATTGAACGTCGCTGATTTTTCAACGAGGCAGTTTGAACAGACCGATGATGCAAATCGGTTAATGGCTTTCCCTTTCCTAACATTGAAATTCCAAAAAAATAAAAACAAAAAATAAAAGAAATTAATATCCTTCCATTATTTGCATAAAAAGCAATGCGAATATTAACGATCGTTGAACTCGCAATTTCAGTCGAGTGCATTTTCGATGTTCATTTTCCTAATTCTTAAAGATTCGAATCGTTCGATAAGCCGCTAAAATTTACGGTTACGCACATTAATTACATATACAAGATGTAATTAATAAATCCTTTCTTCATAAACTACGACCACATTGGTGCGGTAACCACGACGATGATCTTAACAATTTTTTTAAAAATCTTTTCGGTCCAGTGTGAAATTCATTTATCGATTTATCGATTTAATTGATAATATATAGCAAATTAAAACGACTATTATTATTATTATTATTATTATTATTATTATTACTATTATTATTATTATTATTATTATTATTATTATTATTATTATTATTTTTTTTATGGGAGTATATCGCAACACATTTTTATTGTGTGCGTTTTGATCAATCGATTTCGCAATCTATTAGATTCGGTAATCGAATTGTTTGCTTGTTCACAGATTTTCGAGTGAGAACAAATCTTAATAATCAAGTGACAAAATATCGCATTATCAAATAACGCGATTGACTTGAAAAAGATTAACCTCAAAGTTAAGGTCATACGCTCGCAGCATATAATTATAGTTTCTTTTTTGTTATGCGCGCGCGCGCGAGTAAGTCCTTAATCTCACAAAGTATATTTCAACTTTATCATTTCTTTTCTGTCCTTTTTTTTTGTTTCTTTTTGTTTTAAATGTTTTAAATTTCCTCTATATATATATATATATATCTGTAGATTAAGTTGGAATTAAAAATTGTTAAAAGTGTTCGTAAATTATCGGTGTTCTTGACGATGATGATAAACCCCACCACCGCCTATGTCGTGACTTTCTTTTACGTGTTAAACAAAAAATATAAATCATTCGTCGTCTAATTATAGTCATAGTCATAGTCATCGTTATTGTTATATCTGGTCACATAATCTCATAAAAAGACGAAGGGTGTGAATTGCTGCGAAGCGTAGAAGACGTTGCATTGGCGACAAGTGATAATAAAACGATGGCAACTGTAATGGTGGTGGTAGTGGTAGTGGTAGTGGTAGTGGTGGTGGCGATGACGATGATATTAAGTGATGGTCGGTGGTGGTTTTGAGATAATTTAATAATGGTGTTCCGTTGATGGTGATCGCATTGTTGTTGTTGATGGTAGCAGCGGCGGCAGCAGCAACAGCAGCGGCAACAGCAACAACAGCAACGACAGAGATTGTAAAAATATAGTGACGGTAGTAATAATTATTTCATTATTCCAGAAATCCGTCATAAAAATCGGTCAAAACGCATGTCAATGAATTTTCTGATTTATTTTGGCCAATCAGATTAAGGAGCCAACATTTTGGATAATTCTTCGTCTTGAAGGCAACCCTTGAGAAATTCTTCTTGCGTCAATTGGCCATCATGATTTTCATCCATTTTAGCAAATATATTTTTAGTTCTTTCTTCGGCGCTGTCCGCTGGCCTGTTGCTCGAACATGCACCTAGCATATCGTATATTGCCTGAAACACGCAATATCTCATCGTTATTTCGCTATAAAATATGAACCAACATAAATAAAAAAGAAATAATAAAAACGAAGAAGTAGAAGAAGTAATAAAAGAAAAAAATCATATATCTTGAAATTGATTTATTATAATCCTTACTTGAACGATCTTAGTCATCTCTTGAATATCAATAACGCCATTTCCATCAACGTCATACATCCGGAATGCCCACTTAAGTTTTTCTTCCGGTGTACCGCAGGACGTAACATCGATAGCTAAGAGAAATTCCTGTAACGATAGAACGAAGAAAAAAACGGGCTTTATAATCCTGAAATTCCCTTTTATCGTTTCTTTTCCTTTTTTATCTTATTTTATTTTTATATTTCAATCAGTAAAACGCTTTCTTGATTTCCTCCATTTGAAAAGAAAAATAACAAAAATTCGTTCTAAATGATGGAGGTTTTGAGAATTAAGATGCTAAAGGAGAGGGGAGGGAAAGGAAAGATCGTGCTCTTATAATATCGAGATCATGTCAAGAGAAATAGAAAAATAGAGAAATAGGAAAAAGCAGGGGTGAGCTGGGTTGGCCTGGGGTTGAAAAAGATCGAATGTTCGGGTGAATATCCGAGGAGAAGCGGGAAAGTACGATGGGACACGGGGGTTTGGAGTAGTTGCTCGTTTTTCGGAGTATGTGGGTATTAGTACAAAAGAGTATATAGGTAAAAGTGGGTCAGCTAACGCTCCAAGGTAGATAGTCAACGATGAGAAGGGCTTTGTAGGTAGGGTAAGACTGAGGACAGCGTACATAGAAGGGTGTGTATGAGAAGAGGGGGAAAGGGGGAGGGAGTGGCTTCGCTCTTTGCTCTTTCTGACCTTCGAAGTGTCTCCACTTCTCATATTGACCCAGCAGACACGTCGACCCCTCTAGAATCACCCTTCCTTCTTCCACACATCACTGATTTCGGTCTTACATTGGGGACATGATTCTTTATAAAAGTCGCAAAAAAGTCGTCGAAAAGTACCGACGACTAGGGAGAGAAAAGGGAAAAGGGAAGAAAGAGAAAAAGAAAAGGGTAAAAATAAGGGAGAGAGGGAGAGAGAGAGATTTAGATTGCCCAACCGAAATTACCAAGAGGGTGAGTGAGCATTTCTCGCGACTTTTTGTCTGAGAGAGCATCGACGTCTCTCTTTTTTTCTTTCTTTCTTTCTTTTTTTTTTATCTCTCTGTGTGTGACCGAAATTCCAACAGCAAAAGACTCATTAGTATATATACACACAAGTGTTGTGTATACGTGTGTGTACGTATGTAGATGAAATCGCCTTTTCGTACGTTTCACGTGAATGAACCTTTGATCAATGATTTTACTTTAAGCAGGCATAAGTTATTATCCCCCCCCCTACTTCACCCCACTGTGCTCATAGAATTCCTTTTGATCGAATTATATGCGCGTGAGAGCTTATTGTTTTCGTTTATTTCTTAATTTAAATGTTAACATATTTTTTATTCGTGATGAAATCGATCGTTATTAAAATAATATTTATCCGTTGTCGAATGCTACGTGTCGTTTCGGTAAAATACCCTCGTATACATTTCAATACGAGAAACGATTTTGCTTAGAAATAATAATAACGTGATATATTTCGTTTGAAAAACAAAATATCGTGTGTTATATAGTATTAAAAGAAAAAAAGTGATCAACTTAGTGTTCGCGTCAAAGAATATAGAACTTAACAGTTTATAATAATTCTATTAACTATACGTGATGCTCTATATAATATCTGTTATCTTTTGCCTATGCAACGTCGTATAATAAAAGACACGCACACGCGTTCAAGTAAATGAAATTATCGACGTTCTCTCGTCAATATATATAAAAATATCCCCTTACCTTAAAGTCGATATAACCATTCTTATCCATGTCGAATGTGCGGAATACGTGATCGCAAAATTCTTCCGCATGGCCAGAAGGAAAGAACGTTTTATACATATCCACGAATTTTGCTGGCGTTAATCTGCCGTTAGGACAATCTTGCTGTAATCATAAAAAATAAAATCAAATTTTAAATTAAATGAAATTATAGACACACGCACTCATATATATATATAATATTATTTTTGTTTTAATTGAAATATTAATACAGCAATGTACTCACTTTGAATCCTTTGTACCATTCCTTGATCGTGGTTTCGTCATATCGCGTGCGTGACTTAAGAAATTCCATATCCTCTTTACTCAACTTATCCTTGCTCCCAAAACAACCCATTTTGAAATCTGAAATTAAAACACACGTTACATATTATATTACAAATGTTTCCTAAACACGAGCTTTTCGTTTAAATGAATTTTTCTCAAGTTCTCGATAACGTTCCGCATTGGAAGATTTTTATTCCCACTTAATGCCAACTGTAAAGATAAATTATAAACTAATGGGATAATTATTAAAATTAATTATCGTGTTTACAATACTATAATAATATTCATTCCATTTTATTTTCGTATATATTGTCTCGTTGTTATTATTATATTTAATCTACGTTATTCTTATTGTTGATGATGATAAAATAACGATATTCGAACATCAACAAAATTTTCTTTCTTTGTTGATTTAAAAAAACAAAAAAACATATAGAACAAAATCTATAATTTTAGGGTCTCTCGAATAAAAGTTTTCGATTTGGTTAGTTATACGACCAACGGTGAAAGCGAGTTGTGTATGTCGCAAAGAAGAAACGTACTGTACGTTAGGTTTGGCAGGAAATTACGAAGCTCGCGTGCCTCGCATAGTAATCAAAAGTACATAAGAGGAACGTAATGTCGTAATAAAGAGTCTGGTATACGCCGATAAACTTTAAAAAAAGCAATGCGACGGATGTAAGAAGTAAAAAAAGGAAAGAGAAGAATAAGAGAGAGAAAGAATGGAAAGGGAAAAAGGGAAGAGAATCTATCAACCTTAAAAAGAAGAAGAATTAAATACAAAAATAATTATATACTACGTAGATAATAATGTTCATTACTTTAGGATTATTCTTAAACCACGTTAAAAAAACGAAATAAATAAAAAAAAAAAAAATGAAAAGAAAGAAAAACAGAATAAAGAAGGTAAGAGTAATTAACGACCAAGTTTTAGGGTTTCTCAAAATTGTCACTAAAGGGTTAGGACCTTTTCTTTTTTTTTTTTTTTTTGCATATAAGTACAATCCACTCTCTTGCTTTTTGACTTTAATCTCAAACGTAGAAAACGTCTTCTTACTTATCCTCTCCCTTCGTTCTTTTCTTTTCCCCCTTTTGACTAATTACTAGAGTTTTTTTTTTATAAAATTGAAAACAAAGAAAAAAGAAAAAGAAATAGATTATAAATTTTAAAAGGTTACTTCAAGCCTGCTGGTATCGTTTTAAAAAAAAATTGTACAAACAAAAGGAATGCAAAGGATAAAGATAAAGATAAAGATAAAGATAAAGAAGAGAAGGAAGAGATTTAGGTATAAAAGAAGAAAAAGAAGAAAAAGAAGAAGAAAAAGAATAAAAATAAGAAAAATTTAACTATCGAGAAAGGGTTGTGTTCGTTTACTGGTGATTTGATTTTCTATTAGAAAATAAAAGAACAAAAAAGTGGAAGAAGAGACATAGGATTTAGGAGGAGGGGAAAGAAGAGAGATTGGCAAAAAGGGGGGATGTTAAAATGGGAAGAAAACTATATATATACGTGTACGAGAAGAGAGAGATGGTAGCGTGCGATCTGCATTGGCCGCGCGCACGCAGAGACGCGCAGAGGCCTGGGAACCGCAATCAATATAGCTACAGTTACTCCCACACTGGTATAACACACACGAGTGAATACACACACGAGTTCGAAATACTCATTTTATCGAAAAACAAATTGATAAAGTAGACCCCCACCCCACCCTAAAAAATGACAAAGAAATCGTGTTAAGTATAAAATGTTTTCGTGTGACCTCGATCAGCCTGACGATGATTATAATAATAGCCTCTGGAATTGTGTTATACATTTTTTAACTAACGTCTTTATCATTCGAGATTTACGTATTCCTTTTTTGCATAATAGATCGAACAAAAACAAAATCTACAAATCATATGAGAGAGAGAGAGAAAGAGTACAGGAAATAATATATTGTTTACATGTGTATATATGCGAGGCATACATATTTGCGTATGTATGTATATATGTATGTATTTATGTATGTATTATATATTTGGAAAACATTATAGTATGGATTCGAGAGATAATCCCCGATTATATAAATCCTTTGAACTGTACATTATCCGATTTAGGTACATATATGAGAGCAACGGGTTAACTGCAAATACAAGGGGTGAGTCATATAACGCTTAACATCTTTTGTGGTACGTTAACGATTTGTATATTTGTGAAATATATCGTTAAAGCATTAATAATCGAGTTAATAGAATGTCTATTGAAATCGTGGTTGAAATCTAACGAAATGAATAATAATAATAATAATAATAATAATAATAATAATAATAATAATAAAAATACTAATACTAATAATATACAAAATAAGGATAGAAAAAATATCAGAGTTGCATTAAATGGGACTAGAAAGCGCAAGTTAAAAAAGAAATTGTTGGAATGGAAGTCAAACCAATGACAATTTGAAGGTGAAACAAAACAGGTTGTAGCAGGTTGTTTATAGCAAGATACGTATTACCCAATTAGAAACTTGTGTCATTTGTAACCATTATTCCGACTATGCACACATTCGTTCTTTAGTTGGAAAAGTTTACGAATGCTGTTACGAGTTCTCAATTTTTCTATTTCTTTCTCTTTCTTTCACACTCTTCATTCATCTATCTATCTATTTTTTTAATCCACGTGAGATACCATTACAAAAAAAAAGAATGATATGATCATTTTGATTTACATATATATAAAAAAAAAAGAATGAGGAACACGCGAAGATATAGGATTGATGTGCAACGTATGTTGTTCAATTTGTGTGTTGAATGAAAAATTATGTGTTTGGCATCGAGCCATCGAGTGCGTGTGTTCTTTTTCTATGTTTTCTTTTTTTTCCTTCTTCTTCTTTCTTCTTCTTTCTACCTCTTTCTTTTGTGGGGGGTTAAAAATCTCCTCCACCCCTTCCTCTTACTCCGAAAAAACACGTGCAACTTTACACGATGATGATGATGAGTCAATTCGAATCATTATTTACTGAAACGATTACACATTTATAAAAACACACTTCGTTTGTAATAACATATGCCAGGAGGAGGATAGATATTCGTACAATGAGTACACGTGTACTTAGAATGTATACAGAAAAAAGGGTTGCTCCAAATATCTCTCTCTCTTTTTCTTCTCTTCTTTTTCTTTTGGGTCGATCTCGTCGACCGTATCTTTTTTTTCATCCTTTTCGTCGCGAGTTTTTAATATCGACCTTATTAAAGAACGCGGGCTCGTGTATACAAGAGAAAAAAAGAAAAAGAAAAAAATTTAAAAGAGAAAGAAAGAGATAGAGATATGGTTTAGAAAACAAAATTTCTCATTTATCCTTTACACTTTACTGATTCTGAATATAAAAAAGAAAAAAGGAAAAAAAATCATGCAACGTATCGCACGAACAAAAACACGATATTGGCTGAGACTGAAGAAAAGATCGAAAAAAGGGGGAAAAAATGAGGAAAAGGGACATTTAGAGAGAGAGATACTGCTTCGGGTATGCACACACACACATATACACATCATACATACATACACATACAAACTAGATATACACATACAAACTAGACATACACATATGCCAACGTCGGAGTAGGACTTAATGACAGGATTATCTGATAATGCACGTGCTCGCTTAAGGCGACCATTATGAACATTACACGAAATAAATCGTTCGTATAATTCCTCGTTTTTTTTTGGTTCTTTTTTGCTTCCTCCTTTTCTTCTTCTTCTTCTTCTTCTTTTTCTTTTCCTTCATTTTCTTCTTAAGATTTTTTAAAAAACAAAATAAAGGGAAGAAAAAAGGAAGACAAGAATAAGTTTATTTTTTTTTTATAAAAATTATAATATAGTTATCGTTCTTTAATAATGTTAACTCAAGGGAAATGGAACGAGAAAAAATGGAATTTTCAGCAGTAGCTGAATTAATTCTTTCGATTTATTATCAACGATGAAAATAGAAAATGGCTCATATATTAAAATTGCAAATCTTAACGTCTATATCATTAAGAAGATCTACAAACGAGGACGGATTAAGGATTCCAACGTTGCGCCAGATATTATTCAATCGTACCTTTTACTCGATCCGATATCAATCGTGAGAATATTTTATCATCGTCCTAAGAAAAAAGAAAAAAAAATATCGGTTCTCGTAATATATAGACGAGACGGTTGATTCATTACGATGAAACCACGACGTCAACGTTGTAATCTTAAACGTTCGATCGTTCTTATTTTCCATTTTCGTCCCAATGAAATTCAATTACCTCGTGGATCTTTTTACGATCATTTGGATTCCTTTAACTCTTTCGACGAAGTAACTTATTATATAGTACACGTAATACTTAGACATATATATTTTTTTCCTTGTAGGTTTAAGAAAAGAAGGTAATAGGAAAAGAAAAAAATTAGTATCGTGAACATAAAGTGGACGACAATGAGGAAAATTGAAAAATTCAGTTTATTTAATGTAGAGAGATACGTTTCGTGCGAGCAACGTCAAAAATTTCTTTCTCCCCATCCGACAAGGAAATTGATGCGTCTGTAAATCATTTCGTGGACGCCAAGAAAGAAGATATTATTGTTGTTGAAGAAGAAGGAGGAAGAGGAGTAGTAGAATAAGAAAATAATAAAACACGAAATATACGTGAGAGGAAATGTGATGTATGATTTTAGCACGAAAGTGCGATTTGTCAAAACGTCTTAAATCAAATGAACGTTGTTATTCGCTATGTGTTACGTGAGAAGGGTAAGAAATTTATTGGATTCGTTAATGAAATGTGTTTCATCGCAGATAAAAAAAAAGGCCATGTTTATTTATAACAATTTTCATTTCTATTTCGTTATCACGTTTGATCTTATTAACCGATAATCCACTTTCTCGTCAGCGTTGTTCTATTCCTAAAATTAAAACAAATAATTAATAATACATGCTCTCTAAAGTCATTTTTGTAATTAATCTTTTGATCTCTTAAACAATATATTAATAAACGTAAACGCGTATAAATGTAACTTCAAAGAATACCGCGTGAGACACGTTATTTTACAATTTTTAATTTACATCGCGTGACAATCAAATATTTTATCATCTGGCGTGTTTCCACGCTAGTTAATAGAGAAGACTCTTTACGAAATAAATGATCTAATCATTTTAAGTAAATATATGTCATCGAATATATTCTAAATAAATTAATGTAGAAAAATGCAGAAAAATATTATGAACGTGTAAATAAAAGAAGAAAAATAAAAAAGAGAGACAAAAAGAAATAAAAGCAATAACCGATTATCAATTTATTTATAGAACACACAAAACATTATTATACAATCATATTGTTATTTATTTTATTATTTGAAATAGCGATTATCACACATCATCGTTAAATAAAGCAAAATAGTTATATAGGTTTTTCCTTATCGTTAAATCGTATCATAGAAAACAAATGTAATGGAAGGAGAACAAGAAGGGGCTGTTGTACGTGATTGCGGTCTCTCGAGGAATACAATAGTGTAATGCATCATGTATGACAATAAACTGACAATGAGACGTGATTATCGACTTTTTTTATTTTTAATTGCTACTATTCACAGTCGAATAAAAATCTATATATATATATATATATATAGAGAGAGAGAGAGGGGAATAAAATGAGTGTTGTGATTATTTGAATTTGGTTCACGTTTAACCATTAATAAGACTCTCTAATGTGATCATTCAATCAAAGAAAAAAATATTACTGACTTATTTTTCTTCCTTTTCTAGGACCTTTCAATATAGCAGTACAATAGTTACGATAAATGATATTATACTAAATTAAAATATGTAGATATATAAAATATATTTTTCTATATTAAAATATAGCATTTGAATATTTTGTTATTACATTCCCGTTAATTATTGTCTCACTGACAATATCCTAAATTAAGACTCCTTAAAACCTGTCTAGCGACGCATAATAGAAGGTCGTAAAAATTTAAGTATGATTTTAATACATTCATTTAATTCGTAGTTTACATAATACTCGTAATACCATGAGGGGTCGTAAAAATATTATCTTGGATAAAAGAAAAAAAAGGAAGGGTGAGTATCGCCGAACGACAAAGGTTTGAGAAGCCCTGTTGTTATAGATCGTTAAAAAAATTCTTATCTATCGTGAATCTATAAGAAAGAAGAAAAAGGAAAAAGAAAGGGAAAAAAAGGAGGAAAAATGTATCGTACACTTACCGCTCGTTACGTCGTATCAAATACGAAGGGGAGAGAGTAGCAGACTCTCACTTGTTGGTTATTATTATTATTACTATTATTATTACTATTATTATTACTATTATTATTACTATTATTATTACTATTATTACTATTATTATTATTATTATTATTATTATTATTATTATTATTATTATTATTATTATTATTATTATTAGAATTAAAAGGTAGGGTGAATAGTTATGAGATGGTAGTGGTGTATCACTCTTAAAACAGCGACGTTAACAACTTGTTACAACTACACGCGTCGCGATTCGATCGATGTACAACACACGCGCACTTCACCGTACTATATTAACGATGAAGAAGAAGAAGAAGATGAACAGGAGGTGAAGGAGGACGACGACACAACAACGACGATGACGATGACAATAACAATCCAACAAACGACGACAACTCACACACGCGACGCGAAATATATAAAATGATCTGGTCATTAGGATTTAAAGGTATCACCACCTTTCACAATGAACGTACGAATGAACAATATTTCGATTATTAAACGCACAAACGTTCTTTTTTTCACTTTTCAATTAGTCCTTTTCTCCCCTTATCCCCTGTGTCAAAATTTTATTCTTATAAAATATCTAACGGCGATGAAAATAGTAAAAGAAAGAAAATGAGAAAGAGAGATAAAGAAAGATAAAGAAAGAAATAGAAAATAGATAGAGAAAAGAAGAAGAAAATGTATTTAATATATTTTTTGTTGTGCGCTTTCAAATAAGGGATGATCCTTTAGCAAAGCTAAAAGTCACCCTCCTCATTCTCTCTTCTAATTCCGTTAAAATTTTCTACAAATTCTTTTTTCTTTTTTATTTTTCTTTTCTTTTTCTATACACCTTCACTATTCGAATTCCGTATTGATTGTTCTCCCAGTGTATTATTCATATATACAATTTTCCAATAATACATACTTGACTTTTTATCAGATATTTTTATAAAATCTATTTTAGAAAAAAAAAAACCTTTTAACTATTATTTAAGGTCAGCAATGAGAAAGATTTTGTTGATCGTTCTCGTTTCTTTTTTTTCGTTTCTTTTTCCCCCCTCCCAATGATGTCATGGCTCGATCAACTTCGATGATATTTAAATGATCAAATTAACCCTTGACTTTTGAAGAACATATTTATTTTTTTTAACTTCAGTGTAATGTCAATCTTTGACGTAAAACAGTGTGAGATAAAATTAACTTCCTTTTCAAAATGTTATCTTTTTACTTGTATATATAAATATATATATTTATACATCAAGCGAAAGAAAATATACTACACAGTAACATTAATCTGTTCGCACGTTTACAAAAAATAACACTGTTATAAAGACAAACTACTTTTTTTTCTCCGGCGTTCGATCGCATGACTCTATTAAAAAAAAAAAAAAAAAATGCAACGATATTAGATACAAGTGTATACTGTAAGGATCGTTGGAATTATAAACGCTAAGTAGAAATGTTTAGCAACGATAATGCTGGTTCATTTCGTTGTGAGTTTTATTTTGAAGAAGAGTTATATACATATGTACCACTTGTGTACCTCACAACTCATCCTTGTTTTTTACAGTATTCGAATACATATATACACGAGTAGAAGAAGAAAAAGAGAAAGAGAAAGAGAAAGAGAGAGAGAGAGAAAAGGCAGAGATTAAAAAAAAAAGGATAAGAATTAATTTCGCTTCGTTTATTAAGCCACAATAACGTCATTTACAAAAGATCGAGTTTTTTTTATATTACGACAAAAGAAAAGTGAATGAAAGAGATTTTAAACACAGAAAGAAAAAAAGAGAGAGAATAGGGTAAAAGAAAAGAAAAAAAGAAAAAAACAGAGAAAGGAAAGAAAAAATAGTATTAAAGCGAAAAAAGAAGAATAAAAGTGTTGGAGATAGAAAAAAAAATAACGGCGTTAGAAGTTAAGAAAATTTTTTTTTAGAAAAAGAGAAAGAAAAGGAAATAGAAAATTATGTTGTCTTATCCCCCTTGAAAGTTTCACCCTCTTCTTTCTAACGTGTAACTCCGCGTAGGCGTGTTCGTTTATGCGAACACAAGTACGTGTAAATTCACGTGTTATACTCGCAACTATTAGATGCACATACAAACATATGTTCTCTTGTATCGGCGTAGATGCGTATACATGTGCATAAGAACATGTGTGAATAACACTTATGTATATATTTCACATATGATGTGTGCATATACTTGTATCATATAAACGGTGCTCTCTTTGTTCGTCATTCTAACTCGTACCCTCGTATTAGTAACTAGTAGTTTTATTCAACTTGTTCTACACAAGCACGAACGCCTACGCACAAGTAACATTATATATATTCTTTTTTCTTTTTCTTTTTTTCTATTCCTTTATACATCGTACTTTCCAACTCTGCGTAGGAATCGTAGTATAACGATTAAAAAGGAACAAAAGGAAAATAAAAACAAACAAAGGATAAATAAAACAAAAGCTTCTTGTACTAATAACTCTTTCTCTTTGTCACTCTTACCCTTCCTATCTCTATCTCTCTATTTCTTTTTCACATGCAATAGAAAAAAAATGTAAGTAAAAAAGAAAATAGAACATAGTTGAACGCTTTCTTACGCGTAAATCATAATTAACCTTAACCAACCTCTTTGATATAAGAGAAAAAAAAAGGAAGAAAGAAAAAAAGAGAGGCTTCCTCTTTTTAACTTGAACACCAAGGAGGTCGATCGTGTCGTATGCTGCTAAGAAGACGAAGCGATAATGTCTTTTTTGCGCTTTTTCCCTTCCTCCATCCTTTTACTCTAACTCCTCTCGTGCTCCTTTAATTGTTAACGCTTCGTGCGAGGGCGAGATCGATGCGATGTGGATAAAAGGGAGGAGGTGAGTAGGTGGAGTAGTGCTAAAGGGAAGGAGGTGGAATGACGGATGTAGGAGAAGGTGGGGATAAAGTTTGCACGAGAGAGAGAAAGAGAGAAAACGCTAAGGGTGCCAAGGGTTCGCAGTGCGCGCGCGTGCGACCAAGAGACGAAGAAGACGAAGAAAAAGAAAGAGAGAGAGAGGCACATAGCATATATATAGATATACTGAATATAGAAAAAGAATGAGAGAGGAAAAGATATACATATGTATATAACTAGAAAAGAAGATAAAGATAAATAGATAGATAGAAAAAAAGACAGACAGAGAGAAAATATATATGTGTTGTGTTGTGTGTGATAGACAAACGAATAGAAGATTAGAAAAAGAGAGAGAAAGAGATAGAGCGTGAGAGAAAAAGAAAAAGAGAAAGAGATAGAGATAGAAAAGACACAGATAATGTCAAAAAGTGATATATCTGTAGGAAAATCTCACAGATTCGGCAGGGTCGCGTGTACTTTGTATCGCGTACGAATGCGGCGAAGGTACTGGTTAGAGGTAGGCAAAAGCAAAGGAGCCGAGGCTCTGTCTGCTCGAAGCTGATCCTGCGTGTTAAACGAACCGCCCCCACTTATTCCGCTCCTCCCCTTTTCCAGCAGAAAGAGACACAGAGAAAGAGAGAAAGAGAAAGAAAGAACATACTTATACACACGAATACACATATATACGTAAAAGATAACACCCGAACACATCTAGTCAATGTTCCCTTTCTTCTTCTATCTTCCAACACCGCGAAAGAGGCGCTACCTTCGCGCGTTAACCATTTTCTACCCCCACCGTTGAAATCTATGTTTCTATCACTCTCTATCTCTCTCATTTACTCACTAACTCTCTTTCTTTCTCTCTCTCTCTCTCTCTCTCTCTTGGGCTTGCTTGCTTTTACTATACTATAACTTTAGCTTTTACTCTAACTCTAACTCTAACTCTAACTCTAACTCTAACTCTAACTCTACCTCTACCTCTACCTCTACCTCTACCTCTACCTCTACCTCTACCTCTACCTCTACCTCTACCTCTACCTCTACCTCTACCTCTACCTCTACCTCTACCTCTACCTCTACCTCTACCTCTACCTCTACCTCTACCTCTACCTCTACCTCTACCTCTACCTCTACCTCTACCTCTACCTCTACCTCTACCTCTACCTCTACCTCTACCTCTACCTCTACCTCTACCTCTACCTCTACCTCTACCTCTACCTCTACCTCTACCTCTACCTCTACCTCTACCTCTACCTCTACCTCTACCTCTACCTCTACCTCTACCTCTACCTCTACCTCTACCTCTACCTCTACCTCTACCTCTACCTCTACCTCTACCTCTACCTCTACCTCTACCTCTACCTCTACCTCTACCTCTACCTCTACCTCTACCTCTACCTCTACCTCTACCTCTACCTCTACCTCTACCTCTACCTCTACCTCTACCTCTACCTCTACCTCTACCTCTACCTCTACCTCTACCTCTACCTCTACCTCTACCTCTACCTCTACCTCTACCTCTACCTCTACCTCTACCTCTTTCTGTTTCTCTCGTACTTGCATTTACACATGCGACATTGACGTTTTAACCGTTAACGAGTCCCCGATAGTCATGTCAATTCGAATCCAACAGTTGTAGTATCCTTAATAGTAGGAGCAAACATCAACTGACAAGCTCGTGGAAAATGGATCTGAATGAGTTTCCCGAGAAAACGTCGTGGCTACTATCAACAAACGGCGAAATAGATTGTTTTTCTCTCTCTAAGAAAAAAAAATACGGTTTAAACGATAGACGATTTATATACGGTTTGGTGAAAGAGAGGAGATGGGTGGTACTGAATTCATTGAGATTGATCATTTTTCTAAATTCTCTCGTACTATTTTCTTCCTTTTCTTCTTTCTGAAATGAAACTTCTTAGACGACAGTTACGATAAAATGTTATAAAACGACATAAAAAGAGAGAGAGAGAGAGAGAGAGAGAGAGATTCAGTTTATATTATATCTAATAAAATACAAATAATGCAAAATACATTTGTTTCAAAATGATATATCCGAATATTAAACAATTTCGATCTGATATTTCATTAAATAAAAATAACAAAAATTCAAAGTTATGACTGTAAAAATGTATTTTATTTTATTACTTTTTATTATTATTTAATTACGTATTTAAAAAATGTATTTTAATTTAAACAGTTCAAAATATTAGCAGAGTACGTTAAAGTGTTCGATATACCTTAAATAATAAATAATTAATCGAAAGAAACGTTTATTGTAATTGAAAAATATGTAGTATAAGTTCGACGCCACTGTTCTCTTCAAAATCTTCCGTTAGAAGGCTCGAAGTTTTCTATAAAAGTCGATCAAATTTCTTTTATTGATTTTTGTTTATATGACTTTCTGAAGGCTGTATATGTATACGGAAAATAATATTCCTACAATAAATAGAATTTCCTTATTTGGAAAAACATATAAACACAAATCAATAAAAGAAATTTAATCAACTTTTATAGAAGACAACGGAACAGTCTAACTGTAGATTTCGAAGAGGAAGGTTCGTCGAACTTATATTCCATACTTTTAAACTACAATATACATTTTTTTCGATTAATTAATAATTAATTAAACTATATCGCACACTCTAACGTACTCTACTAATATATTGAATTGTTTAAACTAAAATATATTTTTTTATTTGTTTTTTTACAGTGATAACTTTGAGTTTCTTATTTTTATCTAATGAAATATTAGGATCAAAATTGTTTAATATTCGAAGTACATTAATAAATGTGTCATTTTTAAACAAATGTATTTTGCATTATTATTCTTACTGTTTTAAGGAACACCCACCGTATTTATGAATCAATTGATTATTTTATACATGTGATAATACGAGTTTCACTTTTATCGTGCTTGGAGACCATGCACGTTATTTTTTCCTTTTTATTAAGATCATCATTGGTTGGTTGATGGATCGAATCCTGTCTCGATATCACTAGAATTATTTATGGTTGATCGGTTGATTGGCAATTTTTTTAACGAGGGAATAAAAATCTTGAAAGAAAAGGGGGTTGTTGAAACCTTGACAATTTAATCGTTACTACTTAAGGAAAAATAAAGATTTCTGATACGGATAAAACAATAATGTTAGATGCAAGCATTTTACATTTACACACGCGAAACCAAAAACTTTCAAGGGTACGAAATATATGTATATATATGTGGCTCGAAAAGGAATAGGAATCGAAATGGCAAATGCAGAAAAGCAGTAAGTCAAGGACAAAAGAGAATCTTGAAGGAATGAATATTTAGAGACGAAATCCTTTTCTATTTCGTTTTCAATATCTTCTTTTTCTATCTTTTTATATATTGGATTAAAGACAAATTTTTCTTCGTATTTTCCAGGAAAATGGATTTAACTAGATTTGGCAATACTTTTGTGTGAGTTTTGAAGCTGACACATCGCAAAGTAATTTAAAAAAAAAGTTGCGCGTATTTGATTTAATGAACTTAATTAAAAATATTTAAAAAAGACCTCGTTTAACTTTTGCATTAAAATACTGAGGAACTTGTTCACCCAATCCAATATTTAATCCTTTATCCTCTATTATTTTTCTCTTTTTTTTTGCAAAAAGAACTTGAAACGATCGTAATCATTTAATAAAAAATAAATTCTTCTTTTTCTACGAATTTATAACAAGAAGAATAGAACTTTTTTGTGCAATAAGCGATTTAATTCAAAAATAAAAATTGGAATGAAGAAAATGTTGAAGAGAATGAAATTAAACGATAAGTTCTTTGATACGACAAACGAAATTAGATTATTCAATATGGTGGAAACAAAAAGATAAAGGTAAACTTTCCGCAGATAGTGTGTGTGTGTGTGAGTCAATGGTCCAAAAATAACAGCTATTTTAAGGTATACACAACGGTGCTGAAAAATGAGAATAAGCGAGAAGAAAAATTCGTTGAAAAATATTATATATCCAGTGGAAGATGGAGAAGATTTTGTGTGCTGCTCCTAGAGGAAGACTTCTTATCCCTTTCCAATGGCGTCTGAAAATATTGGGTCGTACTAAATTTCGCCATAATTTTATAAGGCAAACTGATACGATGTAAAATCTAACATCAATTTATATTAATTAAAAAATTTATAAACATTTTCAAGATTGATATCAATCGTTAATTTCTTTTTAAATTTCGGTTCAAAATAGTATATTCCGAAAATAATTTTTGTTTAACCTTCGATGTATAGTACAATGCAACATTGTCGAATATTCTGTAGATTCGCATCAATGAAGGATCAGAACAGAAGCTTTGAAAAAAATATGTACGACGAACATACAGATATAAATACAAGGGCGATACAAGCATAAGCTCGAAGTTTTCCAAATAGCAGTTTTATTCCAATTCGTTCGTTCGAAAAAAAACAAGGTCGAGATGTCTCTCGTTTTTTCTTTTTTTTTTTTTTTTTTGCTATTTTCAGGTTATATTAGCGAAGTGCAGTTAAAATATACCGCATTCGCATTTTAGTCACGTTCGATCGGTACAAACGTAAATCAATAGAATTGCGTTGATATGTTGATATATATACAATATGAAATATTAATAAAATATATTGTTTTAGGTCAGATAAAAATATGAAAGCATACTAAATGTTATGTTATAAATATAAATAAATACTAAGTGTAGATAATCTCACCTTACTGGTTATCAGCATCGTTGCATGTAACATAATTGACTTCCTGAAACAAATGTATAAATTATGTTGGTACTCTTTCCAACATATATTGATTTTGCATAAACATACTTAAACTTTATTTTAAATTATTATATATATAATAAAATGTATATTATTATATATATATAATAATATATATTATATATAAATGCCAATGCTTTTATTGATTCTCTAAGAAGACACAAGAATTGGTAAATTCAAGTGTTCATTCCTCTGAAAGTTAATATTAGCCATAATGAAACTATTGGCAATCATCAACATCTGGCTACTACCAAATTTTACATCAAGCAACTATTTTCAAACATAATGAGTTAGAAATTAGCTTTCCAAGAGAATCTGGCTGTGCCTACGAATAGCATTCAAGTAAATACATTACATTGGAAGAATCGCAAAGAAATGTTTCAATGTTACAAAGGAGTCATTTAAAAGAAGATTGATTTAACCCACTTAAAATAATGACTGCATCGTGTATTGTACCATAAATATTTGCAGGATTAAATAAAAAAAATAAAAAAAAGATAAAGAAAAAAAAGGAAGATTAAAGAAAAGAATCTCGTTGGTATAACAATGTTAAACTTCCTTGCAAGAATAATTGAAAAAAAAAATGTCTACCTTTTTTGATAAAAATAGATTTAAAACAGGAAACGCGTTTTGTAATCAGGTCTTGTCGATTAAATGAAGAACGACCAAAAAAGGAACAGCTTGTTAAAATGAAATAAGATAAAATATATAATAGATATATGATATAAAGGGTGAGATAAAATTCGCTTTTTTTTAGAAAAGTTTTTACATAAAGACTAACCTTTCCGAGTTGTGTTCCTTTATATGTAAATTTGTAATTAAACTATATGAATTGCGTATTGAGTATAATGGATACCAATTGAAACAAATTATGTGAATAACACATAAAATGAATAGTTTATTTAGATGTTATTTTAAAAGGAAAGCGACTTTGATCTCAGGCTGCATTTTCTATTTGAACTTACGGACAAAATGAGGTCACGTCCAGAGATAACAAGGACGCATTTGAGAATAGGTCGATGTTATTGGTACACTTTGTAGACCGCATGGCCGGTAAACGTCAAACGTTTTACGTTACGTTACGCATTATTGCTGTCGCCGCCTCCGCCTCTTCCTCCTCCTCCTCCTCCAACACCTTCGCCACCGCCTCCGCCTCCACCATCACCGTAGTCACCATCAACAACTACCATCATCCATCCATTCCATCCATCCGCCTTCACTTTTTCCTACGTCGTCGCTACCACCATCACAACCATCGTCTCCTTCGTTATCATTATTGCATCGTCGAGGCTTATATTTTTTTTTACTCTTCTTTTCATGTTTAAATACACGCGCGAGGAGACACTCACTCTCGACCTTCTTCCGAAATAAGACCGGAACAATTGGACTATTCACAGAGGTGCTGTTTCTCTTATTTCTTCCCCTTGTAAATGATTTCTTTTCGCGTACAGCAAATTAATATGGCAAAAAGGTGCTACGCAATTTTATCAAAGCACATCCATTTTATAATTTTATTTATCGCATATATCACACGTAGTATACGTAGTAGGATATTCGTACGTTCTATCTATCTCTCTCTCTCTCTTTCATATGCATACATACACATTACATATAATAATATACTTACTTATATTACACACTGTAAGCTCACGCATTCTCTCTCTCTCTCTCTCTCTCTCTCTCTTTCGCACTCACCCCTACCCCTGCCGCTCCCTTACTTTTCTCCTCTCACCTATAGCGCATCACGCAGCACTATAATACGCGCGCGCACTCATCCGCTTTTGCTTTTCAATGATATTCTATCCATCTTTGGAAATAATATTCATACCTGTGTATCTTTTCAATGATTTTCTACGCGTTAATAATAAATATTAATCGCCGACTAACCTCTCTATTATCGCGATAAACTGTACGTACGTACGAGCGAATTTTGAAGTTCTACGACCGAACGATTCTCGCGTACGATGATTTTCTGACACCAAACAATTAATAGGATGAAAAATTAAGGGTGAAAAATGATCGTAAATATATCTTACTGACCTATGTCTCGCCCGTCAATCTGTCGTCACGATTACTAAACGAATTCAAAACATTTCCGCGATACTGGCTTCTGCAGACATCACGACGGCAGCCATATTGAAATCCCGATTCCGCGGAACATCGACAAAGCGTTTAAACTAGAGTTCAAACCGTATTGGTTGATACCGACATGGCGCTTGGAACATTAATGACATCTATTATCGTTCTAAGTACTAAACTTATAACTCTATCTTATATAAATTTTAAAGCGGAATTTTAAAAATAATAAAAATAAAATAATTTTTATTTTATTAGTATATATAGTAATAAGTTTTATTACTATATATATATTATTTAGTTTTATTCATAAATGAAAAATAAATAATAACTTTACATTTTTTGATATCCATTTTCTCTCTTTCTTTATCTGGGCGTATCACGAAGTCTTTTAGTATAAAACAAACAATATACATAATACAAAAATAACATACGTTTATCAGATAAAAATAATATATATACAATATTTAATTCCTTCCTAGTGAATAGTCCAATTATTATGATTGAAATGAAAATTTATTCAGAACTGTCTCGGAAATCGCTGCTTGAAAGTTGTTTGGTTAATCTTAAAAAAAAGTATTAAAAGAAAACTAATATATTAACGTGTACATATGAAAATGGTAAGAACGTAATTTATATATTCGAAAATTATTACGTACCTTGGTTTTTTAATTGAATTTTCATCTTCTTCGGCGTAATCTTGAAAATACGGTTGGGTGTGCTTTAAAAAGAAAAATATATATATAAACATCATAAGCTCAACATCATAGGCTCAAAACCTTGTAAGATGTTCTTATCTTAAATCTTATTATTAACCTTTTTGTTACTAGCGACCCATATACTAGTAGTTCTCGCAAAAATCGCGCCAATGCTTATAGGGATTGTATACTACGCGACGATACGTATGTACGAGCAAATTTATATTAAACGATATTGAGGCTGAAGCATGCCGTAACAAAAGGGTTAATACTGCATCTCGAACTTACCTTGTTTATATCATTATTTTGACATAATTCCGCATTACAATTACAATTGTTACATATACGATTATTTTTGCGACACGAACAGATACGAGTGATGCATTTTCTTTTACAGGCGCATTTCACTTCTCCGTCTGATAGCTGCTTCACTGGTGGCTTAGAATTTTTCGTTGTATCCTGGACAAATAAATAATACATTATATATATGGTATAAGTAAAATATAAATAATTATGTCAATATTGACATTTAAATGTAAGTACTATACCAAAAGCTTTCGTATTCTATTATAAAGTGGAGTTTGAGTCCAATCTGGATCTTTTTCTACGTCATCATCGCTTATGCTATCATCTGATGTATAGAGGTTCTCGTATTTCGACGATAATTTTTGTACTTCTATCATATTTGTAATTGAAGATTTCTTATTGTTCTTACTATTTCTATTAACATTCTCTTTTAGAACCTGCAAAATATATTTACAATTGTGTTATCAATAATGTGTATATTTAAATATCACTAGAGTATAATATTTATTAAAGAAGTATTTAAAATTTATTCTACCTTTTTCTTAGATTCATTTAGTTGATTTTTATACATTTGTAATTCTTGTTTTAGTCTATCCTCTCTTTGGCGGCATTCATCCAAATTCGTTTGCAAATTTGTATATTTTTCCTAAAATTATATTACATTTAAAATTATACAAAACTTAGTAAGCAAAATGAGACGTGAATTGTCAGGAATAATATAATACTATAAACAACCATAAACTTTTTCCTATCTTCCGAAGTAACGTCAAAAAGACATTTAATAGCAACTTTAGCATCGCTAATGGATTGTATTGTATTCATTCTTATATTTGCTCTATTTTCTGTAAAAATAAAATATACAAAATATTTATATAAGTATAGATGCATATTAGATCTTTTCAAAAACACTATTCTTATACCTTCATTTGCTTCATTAATTTTTTGTTGTAAATCTTGTATTTGTGTATTACGTAAAGTTAAAAATTCAGTAAGTTCTGCTACTTCTGTCTCGTGATCATTCGAATCATTCTTAAGATCTTCTAATTGAGATTTTAAATATTCTCTTTCGTTTATTAATCTTTGAAGTGTACTTTCTGCATCAACAGTACTTGATAATATATTAACTTCTTGTCTCACCCATGATTGAATATCACTTTTGTTATTAAACGTCTTTTCTCTTCTTTGACTAGCTTTCTTTTGTACTTCCAATGCATCCTATTTTAAATATTCATATTATTCATTTAAAAGTCTTTTTTTTGCAATTATTATTATTATTATTATTATTATTATTATTATTTATGATTAAAATCTAATATAAACATGAAACTATTTGATTTACCTTTAATCTTTTATTAGCTGCGTAAGCTTCTTCCATTTTTCTTTTGAATACATTTTGTTGTTTATTATGCTGCATTTGTAACCGTACCATTTGATTAGCTCGTTTACGATCAAGCTCTTTTAACTTGTAAAGTTCTTTCTCCCTAGTTCGTTTCCACTCTGCAAATTTGTCAGCATCGCTTCGCATTTGTCTGACTAATTTTACTCTAGTTTGCTTTAAGGATTGAATTTCATTAGTTAAATTTTTAATTTGCTGTTGTAATTTTTCTTTTGCCTTTAAAGTTTTACTTTGTTCCAAACATTTTTGAGTCAATTCTGATATCTTCTTTTCTAACTCTTGTACTTTTTTACGACGACTTTCTGCTAATCTGTATAACAAATATGTATATATAATAAAATAATCAAAATTTATATACACTAAATCATACTATTAATAATTCACAAATAATAATAGATTTTAACTTACTTTGAACTAGCATTGTTGGCTTGAGCATTACGTAGAGCTACTAAAAGTTCATCTTTCTCAGATTGAAGAGTTTTTATTTCTTGTTCCATATCTTGCAATTCTTTAGAATATTCAATAGCAGGAGAAGAATTTTTTAAAAGTTCTGAGATAAGATGTTCTTTGATTGCCAACTCTCTGTTTATGTTTTGAACTTGATTATTTCTTTCGGTTTGAATCGAAGTATGCTCTTCATGTTTTTTATCGAAGTCTTCCAAACAGCTAGACAATTCTTCATCGGTGGACTCATTGTTCACATCATTTTCAGTTTCTTTTAATCCAGGTAATTTAGAGTCTAGAGACATTGCATGATTAAAGAGCTCTTCCGATATTTTGTTGTCATTTGTTTGCATGTCTGGGCATAAAATATAAAGTTAATCAAAATCAGATAATATAAAACGATGAAATTTATATCATCTAAGATACGAACTTACCAAGAATCTTTCCATATATAAGTTTTATTTTAACATAATTTTTGTCATTTACTCCACAATTGTCATTATAATTATCTAACAATTCTTTACAATCTGTTAATATCACAGCCATCTCAGATTTAATTTTATCGTGTAATTGCTCGGCGAGTTCAGTTCTTTCATGCATATAAACCATTTTGATTAAATTGCTATTTACTTGGTCTGTCAAATCTCTTATCTTTTGATGTAATAATTCATTTTTCTTTCGTAATTCTTGACAATCGCTCGAACAGGATTGTTGCGATTCTTGGTGTAAAAGAGCAAGTTTGAATTGTTGTACCAATTCATTTAGACGATTAATTTCAGCTACTCTTGGATCCTGATTGACCACTGGTTTGTTCTTTATTTTGCGTGCACGATCCGCGTATCTTAATGTGCTAAGCGTTTCATCCATATTATAATCTATAGAAAAAATATTCCATTTAAAAAAATGTATATAGATAAAAATAGACTCATACATTACTATTATAAACTTAATGTATTACCTGCTGGACTGACACATGCTATCATAAGAGTCATGGAATTTCCACCAAGAGAATCTTGTAATAATCTTGTAAGTTTGCTATCTCTATAGCCAACATATGAATTATTACCACATTCTCCTAATTGAGAAATAACATTTCCTAAAGCTAATAAACCTTTATTTATATGAACGCCTTCTTTAAATCTTTCTCCAGTGGCTTGAGTTTTTTTTGAACGTTCAGAACCAGCCAAATCCACCAAATGAAATTTAGCAGTAGTTGCTGAATTGCTGTAGTAGAAGAAATTGCTCATTTTTTTTTTTATAAATATTCCGTTATTTAATATAAAGAATAAAATACTTACGGATCATTCTTTTTTTGTTGATGGATATGTAAGGTAAATATTGCATGACTTCTACTACTTTGAGCATTCATTGCAGTAGAGCCTGTTACTCTTCCTTGCGATCCTTCGATTAAACATTCTAGGCTTTCTTCTGCGCTTTTAACTTCCTTCTCCGTAACACCCACAATTTTGATCCCCTTATTATCTTCTCTAATATCTATTGTACTATGACTACGTTGTTTATCTGATAATAAATCATATAACTGTTCTTGATAAAGTTCCATAAAAGACACACATGTTCGAAAATTCCATTCTGTTTTGGATTTCACTATATTAAAAATATCATGCATAGCACGAGGTATTACACCCATATCTTCTATCCCGCTATAATCAGTACCCATTGAATGGGTTTTTCCACTTCCCGTTTGTCCGTATGCAAGAATAGTAACATTATAACCTACAAGTTTAGAAAAAGAAAATTAATTAAATTAATATCTAATTAAATAATAAATACTATCAAATTTTATAGGAAAGTTTGTATGATAGTTTAGATAGAATATATTAATCATAAATACCATCAAAAATGCGTGTAACCATATCTTTAATAGCTGTGTTATAAAAGTCTTCTTGATTAATATCTGGAGTGAAAACATAATTAAATGTGAAGGCCTTATCTGTATTTTTAACAATTATTTGTGGTTGACCAGGTGTTGTGTTTAAGCATTCTTCACATCCCTTTTCTATTTCACTTTTGATAAGTGGTCTAATACGTACAGCTACTCGAATTGTATCTTCAACCATTTTTATTTATATTTTATATTATTTTTTAACAATTATTTATACGATATTTTTAAAAAAATCCAATTTTTTAAAGATTATATTCTAACACGATTACGTTACTGATTCAAGATTTGAAAATCAAGTTAACGGAAAACTAAACAAGGTTGGCCAACCTAATTGAAACAATACAAACTTTCATTGCGACGGCATCATGATATAGGAAAGATATAGGGACTCTGTAGTTTCCCCTAGTATTTGATGAGACGTAGCACTTATAAGACGTAGCAACTTAGCAAGATATATAAGTATCGTGTTGTCAATTTCTATAGATTCATTTTATGCGTTTTTTTTGTAATTCTATTATTAAATTTAGTTTTTCGATTTAAAAATGTCTTCGGAAGATGAAAATGACGAATTAACAGATTTAGAAAAGATACGCGATAAAATGTTAAGTCAACCGCGTTACGATCGTATGCAAGTTAGTGCTTGGGAAGACGACGACGACGGTGTAGAAGCTGAGCGTAATGCAAAAGGTTAGAAATTTAAAGGAAACATTTACTTGTAGTTTTATTAAATTCTTTTCTTTCCCTATTATGTTGTAACGAAATCATTTATTTGTTGATTTTAGAGCCGGATGAAAAAGCAATTTTAAGTGCCGCTGAAAACGGTGATAAAGATAAAGTTAAATTATTATTGATAAAAAATATTAATTTAATAGAATGTTCAGATAAGGATGGATATAGGCCTCTTCATAGAGCGTGTTATGGAAATCACGTGGAAATTGTTGAGGTATGATACTTGCATATTCTTTATGTTGCCTCTTAGTTAGCTTAGAATTGATTTTGAGGTGCATTAAATTGCGTCTTACTTAATACGTTACCTGCTAAACCGCTATCGATTAAGTGTCATTTCCACATTACATATACTAAAAATTATGTACACATAAAAAAGTTTTAATAAATCATATATTATTTGATATAGAAATGAGTTACAGCATGTATTGGAAATGTACGTGTAAAAGGGAACGTATTAAATATGAATTAATTTTTTGAGACGTGTGATATTTAAATGAATATTGTGTTAAATAATAGGCTTTTTTAATTTTTAATTATTATTAGCATCTCCTTCAAGCGGGTGCAAAAATAAATTCAAAGACTATGGATGGATGGCAACCCTTACATTCTGCTTGTTGTTGGAACAATGTAGAATGTGCTGCCATTCTAATTGCTAACGGAGCGGATGTTAATGCAAAAAGCAAAGGAGATCAAACCCCTTTACATTTAGTGTCAGCGAGTTCTCATAATTCTTCTGCTTTACAGCTGCTTCTTTTAAATCCTGATACAGATCCCTTGATAATAAATTCAAGTGGTGATACACCCGAGCAAATTGCTAAAAGAACTGGTAAATATTATCCAATTTTCGAAATAATCGAACCGTGTTTAAATGAAATTTAAAATAAAGTTTTATATATATATATATACATATATGTTTAGAATTGCATCACATTATAAATTTATTAAGCATTTATGTACATGTGTATAAAATTTATAACTATTAATATTAATACAAATATTACGATTGTATATTTATAAATATAAGTTATTTTAATATTATAAACAAGAGTAATATATAAATTTGAAATCTGTAGCTTTTAATTAATATCAGTTTCTTAACTGAAACACTTGTATATACACTATAATTTTAGATTATAATTACATTCTTAATAATCGGTAAAGCATAATATATTAAATACTAATTGATCGCGTATGAGACAATATCAACAATGAATATGCATTCATAAACACGTAATTAAAGAATAAAACGATACTTTTTTTTCTACTTAGAATCTTGGTATAAATGTATAAAAATATACTTTTAAGTATTTGTTTATCATTAAAATTATCGAGTATCGTATATAAAATGCGTTATTAATACTTTAGTATATTGTTCATTATCTTTCTCAATATTTATTATGACAGATAAAAATATCTTTGATGAGATGTGAGATAGATATAAAATTCTTCAAAATAGATAAATGTTTTATAACGCTTAGTATTCTATCATACTGCAAATATTACACCTGAAAAACTTTGCAATATTGATTAATCATTAATTATAGACACCTAAATTTACAATGAAATAACGTCAATTACATATACTATTCAAAGTAAAAAATTATTGTTAGGAAGATTATATTTATCTATATATATATATATTTTTTTTTGTTTACTTATTTTAAAGGGATGTTAAATTAACAAATTTCGGAGTTCCATTGCTCAAGCGTTTTGAACCTTCCCATATTAAAACTGTACAATCTTCTGTAGCTGCATATAAATGGTGTTGGTCCAAAGCCCAAGCTATGGCAATTACAGCTCCACATCCTTTTGTAGTATTTATGATTTCTCGAACCAATCGTAAGTCCCAACTACTCCATAATCTGGATATAAGTAAACGATTGACAAATTTTTCTAATTATAAATTAATTTCAATATATATAGGATGTTTCTAAATATCGAGCATATGATTATTTGAACTTCTTTTCTTATTTTAGCATACTGAAACCATTTCTAAAGTTATTCCTATACATTTTATATAAATGCAATATACCTTATTACTCCATTATCCAATCCGGTTGCAACAACATTAACGGAAACTCCTTCAGGCGCATTACTATAACATAGAGCTGTTATTCGAGCTTTAGATAAAATAGAACCTACACTTCTAGCATTTATAGTATAAACTCGTAATTCAGATCGAACTGTCAAGTCCTTTTTATCAGCCTTATTAAATCTTTCATATGTTACTGCTATATCTCCAAGCGTTTCGCTGATTGATAAAAGATGGATAGCATATTTGTAATCACTGACTATTGACCTTACATATGATAAGCTAAAATAATATATAATTAAATTATTGTACTACTTATAGTACAATTCTTTGTTACACAGATCAAAATAAGTACCTATTTAAATCCCAAATAACAATAACACCATTTCCATCTCCAGAAACTGCAATACTAAATGCCCTTGACAAGGAAATTGCAATGACTCTACTTTTATGAGCTAAAAGTACGGATGCTGGAATTGAACTAAATTCTATTTTTCCACTAATTCCAATGTTATATGTATGTACCATTATTTTTCCAGATAAATAACCAGTCCACAATTGACCACAATCCGGAGCAGATGCTAAAATTGTAATCTGAAAAAACATCTATAAGTTAATAAATTTAATATAAAAGATTACCTTAAAATATCTTTTGATACACTTACAGGGTCGAGGCCAGAAGATTTCATTAATGGTTTGGGAGGTTGTTCTTTCTTACATTTCAGTCTTGCTATTCCATCATTTCCACTCCATGATGCAAGTGCAGCACCCAGAACAGACATTCCACTAAACATACTAGTACCTACGAATATAATAATATTATTAACTCGAACATTATTATATTTTCTATTATAACAGTGTAATTAATAATTATCTGACCTTTTTCTTTAGTATATCCTATGAGAAGTGTCGTATAATTAGGTAATCCAAACACATCACCTGTTGCTAAAGGAATAAGATAAGATAATGAAGTTCTATGTTTATGTTTCCAGCAAAGTGAAGGCTCATTTCCAGGTGCTCCTACATAATTCCCCCATTTAATACCTATAATATGAAACTTAGATAAATATAACACTTTTATTATATTAAAAAAAAAAACAATCAATATAAATAATAAAATTACCTTCGACACCTTCAATAACTTGCGGCACGGAAGCAGAAGCTACTACTGTGCTAAGGTTTTGAGTTGGTAATGGATGTGCAGTTCTGAACAATTGCGCCGGTGTTTGTCCATATGTTCGTACCATTGTTTCCCATGCCTGACGTTCTAAAGGATCAGCTATTTGTTCTACATTGAATCCATAATATGTCTATTCAATATAAAATGTTATGATTGTGTGATTAAAATTTGTCATTATTTGATATCATTCATTTTCAATAATGTAACTCACAGCTGGATGAAAAACGTTAATTGCTTCCACTGCTGGTCGTCCTGTTTGTCTAAAACCAAACACAAGATCAATCCAGTATGGTAAAACTTCTCTTACTATGTCTGCTTCGAGTGCAGCTCTATGTGCCAATATGAACAAACGAGCATCACCCGCACACCATTTAGGTAATTCAACATCGCCAACTCTGTTACCATTCTGTCGTACACCAAAATTAAATCCTATAATGCAATAAAATTGTTTTGAAATTCAAATTTTAATGTAAATAATTCCTATCACATATATTTATAGACTTTATTTACCTTCAAAGTTTAATAAAAATTCTGGTAGGTAGAAAAACTCTGGTATTAATTCTTTAACATCAGTGGTTGAATCGCAACTAGTTAATCTCCATGTAGTTGCTAATGCGTGAAATGTTCTATCAGGAATGTCAAAGTTATTATCTAACAAAAAAAAAGGTTTACTTAATAATCATGAAATATTTTTAATTATTATGTATGTCATTATGAAAATACCTTGATAACATAAAAACATGCTGGTAAAGGGCGGCAATCTTACTAAAAAATGTAAAACCGTGCCAGAGTTACTATAATGAGATCCATAGTGGAATGGTTCTTGATTTAAGGCAATTAAATTTAAACCTTCTGATAGAGTTTGCTTTAAATACTGAAAGGAATATTTAATTAATATATTTTAATCATTCTATTATTATTATTATTATTATTATTATTATTATATATATATATATATATATATATATATATATATCTACTAATTATATACTTACATTGTAATTATTTATATAATGTTGTTCATTCTTTTTATCTTGTACAGCCATAGGTCGTTTAAAATTTCTGTAAAAACGTTTATTCATATTATTTAATTATTTATCATTATTTTAAAAATAAAAAATGAACCGATTTTCTGTATAACTTACCGATAAATTTTTGGATTATTTAGATCAATTTTATCATTAATATAATCTGCTAACACGAACGGAAATACAGGATATTGCATGAGATCATTGTAAGAACGTCCAGCAAGTTTATTTAAACAAATTATGTATTCCCAATTTGTTAATGTGCCACTTCTCCATAGCGCAATAGCTTCTCCTAAATCATCACCAGGAACACGTCTTGGTAAATTGCAAATAGATAATTCTGTTGCAAATTCATCTCTTTCCTAAAAATATTAATCTTAATTCGAATATCAACTTATTAAAAATGTTTTAATAAATAAATACCTTAGAAGAATTAAATGCTAATAGATAGGTTCTCCCGGTGATGAGAAATATTTCAATAGCCCTTTCTTGTAATTGGTATCTTCTTTTATGTAACTCACGAATGTCTTCTAATCGCCAAGCTGTACCACCAGCCATGGCTAAATCCAAGCCTCCTAAGGCTATCTAAAATTAAATATTTAAACTAAAGATATGCATTTATAAATGATGATATTCTTATTAAGACACAAAACTTAGTATTTACATCCGTGTGTAATGGTACATCAGGATTATCGGGAACAAAATAGAGACATGTTTCTCCAATTAATACTTCGCCCGATAATTCTGCTCTTGGAGTAACAACTTTTGCTTGAGACATTTTACGTATTCTTTCATTGGTATGTAAGCGTTCAATTAAAGTGGATGCATTAACATCTTGACGGTTAGTTAAAAATAAATATGATAAAGGTGCCTCAATTTTAGACACTCCTAAATATTATTTAAAATTATTAAATATTATATAAAACAGAGAGTAATTTCAAAATAATTTATTTTCATATTAAGGAACGAACCTAATTTATCCTTATGTTCTGCCAAAAAGAATCTTGCATCGATATCCAAATGACATCTTTGTAAGCGGATTCTAACTCTGGCAGGTCCTTCTGTTGGATCTAATTCCCAACTACGTGGATAACTTTCGGGAAAATGCCAAAGTGCTCTCTCGTGCGTCAATCGTTTAGCCAAATCTCTCCATTTTGCAACCGCTTGAGCTTCCATGGCTCTTGCGTGTTTTAATCGTTCCATTAATACTTTACGTTCTCGGTTTTGTTCTTCTACTACAATACGAGTTATAGACATGGCACTCTCAGTTAATTGTTTGGCTAATCCATCAAATCTATTACTGATTCTAACATATAAAACGAATTAAAAAATTAACATAAATTCATCTATAAATAGAATATAAAAATAAGCTAATTAAGTACCTGTATATTGCTGGAAGATTTGTATCAATCCATATATCTCTGTTCCTCATTAATTCACGTCGTAGTAAAGCTAGTTCTTCATTCCATATTCCTGGAGATGCTTGATCAATACCTTTTGCAAGATCCCATATACGAAGAGCTTCTCTAAATTCGCTACACATTCTAACATCTGCGCTTGACATTTCATCTTTTTGTAATAAATCCCAAAAGAAAACGGTGAATCTTTGCTCTACCTAATACATTATAAAACATATGGCATTAAATATTTGAAATACATGTTTTATTAAATATTATGTTTTTATCTTTAACTTGTAGATTTTTATTTATGCATTACATTACCTGTGGATGAACCTCAAGAAGTGATATCAAAATTTTATGAGCCTTTGGTTCTTCCATTAGAGATCTTATTGCATAAATTCTAATATTATTACTTTGGTGTGGCCCAAGTAACCATACCATAAGTTTTGCTGTATATTTTCTCAAAGCGGGTCTAGTAAACCACGCGCTACTCCAATGATTTTTTCTTTCCAATGGGTCACATAATCCATGTAAAAGAATTGAAAATAATCTTCTAGATAATTGCAATTCATCACCTGATGGTGGTTCATCTGCAGCAGTTACAAATTCAACAGCTCGAGTTAAAATCATACGGAAACGATCGTATAATTCTCCTTTTCCTGTTTCTCGTATAACAGAAGTAGAAGTTCCATGAAAACTTCCATAACTGGATGATCGAGAGCCATGATCACTCTGTTCGCTCGATGTTGTAAGAACTACATTAAATTATGTATAAATAGATAATTTATTATATTTATTGTTAACGTATAAATTAATACTAACCAAATTCAAAGATTATATATGAGCATTTACCTGTTGTTAAATAAGATGCAGAGGCGAGATAAGAAGTCGTACTACGTAATTTAAATCCAGAATGTGTAGAAACTTTCTCTGTTAATGCATCGAGTTCACCATCGAATAATGCAACTTGTGCATCTCTGATAGCAGGTATACACATAGCACATTTGTTACATTCAGATCTTTCTTTAAGTTCCATATGATTTAATATAAGATGTAATTCTAATACAGCTTGCATTTGATGATTTCCTGGCGATTCCAATAACTTAGCAGCAATTGCCACAAGTAATACATGGATGTCATGGTCTAGAGACATTGAGTTAGCTCTATGTGCTGCAACAACTAAGGCTTGCACCAAGCATTCTATGAGACCTTGCTCTAAGATTATTCTTAAAGCATTTGAATTCTATAATAAAGATGAATACTTTCTTGAAACATTTTAATTTGCGATGAAAATAAATTTCTATTTAATTATATATATATATTTTATATACCTTTGCTATAACATCTGTTATAAATGATATTATAGGATGTGCTATATTTGATTCAGTAGCAGCAGCTTTTGTTATCATTGCTATTAATGGTGGCATTGCTGCTAATGTTGGTCCTCTTAAAGCAAGGTTTTGTAAAGCAGTAATGAGAAACTCACTCCCTGGATAAAGTGATATTTGATTTGCTAAATGCATAAAATATTTTTGCTTTATAAACTTATTCACTTCTTCATCGCTAGCTCTTTGGAGGTACGTTTGTATAACCTTTATTAATGCTGTACGAACTCTTGAATCAGGATTATTGGCTAGGACAAGTAAAACCTCTGCACGTAAGACATGTTTTAGTACAGAACCAACTTGACTGTCAGGTAATACTCTTACAGCATCTCTTAATAATAATAATAGGCCTTCACAGACTAGACCTTGACAAGCTTTTCTTTCATCTACGTTTGTTGATTGTTTTTCCTGAAAATAATTAACGAAATATTTTTTAATTATTGTTAAGTAATTTATTAATATAAATTATTTTATATTATGTTAGTTCATACATTGGAACCATCGCTAGCTGCAATTCCAGAGTCTTCTTCAGTACTATTATCTTTAGATTGATCATTTCTACGTTCTATTCTTTTAGTTGTTTTACTTTTTTGTATCTATAATAATAATAATAGAAACAAAAATCAAAGAGAATATTTTATTAAAATCATTGATTACTTATACATTTTTGCATCTATTATATAATCTTATATATTTATTTAAATTACCTGTACGTTTGTTAAAGCTTTATTCAACTTGCTGTTCTCCAATAGCCCTATAGATTCTTCGGAAGAACTACTAGTCGCTGCTGTGAAATATTTTCGTATATTAACTTTTCCCTCTGTCAGAGAAGGTAACAAGAAATAAATATTATGTCTAGAATGTGTTATGTAAGTTTTTGAAGCTTGATGAACGAGAACTAAGTAATCAGTGATAGCGACTAAGTGTTCAAATTCTGGTGGAGCACCCATTAGTGCTCGAATTAATTCTACCACAATGTTTCCAGTAGAAGATTCTAACGTTGCACCTAGATCTTCGTACATGAAATGCTCCTGTATAGAAAAAAATAATATTATTACTTGACATTTAAATCATATACAAATGTTCAGAAACAATCCACCAACCTTGCATAACATTAATATGGTATCTACGATTCCAACTCTGTTCAATTGAAAGGCATTGAATTCACGTTGAGAATGTTGATCCCTTAATAAAAGTAATATTACTTGTAATAATAAATTTAATGTGTCAGATTTAGCCCACGTTCTCCAAGCAGACACGGCACCTTTTATGAGTTCAGGATCAGTAATCACAGCTTCACAATTTTGTGAAATAATAGGATTACCGCTACCGATGTCTTTAATCAGAATCGAACTATCGCAGGCTGCATCTAACATCGCTTTTAACATATGTCTACCTGCATGGCAGCGTGGCGATTCTAAAACACGTAAAAGTAATGACGTTCCACCTTCGGCACGATATTGATTTAATAATTCTGAGTCACTTCGTGTTAAATGCAAGACTATCGAAAATGCTAATGCTTGCTCCTCTTCGGTAGAATCTAATTCAACTACCTGCGTAAAATATGAATTAAGAAAATCAAATAAATAATTATTATATAAAATAAATATTCGGGAATATATGTTTAATAGAATATGTACTTACTCTCGCAAATAAAAATAGGAATATTGGTACACCACCCGTTAAACTTGCTGCTGGTATTAGACCTCTGTATTGCTGACATTCTAAACGAGTTGTCACAATAGGTGTTATTGATAATGGTGGCTGTTGAGATACTCTGTGTTCGGGTGCAGATACGACTCTAAATCCAGGGTGACCAGGAAACAAGTTTCTTACAACTGCTATAAAAAAATGTAATATATTTAAATAAAATAGAGTAATGTTTATGATTAATTTGATTTATAATAATTTATTTACCAGGATTAGCTATAGCTTGAGGATACAAATGAACGATATTGGGATTTTGAGCTTCATAATTTAGAAGTAAAGCATCTTGCAATTCTCCTAATTGTGAGTTAGTCGCATCCATGACCGATTCCCAATCAATTTTATTTTCTAATGTTTTTGTTTCAATTGCACGTCTTAAATATGTACCGCCATAAGATTTTCGTCTACTCGTATCGAATTTACCTCCTTCTGTATTAAGATTTATTAATTATTTTCATTATTTTAATTATTGCAGTGAAAAATTAAGTTTTAGATAGGTAAACCAACCAAATTTGACTTCGCGAACATCGCTTAACGCTCCCGATGTAATCAAAGGTGCAAAATCAGGCTTGGCCATGTTTAAAATACAATCCGCAAGATTCGTAAAATTTGGCCCAAGACTGGCAAGATATAAAGCTCTTTCTTTTGTAAAAACTGGGTATCTGAAATATTAACATTTGTAATACTAACATTCATCATACATTTCATACATTATATTATAAAAAGAAATAAATGTTAACCTAAAAACCATTAGATTCCCTAAATACCAAGCACCAATACTGCTTGACCCGATTTGACCAAGTAAAATACATGTAGCGCCTGGTTTTCTTATTAGGATACCATCAAAGGGTAATTGAGCATTAATTTCTTTCCAACCGTCTATCCAAATAACAACATCTATGACGGCACTGCGTTTATTTAAAATGATATCTTTGAAATTTATGGCTAAATGATGCCAACGTCCTGAAGGAAGCATATCACTTACGGAGGTTTCAGAAACAGTTCGATTTGTTTTATCATCTGGTCGAGTTAATCGCAAAATTAATTTATCTGAAAGAAAATTAAATTATGAAAACTGAAAATAACATAATAATCAATAAACTTAATTACCTGATCTAAAGTCGAGCCATATTTCTAATACCAAATATTCAAATCCAATCGACATCAAGTGTATAATGCTTGCTGGTGTGGGTGGTGATGATGAACCTGCTACTGCTGGTGTTTCCAATGAAAGATCAAACGTTTTTTGGTCTTTTCAAGATGATTTTGACAATGCATGCAACAACACACTCAACTTACTACTATATCACATGCCATAACTCTACATTAAAAACAACACATCTACACCATTGAAATATACTATTAATGTATGGGAGATTTGACCAACCTTCTCGACTCCAATTATCTGAAAGGATGCCCCAATCAGATAAGCTTTCGCTATTAGTATGAAGTAATGGTGCTGTGCTCATAGCTGTTCCTCTATTATTAAAAGGTAATCCTCTTTCCACTCGTAACCACATAGATGCAGAGCAACCAAGTAACCACACTGACCATGAAAGCTCAGGGCCAATTGGTAGACATGTTGCATGTACAGACCAAGGACTACAAATTCCCGTATTGAAATGTTTCTGTTTAAAATTATTTACTAAGTTCTCAGCTTTTTCAAAAGTTTTATTTTCATCTGATTGAGATTTTAATATCGTTTGTGTATCGCATTCGATGGGAAACGATAGAATAAAATTTGGTTGAGGTTGTGCTGTCATGACTAAATGATACAATGGTTCTAGTAGCAAAGACATTGGAGGATTTTTAACTTTAAAAAAAGACAAATATATATCTAGTTCTGTGGATGAAATTGCTTGTGTTGCTAGAAGCGTGAATACTTCTAATGCGGCATGTTGTAGATCTGAAATGTATGTAACTGTGTTTATTTTAAATGATATTTTTTAAATAGAACTTCTTTAAACAAATTGAAATAATATGCAGACCTTGATATTGAGGATCATGGCTAGTAAATATGTCATTAAATCCATGTAACATTTTCGTAATTACACCCGATCCTGCAAGGGCAGCACAACTTGAAACGCTTTCTCTGCAAGTTATCGCTAATTTTCTTAATCCATTAGTTATTATTGATCTTTTTTCATCATCTAAATCTCTGTAAATAAAAATTTAATTAAGAAAATGTTAAATACATATTAACTTGCATTCAAATTTAATCGAATTTATTTATACTCACTGCTTACTGAAATGAATAAGTAAATCTATCGCTAATGAGCACAAAGCTGGATGTGCATTTGCATGACCCCGTGGTTCAACAACAGGTCCTATGGATCCACTTTTTTTTGTTACATTAGAACGAGAACTTTTAGCTGGTACTTCAATATCTGCTTCGTAACCATCATCGGCAGTTACATATTCTCCAGTACTACTATCGTCACCACCACAATCTGGCAAAGTATCCAAATTCATAGTAGGTAACTGAAGCATAAACAGATTTTTTATTTTTTAAATAATTTTTTCTTTAGTAATTACCGAAGAATTAAATTTACGATAATCCTCAAAACTTACCTTAGCACGAGGCTGTTGTGGAATAGTCTGCTCATGAGCAGGTTTTAACATGGAAACCTTAAGCAATGCCTCAATAATAGTTGCTATTCCGCGACCAAGCCTAACTCCTGTTTGTATTAATACTTTTCTCAACTCCATCGCTACGTCGCATCCACCTACACCGTATGATGCATAATATGTAATATTAATTAATAAAAACCCCTAATATATATAATGATTAAAAAATAGTTTGAATATAACGAATGAAGTTACAACGTAGATTGCTGATGAACGATCTGTTTGCTATAACGTGGTTACAAGAATGATGTTTATCAGTAAGGCATCAACCCTAAACTGTTTTCACGCCAAACAATTGTACAGAGCATCTGAATTATAATATAATCCGCAGCTGTGTGTGTGGCCGAAGAATACCAGATCGAATTATACAACTTACGTATGTATAATGTATGATTCATCTAAGTTATATAAAGATAAAAATATACTTACACAACGAGCATGTTAAGCAGCAAGTCATTAAAGCTTCAAACAACTTATATGCTGATTTATTGGTATCTAAAAAAAAGGCTTATCTAAGAAATCTGTAATAAGACAATACTGCAGAGTACTAAACATTTTCCTTTTTTAAACCTACCTTGTATGTTATCAGTAGCAACGTTAATAGCTAATGATGTAAACAATTGTAAAGCTTTCTCAGCTATTGAATGTGAAGATAATTCTAGACGAAAATTAGGACTGCATAAAGCGACTCCAGCCGTTGCTCTCCATACTGCACTTGCTTGATGTAAATTGATTTCTTTATCAGTGGCTATTAACACTGAGTCTGATGTTTCTGTTATTTTCATAGTTTCTGAATTATTTAGTAATTTTGTTTGAGAGTTGTTATCATTATTTATGCAGGGTTGATTTTCTGTCCAAGAAGCTTTCAGGGTGGAGTCTTCCAATGGTACAATTATTTCTGTTTCTTCACTTTCTACGTTTACTTTTGTAAGCTCGTGAGTATTTTCATTTTCACGTGATTCTTCTGGTCTTTCCTTTATCTGCTTTACTTCAAATTGTTTTAATACATTCAATAAATGGGTAGTCTCATTCTCGAGAAATTCAAACAAAGATTTTAATGCCATATTTTCGGGTTTTCCGAGAGTATCATCTTCATAGCAATTCGAATTCCAAATTTCCATGATTACCGTCACTTCTAGAAGAACATAAACACTTCTAGTAAACGTTACGTCCGGTAATAAAACCAATACTTCTTTCAATCCATCCATCTCGATAAAGTTTTCCCACATTTGCTTGTTTCCTATTAGATTCGACATTACTGATAAGCAAGAAAGAATGAGAAATTTAGCAGCGACACATTCCTTGTCATTATTGTAATAAGATTTCGCTCTCAAAAATGTTGGATAAAAAACACGAACAAGAAGTTCCTGCCTGACTTGAAATTTCGAAGTTGGTGTGACTTTGAGCAAGTGTGCAATTACAACGTACGACAGTTTTGAATCGTCAGGTGTAAGCAATTCATTATATAATTCCAAAAATTCCCAAGAATAATTAGGTGGCCTGTTGCAAGTTAGACAATTATTAATCACCGGATAAGCACCAAGTTCTTTGAAGAGAGTTCGTTCGAGGAAAGCAACAGCTGGACTGTAAGTCAAGGAATCACGTTTTTTCAGAAAAATGACGATACTCGAGAGAAGGATTTTTGGTGAAAAACAGCAACAAGTACCAGCAGCCGTTGTCACTTTTAGTAATCTGATTCGTAGTTCTGCTACATAGGCATGAGATTCCTTCAAAAGATTAGTTAGAGTCATGAAAAGAGAGGACACGCAACAAGCTTGTTCAAGGATCGAGACTCCAACGATCGATTCGGTGTAAGGTAATCCAAAAACATCAAAATGATGATGTGATTGAACGTTATCGACGCATAATTTGTGTTTGGTTCGGTGACATAAGCTCACGTGCGCGATATCTCGTCGAACTCTTTTCAAACCACTCGTTAAGGCACCGATCATATCGATGACTTTCTTGACACGCGCAACAGATCTTGTTGGATCTGCACTCGGTAAGCCAATGATCGCTAATATGGTCTTCTCGATGAGTTTACCATCTTGGCTTTGAGCAAATAAACCAAAAAGTTCAAAAAAGTCTGATAACTTGTCAGCATTTGCACTTCGTTGATGTAATAGGCAATAGAGAAAAGTGATGATGCCATATATAGTTGCAAAAATAAATTCTTGAAGTAAAGAGCCTTCGTCTGGTAATATATCACTACCAATTGATTTGATGCAAGCATCTTCGAGTAATCTAAGGGTCATAGGTAATAATCCATTGTGTATTACAGCAGTGGTAGGTTCATCAGCTCGGAGAACACGCTCTAAGGCCATCAACATCAATCTTGCAGCAGCGGCTTTTAAAGTAGCGCATTCGATCCTAGTGAGAGCAGTCCCATCTATACCAAATTGTAGAGACCAGAGAGTATCCAAAGCAAATTTTAACACTTGCACGGCTGGTGTTTGTTCGGCAGGTGTATCATAATCCCTTAATCCTTGAAGTAATTGTATGATCAAGAAACTAATTTCAAAATTACTGATTGTCGCATTCAATACTTCCTTGATTCTATCATCTACGTAATCCAAAGGAATTTTCTTCGCTGGTCGTGCAGGTAACTCGTACAAAGCAGCCTGCCATTTCTGTTCTTCATCGCTTCTGACCACCGATGTAAAGTATTCAAAATCCATCGGATTTAAACGTATTTTTAGGGTCAATGAACGCGCCTGATCGATACCGTCTGTCAGAAATTCCGATCCGCTACTCTCGTTGTCCGGCGCGTTATTGCGTTTCGTTTCAGTTCCCAAAGATTTTTGTTTTTTATTGTAAGATGCCATTCTAATGCCGATACTTTGTTTCCGACTACTACTTTTTCTTCTCGATGTTTTTGCATTGCCTTCGTAATTTGACACGCAACGAGTTGACTTGACGTTTTTTCGTTTAGCGTGAGGTACTATGATTACTGTATCAACTGTGTCGTCGTTACAATGAAACTTGATATAAGGATTCTGTATAGATGATTCCTTCGACTTATCTGATGAATTATCTTCTTGAAAAGCAACTGGATATAAAGCTACTAACAATGCAACAAGCTCGCGACCACACGATAATCCACGTACACCCAATAAATGTAAGACTGCTAAACAACGCCAGCCACGATCTCGAGCTAAATATTTTCTCAGTCCGACCAATTCACCACCTTCGCTTTTTTTCGCACAGATTCCGTGTACGTCAGAGAGTAATTCGCATGCCACGAGTGTAGAAACTCCTCCACCGCCACCGATTGAACTGAAATTAAACATCGGATATGTAATACTAGGTATTTTGTCGATTACTATCTTATCATATATATCTTTGGACTTATCGTATCGATGCGATTGTTAAATTGTTTTATTCTCTTCATATTTATTTTTCATACTTACAAATATGTCTTTATTACGACAGTCGTTATTTCGAATTCCAAGAAACAAGTTGTGCAAAACGTATATTGAAAAATATCAAAGAAGGATTAGAATCAATTGTTCACTCGTACCTTCTCTTTGTGATTAATCGATAGTATTTTAGTGATACATCTATTTGTAATTAAACTTTTCTTTTTTTTTAGTTTTTATTTTTTGTATTCTTATTTTTGTATTTTTTTGGTTTTGATACAAAAAGCTAAAGCAATGTATTAAACAAGTTGTAGCAAATATTTGATACCTTCAGATTCAATGTCTCTCGGTAACACAGTGACCGCAAGGATGCGATCATATTTTCATACTGCGGTAATTTTTAGACACCGTTTGTAAGAATAAATGTCTCACCATTACAGATCCACAGAAATTCATACTATCTTGTTAGCCTCTAAATAATATTTCTTCTTTTAAATGTATTATAAAATTCTCGAGACGCGTATATAGTGTCATTTTGTTTTTTCTACGTATTAGTATACAATAGAATTGCAATAATATTTCAATAATTAGACTTACCAAAAGGATACTGCATCTTTGACATCTCTACCTTCCTTAACTTGAGCGAGTAATTCTGCCAGAAATATATCGAGCCAGGATGATTTCTAGAAATATAAATATCTTAATGATTAATTATTATTAATGCTTTCGTTAGGACATAGTTTGACGCGAAAGTATTGTTCAATATAAATTAAATTCATTATAATCGCGTTCGGCGCGCAATAGAAAGAAAGAATAACGCATACTCGTACTCGTAAATAATTAATAATTAAAACAAAATCTATACTATCTTTTTGTGCACCTTATTGCACTTGATAAACAAAGAATATATAACAAAAGAATTATTTACTTTATACATATATCGATAGTACCCAAATACATTACTCAAGATGTTAAGAACTAGTACGCATTGGATACAAACAACAAAAACTGTCTACGTTTTCCTTTAACATGCATGCGGTCACGTAGGCTTACCAGTTATCCACTTATCACGAATATCAAACTACAGTAAATGGATATATATTACCAATGTACGCATGTATGTAGACAGATTGCGTTAAAATGCTCGTAAAAATTCATAAATTATGAATAGTAATTTAATATTACGCGAAAATATAATCACGGATATAATAAAAATAAAATAAATCATTAATTCTCAATATTTATATACTATAATGATGCAATCGTAAACTAATAATGATTAATTTGTTGGGTAAAAAAACGCGCTTTTTTATTTTTTATACTTTTTTTTCCAACTACACCGTGACATAATATCGACAAATAAAACGTACGATAACTTATAGGTCATCTTTGTACGATAGCAAGGTGGGAAAGAAATGTGAAAGAATCAATGGTAAAGTCCTTGCAAAATTATACGTGCTGAAAATTGGCGAAGTGCACATTAATCGTAATTGACGGTAAAAAAAATCTAATGTACGCCTTCATGGATACTAACGAGGATAGAAAAGAGAAAATAATAATAAATAAATGAAAGATAGACTTCATCAATCTTATTATTAGCTGTTAATAAGACGTATTTGAAGTTACGTATTTTCTCATTAACATTCAACGTTATTTAAATATTTATAAGGTATCCTTATATAATTTAAAGGATAAATAATATTTTTTCTAAAATATCTAAAATTTCTTAATAACAATCGCAAATACGCAAAATGTCTTGATTAACCGGTAGGTTATGAAATATTTAATTGGATTAATTCACATAATCGATAGTATACATTGTAGGAAATAATACGATCATAAATGATGAAAAATAAAAATTCGATGCATGATAATTATTCTATTGTTAGAAAAATTGATTATTTACGTATCTAGGAATGTGAATAATTTTTTTTTAAATTAAAACCGGTATGCCTATAGAATATAACATGAAGGAATGTGAACAGCTATACCTCATAACTCAGTGGTTCGGCATGGATGAAGTGATCCCAAAGGATTTGCAATTTATCGGAAAAATTTGAAGACATTCCTAAGTGTTCGTGATGGTGTTCGTCGTCGTCTTCGCCCTCAGACTCGACGGTTTTTAATCTTCCATCGTCTTCGACGCTACTCACATCGTAGGAATCACCAGCAGCAAATTCTTGCAAGGTCGGATCTTCTTCTAGGATCTCTTTCTGAGTTGCTACCTCGAATTGATCGATATCAATCTGGAAAGATGAAGGAATCCACGATGCAGTACTACTGCAGAAAGATAAGGTGAAATAGAAAGGAAACGTAGCGTAAGTATTTTCCAAGTTTATAACAGAATTTCACGAGACTGTTGACAAAGTTTCTCTTAGGTAACTTGCACGTACATGTGCATATTTATGTACGTATTCGTGATTATCTAGTCTACCACACTTATATAACACACCCCTTCCCTGTGTAAACTCTGCGGAGAAACAAGTTTCTAGCCTTTCAGAGGAAGCCTGAAAGTTACTGTATACCTAGAACGCGTTAAGTCGACCGATCGGAAAATAAAGCAAAACACGAAGAAAATAGAGAGAAAGAAAAAAGAAGAAGAAAAAAAAATTTTTTTTTAAATTAAAAAGAAAAAACCAAGAAGGTAGATTTATTCTTGGAACATAAAAAGGATGACCGATCGTTAGACATCTCTGTTTTGCGTTAGCATTGAAATCTAATAGACTTGGGTGTCTATGGTATGTTGAGACCTTTAAATACATTTTATCGACTGACTTACTCCCATACTATAACATGTTGCATCCTCTTTATCAGCTTTCGAAACATACGATTGTCCTTTTTTTTGCCTTCGATAACGAGTTGAAGAGGATTCATTCCTCTGTCTTCCATTTATGGAACTTCCCCGTCCTCTTTGAAAGCCGTAGGGAGAAAAAAATGGACATCGAACAGGTGGTCCTCGATATTAAAAGTTTCTTCGTCGTTGAATGAAATAACCAGCAGTGTAATTGGTCAAACGAATCAAACAATGTCTATGATCATAATTGATCAATTTTAAGCTTTGAATAGCCAATAATTTTCGGTTAGGAGGATTGATCTCTACTACTGTTAATGAACTCAATATTCGACCACTGGATGACCCCGGTCCACGACCCTTGTTATCGCGCTACTTTTAATTTATGATCTTCTCGAGCTCTATCGACCTTCTGATACAACATTAGTGAAACCAGCGGTCGTTGCCTTCTTTGCTGTAAATTTCTTCTCCTTTTTTTCGTCTTTCTCTCATTTACTTATCCTTCCTCTCGATCGATCCAATAACAACGAAGATTCTTACAAAATTTTCAAAATTCAATTTATCTTTGTCTAGGACCCAAAATAATTGGTTGAACAAGAGATTTTCTTACATACTATATCAAAATATGTCTTCTTACGTCAACACTAATGGTAAGATGCCAAACATGTGATTACGTTTATCAGTTCTTTTTGAATTTTTGTACACCGCAAAATACTTCCAGACTGATCTTTTACACGAAAGTGTAAGATCTTACTACGTCACACTCTTTGATCGATTTCTATAAACAAACAAAAAGTAAAAATTTACACAATTAACGATTGAACCGAATGAAATCAATTTAATAAGAATATATATATAGTATTCATAAAAGAAATTTAGATAATCACTGATAAATTATCTTGATTTTTGCGTAGCCTAACTTAGTTTAGCACACATATTATTAAATACTCCCATGATCGGCTAATACCAAGTTAGAATCCCGTTTTAAATATTATGATGTTGCGACTCTTCAGGATCGTCATGCGAACTGTTGAGACGATGAATGGCTGAAGAAAGTAGCAGAAGGATGTGATCGAAGTAGGGAGTAGAAATGGGGGTGGGGGTTGAAGATGGAGGTGGATATAATGGAGCCTCCCGCAAACCAAAGATTATTCCAATCTTTCTTTGAAGAAAACTTATGATTCACATTTGTCTCTCACGTCCCGTTCTGTCAAACAAATTAAAATAGAACAAATAAACATAGAAATAAGTGATAATAAAGCTTCATGTATTAAATCTCTAACGCGTGATAACGCCAACGTTACTTTGATCAGTCTTTGGAATGTTTTCTTGTCAGGATTCACAATTAACGAGTCTGCTAAACTCAGAATTATCTCACAAAAGAATCTAAGGAAATAAAATCAAATCAAAGAAAATAAAAATAGAAATATATTAGATATTTTTATTCCACTTAAAATTCCCTACGATTACATTATCCAATGTAATTAATCGCAATTAATCCTATCACTGTAGCATTGCAATACAAAATATATAACCTGAACAAATATTTCAATATAATTTTAATATATTTCAATCTTTGGAGAACATTATAGTATTCTTCCGAATGATTAAAATAGCAACTTTTAGAAAGAAGACTGTTTGAAACTTTGACAGACAGTCAAGTAATCGTTGATAATTGGCGTTTTTATTTTCAATGACACTTTGATGGTCATCCGTGATCGATGTTAATAATATATTGTTTTATATCTTATTTTAGAATTGTGATATCTATGGCAAAACATCAAACTCTTACGTAAAAATTAACTTTATCACAATCGTTATCTCGTTAAAATTCGACCTGGATAAACAAACCAATGTTAGTCATGGTCGTTATTATTCTTCCTTATATTTATCTTCTATTTCGATCTTTTATACAGGTAAATATAATATTTAAAATAAATCATAGGACTCGCCTGTTTACGATCGATCTTTTGAATTGTCAACGAGATGATAATTGCCAGTAGAGAGAAAGAGAGAGAGAGAGATTTCTAGAGATTTCAACGAATGATAAATACTACGCGCTTATAATCTGCAGAGGTTACCCTTTTTTCTCCCTCTCTTTTTCTTTCTCTCTCTCTTTATCTATTGCTGTACAAAATGGCTGATACAAAATTAATAAGGAAAAAATTCTATGAAGCGATAAGTGGAAGTAACACGTGTAAAACGATTGAAACCATAACATAGAATACATATACATATATTGGATCGAGGGGTATCGATTAATCTTCGATGTGTGTACAGTGAACTCATTATTCTAGTAAAGAATTATCTTAATAGTGTTTTACCCTACCGTTATTCTTTAATTAGCCTCGGTTCGACGAAAACGATAACAAGAAACGCGAATCAATGAAAAAGGTATCATTCTTTTTTAGATAATAGTAGGGAAAAAAGCGAACTCATGAAAATGATAATAATATAAGGAATTATTTATGGATATATTAAAAGGGAGGTCAAATACATATACTATGTATATTTTAGTAATTACATTTAGTAATTTTCCTAGCCAGTGAAGAGAGAGATTTTCGTTTTATAAACATAACGCATAAACATGTACAGTAATTTATTGGAGTAGTCGTACCTATCCATATTGTAAATTTGAAATAATTTATATTTGCTTGTGTAATACAAAGATGAGTGATTGATTGTTCGAACGATTATTAAATAATTTAATTCGTAGTACTTTGATTTGCTATTTTGGTGCAGCAATGATTATATACTCAAAATATTAAAATTGGCTTGAACAGAAAACATGAATGGGAAAAAAACTTATTTTTATCCTAAAAAACATTTCCTATGCTTGCTGGTTACTCTATATTATAATTGAAGTTTTGACTAGTATAATCATTAGAGAATGTTTTGTTCATCTTTCGTTTCTCTTCTCACTCTTTCGATTTTCCTTATTCTATTCCTCTTTTATTTTCTAGCAGTCACATAAATATGTATCTTAATATTTATACAGATTATCCCAAAAGTCGCTTTAACGTGAAAAGATGAACAAAAAAAAACAATTAATATTGTTTAATTAATATAAAAATAAGTTTATAGAATATTGATTTGGAGACTTTGAGGCCCCTGTTGATGGGGGCCCTAAACAATTGCTTTTTGTATCCATAGGATAACGCGCCACAGACTCCAAAAATCTGCTAAAAAATAAAATCATAAATTTTCAATTCTGATAAAGCGACTTTTGGGACACTCTGTACGTCAGTATACATATATAACGTAATTAGATTATCTTTTAAAAGTTTGTCGCGAATTACTAATCATACGATAAATAACAAAACAATACAGAATAAGAAGTTAAACTATAAGATTATATACTAAAGCAATCGAAAAATCCGGGATAATTAAAGATACGATAATTATTCTTTTTTTTTATTAAGAATCCTGTTATTTATATTACGTGTATTACGTGAAATTTAAACTTACATCACGTTCCCGCCACTGTATCTGCTATCATACGAGACTAAATCGCGGCAAACGTCATGCCAATCTCCATTATGGTGCTTGCAGTTAATAATCTTTAATTAAGAAATTCAAGCAAACGATTGCCTCCCTTTCTCTTTCTTCTTCACCTTATTTAATTATTCATATTTCTCGTGGGTTTTTTTTGGTCATAAATATAGATATAACGGTAAAACGATCTTTATGAGCCATGAAGAACGTCTTCGCAACTTGTCAACTCCTTACAAATGATTCTCAACAACTTCGGACGGTAACAACCTACTTGATCTTCTTTCTCTCTTTCTCTCGAATTTGATTGGCTAAAAAGATCGATCACTTTTACTTTAAATTTACCGCATATTTTAAATCAAATCAATTACTAAACATTGTACTTATACAAATTATTGATAATAATACGATTAAAATTATTACATTTTCATTAATCAATGAAAAAAATATATTATTTTAGAATTTGATAGAGAGATTTATGATTCTGAATGATATCTAAAGATACATTTCGTTTGTTGATAGTATCATTTGAAAGGCGATCAAAATAAACGAGTATGTGTATCTTCAGAGGTGCGCGGTTGTAAGCAAAATGCTTTCGACCTATGGTTTTAATATCGATCGATTCTTTTATTTTCTCAGCTGAATTGTATTGTTCTATGTGTAAATATTATTGATAATTTATTTGTGAAATATATATTTTAGTATTATATGAAAAGAAAGGTTAAATTATAAATTTATCATCGTTCCTCAGATTTAACGTAAGAGAAGAGAAACATAACCTCTCGTTTAAGAGAAAACGTACGCATGCGAGAAAGTTTCTTAGAGTGTTTTATTAATCATATAAACAATGACCGTTTGGGAACGAATGCGAAATCCGTGCGGATGGAGAGGAGGTGCTAAACAAATATCTGTTGACGCTATGATACCGCTATTTGCGGTACCCCTTTTGGCGATAATCGCCGCCCAGTCATTTCTTTGTACCGTCGTAATATTTCTCGCAACGCCTATTTTGGTATATTATTTGCATCATAATTTCTTGAGGTTTCTATTAAGAACAAAATTTTTTCTCATGTGGACGATTACGAGTGTGTTGATGCTGATGGTAGTTTTTGAAGTCAGTGTTGTGCCGTTACTTGAAATATTACCGGAGGAAAATTTTTTCTTTATATTGTGCGTTGTCGGAGGCATATATTGCGGCTTTAAGACAAGACTGAATGCGGATCATGCTGCTCAAGAAGGTGCTACGGAACAAGGTTTGGAGCTTGGGGAAGGAAGCGGAGAGTTATGCGTAACTTGTAGAAGAAGAGCACCGCCTAAAGCTTATCACTGCCGAATGTGTCAAACATGTATACTTAATAGAGAGTATCATTGTAAATGGTACGTACCATATGTTTAGAAATTTCTTATCTTGGTAACTGTAAGAACGAATGTTTCTTAAATTGATTTTATTTAAGGTTGGATTGTTGCATCGGTTCCAGTAACTTACAGTGGTATCTTGGATGTTTATTATTTTCAGCGACAGCTTTTATTTATGGCTCTAATCTGACTATGACCACAGTATGTCATCCTTTTATTTTAATTGGTACGGTGCTCTTACCAGACGACTGCAGTGATGTTTATCATCAGTTAGAGTACGTATAAATATTTTATATATAAGCAATTAATATTTTAGATTTAAGCTGAAATAATTCGTACTTGAATTATCTTTTCGAATTCTTCTTTTAAATAAATTTAATTTATAACATGTAACATATTATTATATTATAACATATAATTATATTAAAACTAGTTAAATTAAATTGGAAAAATATGGAGGATTTATAATGCAAAATTTAATTTTCAAAAAATCGCAATAATAAGAGAACCGTAAATATTGTGGAATATCTCTTATTTACTTTTCTAGAAACAAAAAATTTTATTGATAACTCTGACACAACTGATTGTTTCATGTTTTTTCATCGATATACATATAATATAATATACATATTCTTTTAGCATTGCTCTCTGCTTCATCTCAGCACTCTACAGCCTACTCGTTGGCCTAGTGGTATTTTGTTATTTAATGCATCACCTCTGGCTTATTTATCTTGGAACAACGTCGAACGAGCGTCGTTTACGAATATCTAGAAATCAATACGATCATGGAATCTTAAAAAATGTATCTCGGTTATTTTGTTGCAAGACTTAGTAGATACAAATGATAAATAGTCTAGGGTATTGTACTTTGTACAGAGCATATTTTATTTGTTGCCAAGAGAATAAAATGACCATCAATACTAAGAATTAATTTGAACTACGATCGTCAAGCCAGGTACTTAAAAATATTTTAGTATATTTCTTTTATTGATAATATTTATTTATTTGTATTTTTCGATGTCTTTATTACAACACTTTTTAGTAGGATAAGTTTTTTCATTGAATTCAACGTGGATGTGTCATAAATTGTGTGATATACTAATAGCAATTAACGTATATCAAGCACTATAATGACATATCGCAATAATAGTATATCAGTCATAAATAAAATTTCTGGTTATTACGTCAGGATGTTACTATGTTTAGTATTTATATACATTTATTGTATAACTGTGATAAAGTACTTATTACGTGCTAATTAATTATTTCTTTAAAAACGAAATATAAAATCAAAAATATGTATAATTTATATAAAATCTTTGAACTATATATTGTATAAAAGTGACTATTCTATCTGTGAAACTAATCATATCGTTAGCGTATCCGCTCCGTGCGAAGCCATGGTAGGGGAAGCCGAAGTGGACACTAGCGCACGCAGTGGATAACTTTGGCAATAAAGGACGGTGTTTTTTATTTTGGAGTTAACAAAACATGTGTGACAATTAATTTTATATTTTTAAAAAAATGGGTAGAAATAGCCATCGCAGTTGCTGTGTAGTAAATTGTAAAAATACGAGTGCAAAAAGTCATTGTAAATTTTATAAATTTCCGACTGCCAAATGGAAAATCAATCAAAGAAAAATGTGGGTAGCTGCAGTGAGGAGGCAAAAGTAAGTAGTATCCTAACCTTCATTTTAATAACATCAATGATACTGAAAATAGCTTGTGTTCTAATATTTGTAAGTTGAATAAAAACAAAAAATTTAAAATTTTAATTAGTAATTAAAAGTTAGAGAATAAATCAAGCTGCATTTAATTCTTTCCAATTACTTATTGGAAGAATTAATTTTTTTTTTCAATTTTATAATTCATTATAAAAAATTATTTGTTATATGTCTCAAATAATTAAATGTATCAGTAATATTTTATAATTTTTCATGAAGTCCTGATGGATCACAGTGAATTCCCAAATCATACGATTATATTTATAGTAATCATTTTATTGGAGGCAAAAAATCCGAAGAGGAGTTAAGTCCTAGCTATATTCCTACAATATTTCCTCCAATTTACAAGTATCGAAAAGTGAATGAACTTTCTGCTGAGAACAGGTAAATAGTTAGTAATAAAAAATATAATTATAAATGATTAATAAATTATATTTCATACAAAAAAATTAATTATTGCAAAATTTAATTTTGTTACTTTTGAAAGTTAAATATAAAAATTGTAATATAATGGTTTTTTTAGGTACAAGCGTTTAAAGGATCGTCGAATGAAAAATAAATTATCATCAACATCTTATACTGAGCCACCAATTAATGAATTTGTTGAAATAATGATTGAAAATCCACCAGTATCACCACAGAAAGTCGACCAAGGGTGTCAAGTAGACTTTTACTCAAATTTTGATGTAAATTCTCAAACAGAAATTACAGAAGTTACTGGAGCAACCAAAGTTAATTATACTAATAAAAAATATGTAACAACAAAATGTAGGACAGTTCAAAAGACATTTGTTGATCAAGAAAGTCAAGCTGATGATTCACGATTTGCAAGATTTTCATCAATAACTAAGACTTATGAGTTAATTGATGTTGCAGGTGTTACTTTTGAAAATTTTGAATTTTTATTAAAAATAAAACTTAAAATTGATAACAATGTCACATCGTACTTTATCTGCTTGCCAATATTATTTAAAGTTTGATCTACTGTGGCTATAATCTAACCTTTTATTTACTACAGTAAACGCTATAGCTTTCATACTGTTTTTAAATTATTAATTATACTTACATTTTAGCGGTAATTTTTGCATCATAATTGCACAAGATTGAAATTTTATTGTCACGTGGTTTGATATGCAAAAAAAAATTTTTTTAATAACAAAAATTAATTGTTATTGCAAAGCCCTATACGTTTAGATATTAAAAACTCAGCAGCAGCGTCCTTTAGTTCATAGATACCATGGCGCTGCAATCACGCAAGGAGCGGATAGCAGTAAGCATATTTTTTTTATGATAAAAAGATGTGAAAACACCACATATAAGGTAGTTCATAAATATTTTTAGTGTTTTGATCAATTATAAAATTAATCTTAATCCTCTAGCACTACTCCTCTCTCCTTAGGATCAAAATCGGGAACTAGTTTTTGTACTATCTCTCTCCACTTGTTCCTTTGTTTTTCACTTTCTTTAACTATTTCAGCTATCGTAGGATAATCTCTCCATTTATTAAAATATTTATTCACAAGTTTATCATTGTAATGTTCATCTGCCATTTTGACGTATTTTAAATATTCTAATTTTATTATGGCAACAATAGATCTCAATACACAGAAATATTTCTCTTGCAATTTCATATCGTAGAAATCTTTGGCAACTTGATGTTTTATATTTTCTTCCTTTACCATATCCGTCCAATCTTTAAAAGTGTACCATAATAAATTCCTATTGTGTAAGGAAATGGCAAGTTCAAGTTTGATTTGATACTGTTCTTTCGTTTCCCTTCTCCAGGCAGTCAAAGTTTGGAGTAATAAGAATTTTTTATAATGATCGTTTGCTCTTTGAATATTGTCGTTTCTTATTTTGATGAGTTTCTTAAACGGTTCTATTATATAATGTCGAAATAAATATTTGCAATAGAATTGATTGGCCATCGAATTTAATTTTTTTAATTTTTCTAATTCTTCCATTTTACACTTTTTTTGTTCTTCATGCAGCCTTCTCGCTTCTCGTATAGTCTGAAATCGAAATAATTTATAAATCGATCGAAAAAACATCAAAGTAAATAAATAATATAATTAGTTAAATAATAAAGCAGTTGTATGCTACCATAAGTATTTAGATCTTTCATTGTCTGACCTCTTGCTGTAATTTTTTTCTTTTTTCTTCTTCTTCTCGTTTAGTTGCTTCTTCTTTTAATTTCTGCTCTTCCAACTTTTTTTGACGAGTTTCTTCCGCTTTTCTTAATCGTTCTCTTCTCGCCTCTGCCCGAGCTTCCACTTTCATAATGAATTTTGGTGGATTTAGTGCTTGTTGAGGACGATTTGTATATAAGTCGCTAATAACGAAGAAGTTAAGTATATTTATATATATATTATATAGTATATATAATAGAGTGGGTAAAAAAATCAATTATTTTTTTTTTTACAAGTACCACGGAAAAATGGGTTGCTAGACACCTTAAAAGAATTCTTACCAAATATGAACTCTTAATTTTAATAGGAAGATCCTCCGCATCGCAGTTTTTTATTTTTTTCTCAGTCCAATAGAATAAATTTCATATATATATATTAAGTATATTAGAGATAGATAGATTACCTGTAACCAGCTTGCTTCATTAATAGAATTAAAGTTCTTCTTGTTTCTTGGCCACAATTCATCAAAGTTTCTTTGGCAACGTTCATAGTGTCCTTATCCATTGTCATCAATTCTTGTTGAATTTGTTTCAATTTCAGTTCCTCGATAATTCTATTTTGTTCAGCCAATTTAGATTTTTGTTTTTCGATTATAATTTTCTGAGCATTCAAACGATTTTCTACTAAAGATTCGAACGGATAATTGTTTTTCCGGCGAGTTAATTTTTTTTTATCTTCATTTTCTTGTATAATTTTAAAAGATACATTATTTTTTATCTTCGATTTAAAATGATTTCCTAATTTCTTTTTCTTTTCCGTAATTTCGCTAATAAAAATTTCAATTTTACGTTCATGAGATACGTCTTGTACTTCTTTTTTTATTTTTGAAGCATTTTTTTTATCCTCAGCGTAAGTTTTCCAAAAATTAAAGTATCTTTTTAATCTTCTCGAAGTCATCCTTTCTTGTAGTTTTATTTTTATCTCTCGAAATCGTCGCTCTCTTGTCGAATATTCTTTTACAAATTCAAAATATTTCTTCATTAAGTTCAATCGTTTTTCTTCCGAATCGAAATTAATTTTATTCTTAATAGTTATTTTGATACTTCCGAAAGATTCGTTTACGTCATTTTTATCATTTTCATCGATCTCAGCGGTATTAGAATTTTCAAATATCGGAGATAATTCTTTGACGGATGTTTGTTTGCTTTTCGTTCCAAAAGTTTGTACCTTTAAAATTTAATATTAATTTAATTTTAATAATTATCCATAAAAATGATATTTTTAATTAATTTAATAATAAAACAATACGGTTGCACCTTTGACTTGTTGCTTGTTTTAATCTCCATCTTTATTTTGTTAGATATACTCCAGAAATTTTGGTCATTTGAATTAGCCAGACTTTTTTTACTGCATTCATATTGTCGTTGAAATTTTGGGCGGGATTTATGAAGTTCCTTCTCGAATTTTCTCAATTCCATTTCAAGAAAAGCTCGTTCCTTTTTCAGGCACATTTCTTTAATTTCCTTTTCTTTCAACAACCTAATTAAGGTAATTGTTAATATAAAATAAAAAATAAAGTTGCAATTAATATTAATAAAGGTACATGCACGTAATATAGTATATACAACGTTAGTCAAATTAATGTTACCTTTTAACCTCTGCTAAAGCAGAACAATTTGCGTCTGGATTGTTTAGTGTCTCTCGAGTTATATTGTGTCTCGTATCCATAATTAAATTAGGATCAAGAAAGTCTGTATTGTTATCATCTTCTAATAATCTCTGCTTTTCAGAATGTGAAAAAATTGGCACCTTCATCATTTGATTCACGAGGTCATCTACCTCCTCGAGATGTACCATGTTTTAATGATATTTTTTATCTCGTTGCACCGTAAATTAAACAGTTAAATCTAACTGATTTGTTCACAAAGCATTTGACGTATATAGATCAGAGAAAAAAATAGGTTATGGTTTGGGGTTGTTTATGCGTGTTTATTCTGTTGCTAAGGGGAACTCTAAGTGGGAGTTTCGATAAACTGGTCAGGCCCTATATATCTAATCAGATTATAAAATTGCTATTATGCACGCAATCCTAATCATCTATATTGTCTTATTTTTATAAATTATTAATGCTAATAATTAAGAAATCTGTATAACTTTTTATATTCAAAATTGATAAAAATTCCTAATTATTTAAAAATATTTAACAGATTTTGAGAAAGATTACACGCTAATAAGTTTAAACGTTAATATTTCTTTCAGATATTGATAAAAATGAAAAAATGTATTAAGATTTCGAATGAATTTGAATTTTCCCCGCCATTTCTACGCAATTAATTGCCAACATGGAAATCGCTAGCGTCAATTGTTGTCAAGCCAGTGCTGCTGCAGCAAGTGTATCGTAGGCTTGAAAGTGCATCATCTGCTCGTAAAATTCTATTTATGTTGAAGCTGGTAAGACACTTGTGTGACAAAATATATACACAAACATAAAATAAGAAAACACAAGTTAGTAATTGCAGATCGATATCGTCAACGTGTCACGCGTTTGAATTTTGGAATATATTTCAGAATAATCATGGTTAATCAAGTCTAAATCTGTCATATATTTCATAAAAGATTTCTTTTTTCTAAAAAAAAAAAAAAAAGAATAAGTAATTGTACGTTTGACATATATTTTTGTTATCAAATAGGTGACAAATCGTAATATTACTGACAGGACAGATAAAATACAATGGATCCAAGGGGCCCTCCTGAGGGGGCCCTGGTGACACATTTGATATGTCCAACATTAGTAAAGTTGCTGATACTTCGGTAACTTGGCCAATTGATAGCCCAATTAACTCGACAATGTATGAACAACCGAAGAAGATGAATAATAATAGATTACTGTTTTTGACCGTGAGTACAATTTGACAATCAGAAAATTGTTGTCTAAAGAAATAACATTATTTTGATAACATTTTATTTGTTTATCAGGTTGAATATGTTCCAGATCAATCTAGAGATTATTCTCGTTTATTTCCAACGTACGAGCAGGTCTCGTTCTCCCCCAGACCTTCGTCTCCTCTTTCCGAATTTGAACATCGCGTTAGTCCACTTGATCCTAATATGAGTTCTGCTGCTAGGTATTCACCAACTCCAGTTCAATTACCTCCGTCTCCTTTTCATAATTCTGTTGTTATTCTACAAGGTCCTTCTTCCCCTTTAATATCTACAACTGAATCCAATGTAAGATCAAGTATCAATTTTGTGGGTCAATTGACACATCCAATAGATGCGCAAACTGATACTGGAACAGATTTTATTAATGAAGATAATGAAGAAGCTTTAGTTTCTACAGTTGGAAATGAATTAATATTAATGCAAGGTAAATAGTATTAATAACTTGATATTTACAGTGTTGAATAATATGGTGTTATATTTGCAGAGCCTAATGCAGAATTGGAGCACAACACAACTCCGCTCATGCTAACAGGTATACCAGATACAGATTTTGCTATAACAAGAGATTATGTAGTAATGCAAGACGATCAAGCCAATGTAATGAATTCTTTAAAAAATCCAACTTTTACAATGGGAGATAATCATATTAATAATGAATCTGAAAAAAAGAATATAACTAAAGAAAGTAATCCTCAGTCAATAACGGAAGCCAATGAGCAAATGGGTCAAATTAATGAAATATTATCTCATGCGAATAAGAAAAAATCTATCGATAAGAAAAATACAAAGAAGTCTAAGCAACAAATAGACGATGACAAACATTTTTGTAAGTTACTAATATTTGTAACTAATTTATTAATTACATACATTAATTATAAAATTCCAATTTATTCAGGGTGTGATGAATGCGACGGTATTTGTACCAGCGAAGATGGTTGCACTTCTCATAATGTATGTGCAATTGCTGATCAACCTGTACCATCACGAGCTATAGCTACACTGCCAGGATCATATCTTTATATAAAGAAATTATCTACCGTGGATATTATTTTGGGTGGTTCAGAATATGGAGTTTTTGCAAAACGTAATATTCGTAGGCGAACACAATTTGGCCCTATCGAAGGTATTTTATACAATTATGATGGAACACCATTTGAAAATGCATTACCACTGCTTTATGAAGCAGAAGAGGGACAATTTTTGAAAGTTGATGTTTCAGATGAAAGTGAGTATTGATGATCATATATTCATGTATGATTCTGTTGCTCCAAAAAGTATTGAACACATATACTTTTCAGATACTTCAAACTGGATGCGTTTTGTGAGACCTGCACTTACGTACAAAGAACAAAATTTAGTGATTTGCCAACAGAAAGATGGAATTGTATTTTTAACTACAAAAAATATTTCACCAAAAGAAGAACTAAGAGCAGGACCTCATCCTGATTATGCAGCACGTAGAAATTTAATGGTATTGAAACCTGATGTGAAAGATGACAAAGGTATAAATAATTAAATCTGTTTTTATTTTTTATTTTTTATTTTTTATGCTTAATTATATATATTTTTTTTATTAGAATATAACAATAGCGTGAGTATTTGGCCAAAATCGGATAATAATTCTTACAATCATGCAAGACGTATGAAATTGTACAGAGGCAGAAATTTAAAAGAAAAAGAAAATGCTAGACAAAATAATTGTAAAGAATGGAAATGTTGTACGTGCAATTTAATCTTCAAAAAGCTGTCTTTATTTAAAATACATAATCTTATGCACAATCCGGAAGACAATAAGATAAATTGTCAATCGACGGTTTGTCCACAGTGTGGATTAGAATGTCAAAAAAAGTCCGAATTAATCAGTCATGTTTTGCAACATGCTAGATTATCTTTGCCAAAAAGTAACAAATTGACATCAGTGGTTGCTGCATATAAGTGCTCGATGTGTTATAAGCGCTTTGCTACAAAAGTAAGATTACAGAAACATTGTTTAGTGCATGGTGCCGAGGACCAAAAGCCACTGCCGTGCAACATTTGTCTAAAAAGATTCATGAATAATTCTGCTTTATCTTGTCACTTAAAAACACACAGAGGTAAATATCTTTAATAAGTATTTATTAGATTATAACACTTGTTTTAAAAATAATTATATTTAAAAATAATTTCTATAATTTTTGTAGAAAATAAGCAAGTGTATGAATGTCCGATATGCAGACAACTTTTTGATCAAGGCTTGATGTTAAAAGATCACGTTGAGACGCATAGAAATGGAGATCATACATTTACCTGTCCTCATTGCCAAAGAAATTTTATTAAATATTCGGTAATTCGAAAACATATAAGAGCTCATCATTGTGAAAGAAAACACAAGTGTCAGTTTTGTACAAAGCGTTTCCCTACGGTGGATAAACTACGAATGCATTTACTCAAACATTCTGATCACAGGTAAACAACACATTAATCATATGACAAATGATTTATTATACTAATTAATATTCATTTATACATATATTCACTTGTTATATACAGAGAATTTCACTGTGCTAATTGTGGAAAACAATTTAAAAGAAAAGATAAACTTAAGGAACACATGACTAGAATGCACAATTCGCAGAAAACGAATCAAGAACAAACAATACAAAACAATCAAGTAAAGAAGTTTGTGCCAAAGGTATAATCAATATCTATATTCTTTTTTTTTATAGTTTAAATATAAATATGTATATATTAATATGTATATATTAATACATGTACTTTTTATTAGGTAAATCCAAATGATTACAATCGTTTCATATATAAATGCCATCAATGTCTAGTAGGATTTAAACGAAGAGGAATGCTTGTCAATCATTTGGCAAAACGACATCCAGACGTTGCTCCAGAGTCCGTGCCTGAACTAAATTTACCAATTTTGCGACAAACGAGAGATTATTATTGTCAATATTGTGATAAGGTATCGTATTATAATGCAATGATATAACAATCATACGATATCTGTTTCTGTAAATCTTTGTTTGTATCTATTTACAAAGGTGTATAAAAGCAGCAGCAAACGTAAAGCTCATATCATGAAAAATCATCCGGGTGCTGCTCTACCACCGAGTAATCGTCAGAAAGAATCAGAATATTCGAGTCTGCCTAATCCAACTTTCAGTCAAACGGTTGGTAGTATTACAACTACACCTCAAGGATGTCAATGGTGTCATAAACAATATGCTAGTAAGGTAAATCAAATTGAAATATATTTTTGATAAAAGCACTATATTTTTCAATACAATATATTTATACTTGCTATGTAACATGTGTCTTGATAGGCAAAACTTTTGCAACATCAACGTAAGAAACATCCGAATTTAATGGAACCGGCGGATCAAATTCCGCGCTCGAGAAGTCGTCCACCGCAAAATCAAAATCAACCACCTACGTTAAGCGATAACAATTTCATGGATTATATTCAAGCGTGCGACGTAGACGGAGAATTTTTTAAACAGAGAATAATTAAAATATCAAACGAAGTTGATCTAATAAGTAACGGTTTGGAGTTGGTTGGGCAACAATTTGTACGTATGCGTGATATACGTTGAAGAAAGAATAGGCACAATCCCTTTGTCGGGGAATCATTGCTAATTTATCGAGATATGAATCTCGTGACTTTGTGCATAGTCAAAAGAGGCTGTGCTTTTTTGCTGCCGGTACCAAATACAAGGCCATCGTTTGCCTGAAAGAAGTGTGGTACGGTACTTCTACTTGAGAGTATTTGGAATGCAGCTTTGTCAGCGCCAGTGCGAAACACTGAGCGCTGTTGTCTCAATTGTGTGAATTGCAACGTTGGCCACTGACTATGATGACTTCAGTGGATTTGTTGGAATGATGAATTACACGACTTCATGAGTACTTTGTCTGAGCCTCGATACACAAAAAAAGCCTAATGACATAAAGAATAATAATGAACAAGAAACAGTAAGATTATACTTGCAATAGACGTACTATTGTCTTGTGTATTATTGAAAACTTCATTCGCAAGACATTATGGATATTGAGCCATCAGAAGGTAGGACAAATATCATTGTACTGTCAGCACTTATCTAGTGCTAGGTCTAATAGTTTCTTTTTAAGTCTAAACCAAGCTTAAATTCATTGCCAGAGTCTATTGTGAATGTTAACAAAACCTTGATACGCTTTACGTTATAAACGTTTAAGCTTGGCTTAAATTAAAAGACTAAAAATGATCTTACTGCATCTTAGATCACTGTGATTTCGTCTGTATAACATGATTGTTTTGTGATAGACTATAAACCGAATGTAATAATTGCAAGACATGACGTTAAATCATCGTTCACTAGGCATTTGGCTTTAACAATAAAGGGAAAGAAAAAAGAAAGAAAGAAAGAAAGAAAGAAAGAAAGAAAGAAAGAAAGAAAGAAAGAGAAAAAGAAATAAAAAAATTTATCTGTAGATTTCTCGAATGATTGCAATCTCCGAAAAAAACGATAGTACGTTTCACTTTCGCTCTATCGTAATTCATAAATTTTTCTCGTAAATCTATTTGTGTCTTTCACGTTTAGAGCGAAAACATCCCTTCTCCTTCTTAGATTTCCAGTGAAAATACATACGCGCATTGTTTTTCACGTAATCGTTTCTCGATATCTAGTTTCATACGCATACCATCTCGGTGTGAAAAGTTTTTCATCTACCTCGATCATTGAATTAGGATGTCCGCTTAAAGCCGATCGTAAGATACACAAGATAAAATTGTAGTTAATCAGGAAAAGAGAAATTTTTGTCTTCGTAGTGTTATGATGTAATGTGTAATAGAAATACTCTTTAAGCGCATAATTTATCCTAACATTTAATAATACTTTTTATCTGGATAATATTGAGAAAAAAATCAAAATGCCGTGAAAAGTATAAGCGTTGCTCATTTAAAAGGTTGTGAAAATTCGTAGTTATCCTTGTTTCAAAGAATTTTAGATTGTACGTCGGACACACGCTCGTTCATCGATTAAAATGATATACATATATTATATTAAACTTTACATAATATACTAGTTTTTTTTTACATAAGATGAAATTTTTCTTTTTCACATTACAGGAATGATTTTTTCATTTATTTTACTTACACAAGATGCATACAGTAAAACACACATTATTACAAATGCGAAGACAAAAGATTGCATGTTCGTTGATGTCATTGAGTACATGGCAAATTGTACTGTAAACATGATTTAAATAAAGTTATTGGATGATCGATATATACCTCATCTATGATGTATATATTAGTATTTTTTCATATTTTATCATTAGTGGAAAACACCACTCGGTATGACATAAATATAATGTCGAAAGATTTAACATTAAATTTAATAACAAAAAAATTAATTAAATTTCTTTCAGTATTTTTTAATTTCTTTTATACATATGTTTCAGCTTACCGAAAAATCTGAGAAGGAAGTGAAAACGATCATTTTACTTCTACACGTATCTTTTTCTTATTCTACCACTTTGCACTGAATAATATGCAGAAATAAATAATAGTTACGATAATTATTACTATAATAATAATAATAATAATAATAATAATAATAATAATAATAATAATAATAATAATAATAATAATAATAATAATAATAATAATAATAATAATAATAATAATAATAATAATAATAATAATAATAATAATAATAATAATAATAATAATAATAATAATAATAATAATAATAATAATAATAATAATAATAATAATAATAATAATAATAATAATAATAATAATAATAATAATAATAATAATAATAATAATAATAATAATAATAATAATAATAATAATAATAATAATAATAATAATAATAATAATAATAATAATAATAATAATAATAATAATAATAATAATAATAATAATAATAATAATAATAATAATAATAATAATAATAATAATAATAATAATAATAATAATAATAATAATAATAATAATAATAATAATAATAATAATAATAATAATAATAATAATAATAATAATAATAATAATAATAATAATAATAATAATAATAATAATAATAATAATAATAATAATAATAATAATAATAATAATAATAATAATAATAATAATAATAATAATAATAATAATAATAATAATAATAATAATAATAATAATAATAATAATAATAATAATAATAATAATAATAATAATAATAATAATAATAATAATAATAATAATAATAATAATAATAATAATAATAATAATAATAATAATAATAATAATAATAATAATAATAATAATAATAATAATAATAATAATAATAATAATAATAATAATAATAATAATAATAATAATAATAATAATAATAATAATAATAATAATAATAATAATAATAATAATAATAATAATAATAATAATAATAATAATAATAATAATAATAATAATAATAATAATAATAATAATAATAATAATAATAATAATAATAATAATAATAATAATAATAATAATAATAATAATAATAATAATAATAATAATAATAATAATAATAATAATAATAATAATAATAATAATAATAATAATAATAATAATAATAATAATAATAATAATAATAATAATAATAATAATAATAATAATAATAATAATAATAATAATAATAATAATAATAATAATAATAATAATAATAATAATAATAATAATAATAATAATAATAATAATAATAATAATAATAATAATAATAATAATAATAATAATAATAATAATAATAATAATAATAATAATAATAATAATAATAATAATAATAATAATAATAATAATAATAATAATAATAATAATAATAATAATAATAATAATAATAATAATAATAATAATAATAATAATAATAATAATAATAATAATAATAATAATAATAATAATAATAATAATAATAATAATAATAATAATAATAATAATAATAATAATAATAATAATAATAATAATAATAATAATAATAATAATAATAATAATAATAATAATAATAATAATAATAATAATAATAATAATAATAATAATAATAATAATAATAATAATAATAATAATAATAATAATAATAATAATAATAATAATAATAATAATAATAATAATAATAATAATAATAATAATAATAATAATAATAATAATAATAATAATAATAATAATAATAATAATAATAATAATAATAATAATAATAATAATAATAATAATAATAATAATAATAATAATAATAATAATAATAATAATAATAATAATAATAATAATAATAATAATAATAATAATAATAATAATAATAATAATAATAATAATAATAATAATAATAATAATAATAATAATAATAATAATAATAATAATAATAATAATAATAATAATAATAATAATAATAATAATAATAATAATAATAATAATAATAATAATAATAATAATAATAATAATAATAATAATAATAATAATAATAATAATAATAATAATAATAATAATAATAATAATAATAATAATAATAATAATAATAATAATAATAATAATAATAATAATAATAATAATAATAATAATAATAATAATAATAATAATAATAATAATAATAATAATAATAATAATAATAATAATAATAATAATAATAATAATAATAATAATAATAATAATAATAATAATAATAATAATAATAATAATAATAATAATAATAATAATAATAATAATAATAATAATAATAATAATAATAATAATAATAATAATAATAATAATAATAATAATAATAATAATAATAATAATAATAATAATAATAATAATAATAATAATAATAATAATAATAATAATAATAATAATAATAATAATAATAATAATAATAATAATAATAATAATAATAATAATAATAATAATAATAATAATAATAATAATAATAATAATAATAATAATAATAATAATAATAATAATAATAATAATAATAATAATAATAATAATAATAATAATAATAATAATAATAATAATAATAATAATAATAATAATAATAATAATAATAATAATAATAATAATAATAATAATAATAATAATAATAATAATAATAATAATAATAATAATAATAATAATAATAATAATAATAATAATAATAATAATAATAATAATAATAATAATAATAATAATAATAATAATAATAATAATAATAATAATAATAATAATAATAATAATAATAATAATAATAATAATAATAATAATAATAATAATAATAATAATAATAATAATAATAATAATAATAATAATAATAATAATAATAATAATAATAATAATAATAATAATAATAATAATAATAATAATAATAATAATAATAATAATAATAATAATAATAATAATAATAATAATAATAATAATAATAATAATAATAATAATAATAATAATAATAATAATAATAATAATAATAATAATAATAATAATAATAATAATAATAATAATAATAATAATAATAATAATAATAATAATAATAATAATAATAATAATAATAATAATAATAATAATAATAATAATAATAATAATAATAATAATAATAATAATAATAATAATAATAATAATAATAATAATAATAATAATAATAATAATAATAATAATAATAATAATAATAATAATAATAATAATAATAATAATAATAATAATAATAATAATAATAATAATAATAATAATAATAATAATAATAATAATAATAATAATAATAATAATAATAATAATAATAATAATAATAATAATAATAATAATAATAATAATAATAATAATAATAATAATAATAATAATAATAATAATAATAATAATAATAATAATAATAATAATAATAATAATAATAATAATAATAATAATAATAATAATAATAATAATAATAATAATAATAATAATAATAATAATAATAATAATAATAATAATAATAATAATAATAATAATAATAATAATAATAATAATAATAATAATAATAATAATAATAATAATAATAATAATAATAATAATAATAATAATAATAATAATAATAATAATAATAATAATAATAATAATAATAATAATAATAATAATAATAATAATAATAATAATAATAATAATAATAATAATAATAATAATAATAATAATAATAATAATAATAATAATAATAATAATAATAATAATAATAATAATAATAATAATAATAATAATAATAATAATAATAATAATAATAATAATAATAATAATAATAATAATAATAATAATAATAATAATAATAATAATAATAATAATAATAATAATAATAATAATAATAATAATAATAATAATAATAATAATAATAATAATAATAATAATAATAATAATAATAATAATAATAATAATAATAATAATAATAATAATAATAATAATAATAATAATAATAATAATAATAATAATAATAATAATAATAATAATAATAATAATAATAATAATAATAATAATAATAATAATAATAATAATAATAATAATAATAATAATAATAATAATAATAATAATAATAATAATAATAATAATAATAATAATTTATATATATAATATTATTATTATTATTATTATTATTATTATTATTATTATTATACAGTGGCAAGTACTAATAATAAAAAAAAATAATTAAATTTATTGAAAATTATAGTTTAAATCTATCTACTTTAAAAAAAGAAACAAAAATCAATCTAACCATCGTATAAAATTGTAATCTAGATTTTATTTCAATAAGCTACATTTTAAAACCTTGTAAAATATAATATAACATATTACGCATACGTGACAATAACAAAGTGCACTTGCGTATTGTAAAAACTAAAAAGAAACATGACTCGTGAAAGATCGTAAAATCTAGTAAGTAAAATGGCTACGTTTCGTAAATTTATTTTCTACCTATTAATCGAAGTTTTATTTCCAAATTTTTCGCTAGCAATCGCTAAAGGACCAACCGCACCAGGTTTAAATACCGATGATTGATGGCTTGGAGTTGTTGCTATTGGACCACCACCACTACCACCTTTTTGCATTTGAGCAGCTTCATAAAGTTGTTTCTGCATCACAGCCAGGGATACTTTATTGGCAGAGAGAAAATCTTTCATGGAAATTAATTCTCCTGACATACGTCTGGAACCATTAGGATCATCCTCCGCGGCTCTGATCGAATCTTTACCAACTAATTTCATAGATCTACGTTTGGAATAATATATAGAAGAAACGGAGGACTTTCTTCTAGGCAGATGGGGAGCGGCAAGATCTTGATTTCCACATTGTAATTTGTATATCACATAATTCAGGCCTTGCTTGATAATTATCGAAGTTACATTTAATAACGAATAAATACAACAACAGCCGATAAGGAGGAAAATAAAATTGGCAAATCTGTACCTGTAAAAATAAAAATCAATTAATAATAGAAAATATTGACGATGAAATAAAAAGAAGACATTTTAACGAGATTTACTTACCAATGGACGTACGGATAATTTATCTTTTGCGTGCTAACGAAATCACCGAAACCGATGGTGGCAAAGCTAACAAAACAGAAGTAGAGAGCGTCGAAGTATTCCCAACCTTCTAGCGGTGCATAAACCGCAGCAGCAACGCATGCGGTTATACAAGAAGCTAATAAGAGATAAAGCATGACCCAATAGACGCTTGGTTTCCATTCTTCTAAACTTCCGTCGTCATCGTCATCGAGGATATCCGGAAGAGACGATCTTGCGTTGGATAATCTGGATACTCGTCGAGAAGATGTTGAACTTTGTCGAAGACGTTTTCTAATGCGATATAAATGAAGACTCCTCAAAATCCAAGCCAAAAATGTGATGATCCTTTCAAGGAAGAGATTGAAGAATAGGATACCACCTGGTAGATCATGAACAAAAATTTATGTTATTAGGATTTTATTTTTTATTTCATTCAATTTCTTTTTAATCTGTTTATTTTTTCCCTCTCCTTTATAAGAGATTTGATGTATAATCGATAAATTCAAGCATATATCGAGGTTATTTCATATATCCGTACAAATAGGACGTTGCATACCGTTTTCTAGTCCTGATATTATAATAACTATGCCTATTACAATTTAGACGTCGAAGACTCATTCTTTTGTTCCATGTAAATAGGTCACCGTTCCACTTTGTTCTAACTCACATCAGTGCAGTGTAATATATGCATGCAAACAGCAAATATAACGGTAAAAACTTATGGAACGATATATTAAAGTAAGAATCTATTAATAAGAATAATATTTTCTTATTTCTTCTTTTTCAACATGAATTTATTCATATTTTATTAATTCATATTTTACGTTAAAAAAAGGCACAGTGTATGGTGTCTATTATTACCAGAACAACCGAAGAATCCATAAAAAACAACAGCTGCTCGTCCTGCCGTAGTTTGTGGAGCAGTACTTCCGTATCCTGAAAGAAGATTCAGATTCATACATTGAACTCATCTTCTAAAAATCTTTCTATCAGGAAAGAGAGAGAGAGAGAGATATCTACTTATGGGTACGTGCAAACGTACATATCGACGGCTAAAGGAGTTGTCGAGAGGGTAAGTACTAGACTAGGTCGCAAGATATTAGCATTCCAGAATTCACCGTGCATTCTCACGCTTGAAGGGGCTGATGACCGTAGTCCTTTTATTCCGTACCATTCTACCGTACAACTACCTTCTAACGCGATAACGTACTAATTGCGTGTATTTTATTGCACATGCATTTTTGTTTTTCTTATTCATTTATGTGTGTTTCTTTAGATAGGAAATTACAATAAGATCATCATCATTATTATCGACGTGAAAAACAATTATAAATGCTTATGATCAGTTCGTGGATGAATACAAATTTTAAAGACAATGCTTATAGTGAACACTATTATTAATTATTATAATAGGATAAGAAAGTATAAATATATACAGGATATATCCGAACAGGTGGTATAACCGGCCGGGGGATCTTCGTGTTAGAAATAAATCCAGAAAAAGGAATAACATATTTTCATTTTAGATCGTTTTTAGAGAAAAATAATGTTACAGATCTATATATATAAATTTTCATGATAATATTATTATACGATCAACACTAATGATTATTATTAGATAAGAAAATAAAGTGTTATATACAGGGTGACTCAGTTTTTTTTGCAAAAATTTTACAAACATTTTCTATAAGTTAAAATAAGAAAAAATATTAAATAAACGTGTGCCCTTTAAATGCTTCACCAAAAAATTGCATATCAAAGCAATTTGAATGAATATAAGTTTTGATAATAATATCATTATAATGAATATTACAACCACAATAATAATAATTATAATAATAATCAGGTAAGAAAACAAGAATATATAACTAGAATATAAACAAGATGTATATTTAAAAAAAAAATATCTTATAAGAGGATTACAAAGCTTAATAAGATGCAAGACGACGCGTCGTCTAGTGACCCCATTTATCCTCGGTCGTTGCACGAGTGCATTTGAAATGTTCGAAATTCCAAAAGATAGTGTATTATATTTTTTACCAATTGTGGAAACGATGGTGCCTACGAAGTGAAAACTGCCTGGAAAATCCCAACGCCGTCTTTTGTTAATGATACCGGCAGATGATGCGTTTCCGTAGGCGTAAAGAAGTTCGTGTAATCTCTGAAGCGCTAGTGGACTACCACGTAGGTGATGCTTTCGAAAAGCATGATATACCCGCCAAAATTCTGCAGCCTGCATGCACGTTATGAAAAAAAAGAAAAACATAAATGATAGAGTCATATTTTTATTTTTTTAATAATTTTCATTCAAGCATTTTTTAATAATTGCCAGCATATTATTAAGTAACGCATTTCAAATGTTTGTATTAAATCCAATTGATATAAATTGTAAAAATGAAAAAACGATCATCTTACCTGTCGTATTTCAAGGTCACCCTCTAGTATTTGGAAAAGAGTCGCGCCTGCGAGCATGTAAGCTGCCAGGACGATAGCGAGGAGGATGAACCTTGCGTTGTCCTCCGCGAGGCCTCCGCACACGCACATCACCGGTGACTCTCATCTCTCTGACACCAATGTCCAATGCGATCCCCACTTTTCCTCTTCAACTGGACCGGCGCAAACTCGTCGACAAAATCTCGCGATGATCCAAGTGTTTGCTATAGTTGAAGGTCACCAATTAAAACTTTTTAAATGCCAATTTGAGATTTTTCAACTTTTTTCGTGATAGTTAATGTTCGTTATATTTTTTTATTATTTTTCATATTATTTATATTCATAACAAATTTTTGTAAGTAAATATTATCATTTTTAAAATAGTGTCATATTTTTATGGTACTTTCTGAATCGAAATAGTAGGAGAAAGGAAAATGCTTATATTTGTTCTTTTTTTGGCTGGACCAAAGAAAGAGCCAAACGGTATGTTTTCACAACCGAAGTGAATTCAGGGCAAGGTATGGAACTCCATTGAGAGATAGTCTTTTCATACTTTAAAAATAGGAACAGTGTCACGTTGTACTACCTTATTCACGGAATCATTTTCACGTAAAAAAGAAAGATCTCTATTCATAAAAGGTACTAAAGGTAAACAATATGTTTAATTTAGTAGATAGAACATGAAAGATCGATATTGTAAACAAAAGTTCATTTTTTAAGGGCTCATTTTTACTACGATATGTATTTATGTTTCTTTCGAACTTATAAAAAACGTATTTCTAATTTTAGCGAAGATATTTACATAATAAATAAATGATAGACATAGTTTAATAAAAATAGAGTTTATTAACAGTCGATCTAGGCAAGCTAACGGCACTACAAGTTTTACATAAATAGATCGATATTATAGCTACAATAATACAACGCTTTCACTAGGAATGAATCCATGAGTAAACATATACATCATATATATATATATATATATATATATATAAATCTATAAAATATATAACACATTGGACGTATTAACTATTATAATACTATCGACACGCCATAGGCATTTGAATATTGCATAATAATGTTTTTAATATCGTAATCGACGAATTTGCACTTTGAAAAGATTCTCTAATGCCTTGTTTGTGGGCCTTCTTCTAACTTACGCCATACAACCTAAAAGAAACAAAAAATGGATAGTAATTATTATACATATAATTTAAAATGTAAATGACAACAAAATAACTTACATTACACATTTCTCGAACTAGAGCTTTCTCGCCGTCGTGTCCATCTTCTCTTTCCAACTGTTCTCTAACTTCGAGAACTTGAAGAGCTCGTACGACGGCCTCGGGTCTACCTCCGATATGAGAATTATCGCTCGGACTGTTAGGATTGTCCCAGACTTCACCCGCTTCCCATCCTCGAGCTCTTGCCTGTAAAACACTTTTGTCTTCTTCCAGCTGCTTAACGCGTTGTTCCAAACTCCTTACATATTGCATAGTTTGGTCTGTAATTAAGGTAAATCTTTATCATTTGAATCTTTTCATCCTTTTTATGTATATATATACATTTGACGTTTGACTTAATTTCTAATTTCTTCTTATCATCAATATAACCGCCAATCTCGAAGAGAGGATTTACCGTTAAACGTAGAAGTGTGTCTTGGCCTTGGTGGTGCGGTTTCCTCCGCATTCGTACTCGAACTCGATCCATCCCCGTCGTCCCTCTGAACTCCCCCTCGTTCCTCGTCCAAATACAGGCAGAGCTCTTTCAATTCGAGATTATCCTTTATCAATTCCTGCTGCTTGTTGTCCAGTTGCCGCAATTTATTTTGGTAAGCTGATACTTCCTGTCGCATAACGCTGGCTGTGTACCTACCAAATCTTTGCCATTCTCTTGCCAGCTTCCGGCCCTTTTGTCGGTCATCGTCCAGGAAACAACACAAATCTCGTAATTCCTGATTGTCGTCGCTGAGTCTTTGGTTGGCCTCCTTCAGAGCACGAAGCTCACTGAGCTAAAAATAAATTAAATTTTATTTCCAATTTACTTAGAAAATTACTTATATCAATATTTATTAAATACAATATTAAAGATTAAATTAAATTATTAAATCATAGTTTATTTTTATATCTGATTTTATGTTATAATTGATCGAAAATCAAAGTTAATATTCGTCAATTACTTAGCCGTATATCGTTGTCACGTGACATCATTTTTTACCAATTATTTATCAATTAAAGAAAACATGCATTAATCGATAATATTCGTATTCTTTCCATTATCGTGTTTTTCAACCCTATATAATTTTCTTTTTGTATAGTGGACAGAAAATCCGCCTTTTTTCATTTTTTTTGTTGATCTTTACGTGTGTGTGACCGGTCGAAATTACGATTGCGAGTTCGACCCGCGTATGACCTAGAAGAGCCTTTCAAAAACTTCCGTATATTGCGTACCGGGTCCTACTTTTATTCTTGGATTTTTTGAAAACGAAATAACGATTCGGCATAAGGAATTATAAAATTTTCATTCGTTTGTTTGAAAATAAATATTATTTTAAAATTTCACACATTAAAATATTGTCTTATATTTTGTATATCGTACAAATTTGTCAATGATATCGAAAAGTGTGCAGACAAAAATGAAAATTTTTAAACGTCTCTTTTATTTGTTGATACGCCGAGTCGTACGATTAAAAGATTTATAATTATTGTTGAATATTATTAATAATTTCAGAGATATTGGTATCGATTGATTAAAACGTGAATTATATCTATTTCGAAGGGAACAATATATATATACGTGGAAAGCCGATGAAGAAAGCATGCGTAGCACCGACCCACGTGGAAAACAGAAATATCGCCAAAATACGAATCCTCACCAAGTTTTGTATTTGACGATTCTGCTCGGCAGCTAGCCGTGCGATGTCACTTTCTGTCTTTCGCACAAACTTGAGCATCTCCACAGGGCCGAGTCTAAGGAACTCCTCGTCGGTGAGCCTCTGTCTGCTCAGTACAGGTTGACTGCTAGCACTGTTACTGCTACCGATGGTAGGATACTGACTATTAGGTGGGAGATATTGTCCTTGTCCGATCTTGGTTTGAAGATAAGCCTGACTTTTGGTAGAAGCTGTGGTCGAAGCTCCACTTGTTAAGATATTAGCAGTGGCAGCAGCAGCACCTTGTGGATGATATCTGTGTTCTATCCTCGGCGAGTATTTGCCTTGAGCATTCTTCTGTTGAGACGCGTTACGTGGTTGCGTCGTCTGCTGATGTTGCTGATGGTGATGATGATGATGATGATGATGAGTCAAGGTCGAGGCCGTACCCTGACCTTGTGTGTTTTGAAGTACCGTGTTAACTGTCGCTAGTGGTAGCGATGGTACTGTGGTGGTACTGCTAAAATGTGGATGATTCTTCAGGATGCCGCTGGTAGGTTGCGGCGGCGGTTGATACCGCGGTGGCACCTGATCCACTGGCTTGATCACGTGCAATGGACGCTGCTGCTGCTGCTGCGGCTGAGTCTTACTCTTATTGGACATCGCGGCTAATTTAGCTCCAGGCTGCGTCGTGGCCCATTTCAGATAGTCCGAGTCTTCTCCTGCTGTCTTTTCTTTTCCCTCGTCTCGTCTGAACCGCGAAAATCTGGGTCAGTCAGACGAACTGGCCTCTCTCTCTTTCTCTCTTTCTCTATCTTTCTCACTCACTCAATCGGTTTGTCCACAGACCTACTACTACCTACACGAGAGGAGGAGGCCCTCTCCAGTTTACTCCTTCGCCTTCCTCGTATTCTTCTTCTTCTTTCGTTTCTGCTTGCGTCGAATTCGCACATACTACACACGAACAACGTTCTTAATTCCCCTTTTATCGTCTCTTTTTTTATATTTTATTTTACTTGTGATATCACAGTCATTGTGAATATTTAAGGCGCGGCTGAGCTTCCGAGTGTGACACGCAGCATCGACGACTCAAAGAGTTGCTTTAATCGTTGCATTGGTGCGCAAGCACGAACTCTTACAATTTCCTGGTACTACCTTCGCGTGCCATCTGTCACTCACTCGACCTTCACGATGCTGCATTCTCTCGCTAATTCCTCCTCCTCTCTCTCTCCCTCTCTCTCTTTCTTTCTTTCACTCTCCGTCGTTCTTTATCTTATTTAGGTAGTTTTAATACTTCTTTGAATGCTACACTTTCAGACACTGAATGAATATCTTTCAGTAATATTTTCTTTGATTGTAAAAATATAAATGAAAAAGATAAATGAAATTTATCATATAATGTATCAGCACTCTTTTTATCTAAGATTACAGAGAAACTTGTATATGTGGATAGTGCCGCGTTGAACAGCGCACAGGCTGGCCCTCGAGATACGGGGCCGCATTTTACAGTGAGAGAGTGCACAGTGCCGTATCTTTTTCAAGGGGGCATCAACTTGTTGAGAAGAACGTCTTCGTCGTCGCTTCAAAAGAATAAACTTTATTCGAAGAAAAAGATCATGTTCTCTGAACTAACCGGTCGAATGTTCCGCATTACGAAGCTTGAGAAGTCTTGCGTTTACTGTTCGCTCGAAATTTCGATTCCTTTTGTACGGTTTCCCTCGTGTTATTAGAGCTGAGAATTCCCTTTGGTAAAGTAGTCAAGTAGGGAGACTTTGTCGAGCCATAGCCACGTAAATGCCGGCTCCGGTGCAACACATCCAAGATAAACTCGCGTCTGAGTTGAGCACTGTCAACATGGCGGCTACCAAGAAACCTCCTGCACTCCAGGACGTGGTCACGCGGATGAGACCACTGGCTCGGTATGAGGAATCAACCGATCGCCCTCTGGTTGGTTGAATCGTTTATTTTCTTTAGGTTCAGAAGTGGGGAGAGAGACTTGAGATTTACTAGATACCTTACAACACTTTGATCGGCTGTGGGGGGAAAAACGTAACATTTTCGTTTAATAACAATATTTCGTTTATTCTAATGATAAAACTAATAGAATTGTAGATAGTTGTAAATATTGAGGGATTCCTTAACTTGTGGGAATTCTTACTATTTTGTATTTTTTGTTATGATATTATATAATATCTTGATAATAAACAATATCATATCTATGAATTATACGGAACAAAATTATTGTACATTTAAACACGCTCTACAAGTAAATTTTTCTTCAACGAAGGCAGTTTTTAAAAATGTTTTGCTCGTTCCCTTTAACACATGTTCTTTTACAAGTATTTATATTCCTTTACTTTGTATATCCATTCATTCTTTGAGGAAACTCGGAAGGCTCTAAGGTCGTAAAGTTCCATTTAAAATTGATCTTTCTTTTGAATAAGTTTAAATGAATGTTAGAAATGAAAAATTTCACCTGCTATTCTATGTAGAAACATATATCTATAAGTTCACTTCAATAGAATAAACTTTGCTTTAATGACCAAACAAATGAATTTGAAATTATATGAATCGTGCAATATATAAGATCATAAGTAAAGTTAATAAATTATTATTAAATTTTTACCTAATGTAAAAACTATTTCCAATTCGTTATATTTTAAATTTATAGGATTTATAGAAGTATGCTGTCATAAAGAAAAGTAAAGATTATTCAGCCAAATAATTTATATCGTATAAATAAATTTATAATATTATAAGAAAACAAATTTTCAAAGTTCCAACTGCTTTTCTTTGGAAATGCAACTGTCTTACCATTCTAGTTTTCTCGGTCGATAACAACTAAGTAATTAACACTAGATATACCAGACTAGTCATTTTGACTGGTCGGGCCATTTTAATTCAAAATTTCTACTTCGGTGTGGTAGAAATAGGTATCCTGAAAATGGTGGTATATCTAGTGTTAAAATAATATTTAATCTACTGTTAAAAAAGTCAATGAAAGAGCAGTAATCACTCCTAAATTCCTATTTTATTACACATGAGGGCGTTACAAGACAACATAGATTTCACGTGTTATTCGTTTCGGTACAGGCCATGTTTACGTATTATTCCTTGAACGTTGTGTAATTTCATTATAATTTTTTTAATATTTTCATTTTCTTTTCGGTGTACAATTTGAAAATAACAGATTAAGCATAGCAAAAGAACGTAAATATCTTCCAGCAAAAAGTGTCATTTACATCCGCAAAAAGCGATATTGTGTGGTCTAACCTTTGCAATTAATAATTTAAATAAATTTATTATCTAATCCACCGCAATACAATTCAAAACTTTTCAAAATGAAAGTCACAATAAAAAGTGAGTATAATTAGATATGTTAATCTTTGTAAAAGAATAATATAAAAAATATCTAAAAATATTTGAGGGTAATGGGGTGTTGATTTTTTAGGTTGGACAGGTGTTGCCACCTGGCGTTGGATAGCGAACGATGATAACTGCGGAATTTGTAGGATGCCTTTCGATGCGAGTTGTCCGGATTGCAAAATTCCAGGGGATGACTGTCCTTTAGGTATTGATAATTGATTTATTATATATTTACATAATTAATAATACAAAATCATACTTTCGACAAAAAGTACACGAAATAATGGAGTGTAAATTCTTGATCTTTTGCATATTCCATTCTCTGATCTAATATTTGCTTTTTTTTTGATACCAAATATGAAATTGGCGGGTAAATCGTTGTCTCGATTAATTTTGAATTAAAAAAAATTTAAATTGACTTTTCCTTGATTAGAATTAAGTTGACTAAAATTAAAACGATCAAATGATAGGAATATGGTAAAAAAAAAGAATTAGTTGATACATTTTCGTAAATTCCCGCTTTGGCATCTGCGCATTGAATTTGTCGTAATATCGATCGGAATGCCGGTGTCGAATAATAGGGATCGCTTACGTTCTCCTCCCTTACTTTTCGTACGCATTTAACACTCGCGCGCTCATGTAAACGGAACCAAGGAACGACTTGTCGGTCGGTCGTCATCGCTAGGTACGCGTCCCCGTGGCCTCGTCATCTAATTAACACTGAATCCCTTTAATTTCTATCATAAACATTTGAAAATTTAATATTAAAGGATTAATCAAAGATTCGTGTTTTTAGTTTGGGGCCAGTGTTCGCATTGTTTCCATATTCACTGCATCATGAAGTGGCTGCATTCTCAGCAAACCAGTCATCTGTGCCCTATGTGTCGTCAAGAATGGAAGTTCAAAGAGTAAATGTTTTCTCAATGTTCCCGCAGGTGTCAGCACGTACCAAATAATCAGGTAAATGTGTAACGCAATAACACACTTTTTTCGATTCATCTAATTGTAAAAGTTCATGAACCCTTTTCAATAATAATCGTACGTCAATCGAAAGTCATTCGCGCGATAGTTACCCCCGACGGTCTCTTCAATTTTCGCGCTCTTCTTCCTTCGCGATAGCCGTCATTTTGTTTTGTTTTTTTTTGTTTCTTTTTTTTCCCTACCTTCAGTAAAATAAAAAAGAACGAACGTGTGTGGGTTGATCTCGCGATTGAATGTTTTTTTTTTTCTTTTATAATATGGTTAATAAATCGTGTGAGTTTAGAAAGTACCGCGTAATTTGGCCTTCTTCGTTGGAATTAATCAGAAGATAGAGTTTTCCTCGTCTTCTTGGAAAGCGTACTACGATTTGTTGGAAAGAGGGAGAAAAAAAAAGAAAGAGAGGAACTGCACAGCGTTTGTTCGATTTAAGAATTCAACGATTTTTGCGCCGTTCACATCTACGACTTCGATTGCCAACTACGAAAGTTGTTTACGCTCACATTACGCGTCACACACATCAGTCGATCTGCCGAACGAGATAACACGTAGATGAAAGAATATGTGAGTATTTATCTGCAATATGCATGTCGGATCAAGTATTCCAAATAAAATAAGCATTCGTGAAGAAATTGACCGGAGGGCCCTGTATATTGCTCAAAGGTTAGAACAATTACTCGGAAAACAGAAATCTTGGGTTCGGTTCTCGACGCAATTTTGTTCACAAATCATCCATGCATATATAGAGTTAGATAAAAGTTGCTTTCCTCAGAGAGCATTATATTTTTTTGTACAGATCTAACAATATTTGGATCAGTTGCAAAAGTTTATTAGAATAATTACTCCAGAATTTGAAGACTAATCCTCGATTTTGTTCTGAAAATGTATTTAGAGTTATTTTAAGAAAAACGACTTTTATCTCACCTTATATATAAGAGAATAAAAAAAAAATAAAAAAAACTATGCAAATTTCTCTCTTTCCCTCTCTTTCTGCCTTTTGTTTTTATACACAGGGCATTGATCTGTTATACTTAAGACTCATAACGCGTAATTATATGTTTATGAACCGTAACGTAATATATTCATCTATTCTATGCTTATAGTGGGTCACGAGTGCAGAATAGATCGAAGAAAGCGGTTTTCTTCTATTTAGGTTATCATAATAAACTTATTAAACACGTTAGTCTCGGTTGCCGCGCGTTTTCATCGATTTTACATTTCTTCACCTTAACGATTAGATTAGATTAGGATTTTACTTAAATAATTTATAATGAATTCACTTAACTACTCGCTTGGCTCTTGTTGTACGTACTACTTGCATTGATTACAAATCACTTCCGCCTTATAAAGAATTTGTCTCTATAATCGTTAATATTTATCATTTTTACAAAATATTTAATATGTTTCTATGAAATATAATGATATTAAAACTCATCTAATACATATATGTGTTAAAATCAAATTGTAGAATAAAAATTTAATTAGTTATCTTTGAATTTTTCAAAAAGAAAGAAATTAGTATTTTTATATAGAAATTTTTGTAACGACCGATAATGTGTTTTTCAACGAATTCCAAATATAGAGAAATTCCAATAACGATGATATCATAGTGATGTAAGACGCATGGCACTATATCTTTTGAAAAGCGCGCGAGCTTTTCATGAAATCTCGCGTTGGCGCTAAATACAAGGTGCCGGATTAAATAGCACTGCGTTCGAAGCGTAACGGCACAATGTGTAAAACCTTCAATGATCCTCCTACTTACACAGTTTCGTTTACGTAACAACGTTTTTCCTTCGGCTTTCGGTCCTTGTGTTTCTACATAGAGAAATAATTATTTATCTATCGTACGAATCACGTATAAATACTATTGACCGATGAAAACGATCTCACCATAACGGCGTCTCTATCAGATAAGTCAAAAAAAGAAATTGTACAAACACTACAAAACGGAGAAATTTGTATTTAATTTCATTTGAAAATCATCGTCTTTTATAATATGTAAACAATTTTCTTCATTCGTAATAAGCAAGTCAAAGTGAATGGAACATGCGTATGTTATTCAATGCCGGACAAGATGCGTAACGATTTTACTTCATTCGACAATCGAACAAAATGTAATAGAAAGGAGGGAGATCGAGTCGCCAACGTAGCTATCTTCTTCCTCGATTCAAAGTTATTAATCATTCTATTTATTTTATAATTCGTTGAAAGATATACTTGTATCTATTATCGAAAATTCATTTTTTTAAGGTTGAACTTTTACTTGACCATTTTGATAAATACTTTTTACAAAGATTGAAACAAAACATTTGCGTTAATAGCAAAATGTATTAACATTTTTATTGAATTATAATTACAATAATCATCGTAAATTCTTTTTTAATGTTAGATTTTTTAATAAATGATTTCGTATGTTTACTTTGAGTCGAAAACATGCGAGTGGTCAAGAAAAAAATATCCATTTACCTTTTCCTTGTCCTTCTTTCCTCCTTTGACACGTTTCACGGCAACTGAGTGTCATTCGTTAAGAATTTTATTGAATTATTAATTAGGTAATCGACGACGACGACAAAGACACACGTGATCTATAAAATTAGCATCTGATTTGCGTGTTTTACACGCGGTTGTACAAGTTACTTTTCTTGTTAGTAAGGAGGAAATGATTCCTTTTAGGTATCACGATACTAATTACTTTAATTGTATTTTCAAATTTTGGATAATCTTGAAAATTCGATAAGATAATATACTCAAAAAATTACAAAGAAACGGTTATATGAATACAAATACATTGTAAATTGATAAATTAAATAAATCGAGAACAAAATATTGACAATAACGATTAAGAAATGATTCATCGATTTAATTAAAAAAAGAAGAAAAAAACAATAAAAAGGAAACATTGTAATTCAGTGATCATAGTCCGCAAGTCATGTTGTAATCGCTCATGCAACGCATTGTTTTAAAGAAACAATAAATATTCTTTCGTACGTTTTCAAGGCCAAATCAATGTGCATATATATTCCCTTATATATTATATATGAATGTATCGTCTTAATTGAATCACTTTACATTAGGAATGAAACTGTTTTGTAATCATCTGACGAGGACTTTACACGAATTTCTCACAATTGATCGAAAATGAGAATTATGAAGAAAATTCAACTACCTTATGAAAGTTTTATATATCGATAATCGAAGGCAGGAACTAACAACTGATCAGAAAATAATATTTATGAAAAAGAACATATTTCAATTTTTTATGATTCATAAAAAGAATAACCCGAGAGCAAGAGAAAACATGTACAGCACTGGAGAATGGTGGCTGGCAGGTCGGTATGGTGGAGGTAGAGGTAGAGGTAGAAGAAGAGGAAAAGAGGAGGAGGAGGAGGAGGAGGCAGGGGACACCTAATGGGCCCCTTCCCTTATCTCCTTCTCTCTTCTTTCGATCTCCTTCCTTCGTCTTTCTTCTACTTTCCGTCTCTCGCTGTCTTTGTCCTTCTTTTTCATTGGATAGAACGACACCACGAAGCCTATAGCTTGACGTTACACCTACAACCTCGTCGTACCTAGCCAGAGAAACGTAATTGATGTATCTGTTATTTTCTTTGTATGTGTAGAGAAAAAAAGGGCGAGAGCGAGAGAGAGAGAGGGAAAGAAAGAAAGAGGACACATACAGGTTACACATACGTAAGATGTAACATTGTGTGTGTGTGTGTGTGTTCGCCCATAGCCGGTTAATATCAGCACCGAGCGAGTTGCCTACCTGATGCCCCCGAGAACGCGAGCTCGAACAAGTCACGTGGTCTGTTGAACGCGAAGGATGTTTCTGGGATCGTGAAGTCAGTATTCGACGGGCTGTTCTCCGAGCTGGAGGAAAAGAGAGGACGGAGGTGAACGAGAACTTATGATCTTACGAAGACTCCCTTGTGGAAACAGGCAAACAGAGACGGAGAGAGGACTTTGAAGAGTAGTAGTAGTAGTGCAGTAGTAGGGAGGAAGGAGGGAGGATATCTTGCGAAGGAAGCCGCTCTCGCTCGTTGTTGGATACCGCAACACTTTCCTACTGATATGCGTTAACCGACAACGGGGATACTTTTTTGAAAGTTCTTTTTCTGCGGTTTTCTTTTCTTTCTTCCTGTTGCGTGAATTATTTGTCAAACGACTTCGTAAGATTCCACATCAGTTTGTGTATCGTATCCCGATACAACACCTTTTCGTTTAATACTTGTGATAAAATGGATAAAGAAATTTTTTAGTGACTCTATTGAATATATATTACTCGACGAAAAATAGAATACGAATCTGATCCGATCGATTAGAAAATTCTTCGTCTGACGGAGAGAAGGAACTGTGTTTAAAAAGAGAGAGAGGGAGAGGGAGAGAGAAAATATAAAAGAAGGACGAAGAGATTTCCAGGTAAGAAAAAAGAATAAAGGATCGAGAGTGGAATATTAAAGGAGAGAAAAAGAGAAAGAGAAAAGGAATCGAGAATAATACAAGTCTATGGGTTCGAGAGAGATCTCTGGATGCTTGTTGAACTAAAAGAATCCTATATTTCTTTCTTTTGCTTGTATTTTGGTTTCAAAAATAAAACCTCGTAACGTACGAAAAGACGGGAAAAAGAAAAAAAGGTTCAAAAGGTTTATCTCGAATGATTTCCTGGTAACTATTTATATCGCATCAAGTCGATGACGCATCTCAAAGAATCGAAGTTACGACGCAACGGCGTGTGCTACGAGATTCCTCGTAGATACGAAGAAGTCCGAGAATGTGTGTAACGACGAAGAAAACATCGTAAGCATGTTTTGCTACAACGAGAAGGATTGAGAATACCTTGCATGCTAACGTTACATTGCGAAAGAAATAAAGAAATAAAAGAAGGTACGATGTAAATAGTTGCTTTGTGATAAACCATATCTATTTCTCGTTATTACGAGAATAGTCGAGTTTTATTTGATAAGAAAAGATTTTAAATTTGGATATTTAACGATAGTCCAAGTAAGATGCAGTTAGCAGCAACACAAAGACCTCATCCACCACCAGTACCACCTAGACCAAGTCGGCAGGTGGTAGCCGAAGCACTGAAAAGATCACCCAGACCACCCTGTCCTACCAGACAGGCACCGCCACCTCCAAATACCAAACCATGGGGATTTGATCAGAATGATCAACAACAGCAGCAGCAGAAACAACAAGGATGTCCAGGTGCTGGACGTACTATAATCTATGAATCCATGAAAGCTGAAAGTCCATTAAGTACCGGAACGATTCAGCTTTATGACAAGCATCAGCAACAGCAACAAACTTACGTACCGAGTGAAAGGAACGACAATAACAACGACGAACGTCGTGAAAATCTACGAGAAAGGCGGCACCGTCAGCCTATCCTCGAACAAAATGATATTTCTATGGAGTCGGTAGTCGTACGGGAGAAAAGAGGTGGCAGTGGAGGCGGTGGCGGAGGTGGAGGAAGAGGTGTAGAAAGAGCTCCTATAGGGGATCCTCGACCGGAGGGACAACGTCTAGAAAATCGTGCCGATTTCAAGGATTTCAAAGATCAATCTAATTCTCAAAGTCGACGATCATTTGGAAAAATAGATACTGACTTATCTGGCATCAAAGATATCAGAACAATCAATTTCAAAATATTGGATAAGGAAGATAATGTGTTGGCAATGACAAAAAATCCAATAAGATCAAACGTTTCGTTCGAAGACGAACGTCATTCAAGTTCAGAAACTAAGATACCAGGTATAGGAAGTAATAATGATGTAGGATTTAAAGGAAAACCAAGAATCAGGCCTGAGAAATCCTTGAACATGGAGAAAGCGATGAGCAAGTTTGATGGGCGGCCGACGACCGCACGAAGATCACCTGCTGCAAACCAAGAATTTATTGCTCTATCTCGAAAAGATTCTAATTCCCACGAATCTTATAATAATAGTAATAATAACAATAATAATAATCATATTAATAACAACAACACTACTACTAATAATAATAATGATAATGATCGTAATAATGATAATGATGATAATAATGATGATGATGAGTGTGATAAACAAGACGAGAAAGAGTCGAGTATAACAAATGAGAAACATGGAACAGTAGTCGTCGAGGAATCTGAACATGGTAAAGCTACGTACAACGACGAGGAAGAGGACAATGACAACAACATTCATCGACAGGATTGGCTCGAGGCCGGTGTCCGTTATTCCTCTACGCAGATCACTCTTCAAGGAGACGAAGATGCCGACGGTCTCTCATTTTCATTTGTTGACGTTGAACACGTTAATGGATACGACGATCGTCCCGAGGACGAACGCACCGTCGACCTTGACTTCGTCAGGTATTACTTTATCAGACTAACTGTACATAGGGATCATCTCGCGTGGTCCATCATTCCAATCGAGTTCAAATAGCTCCTGAGGGAAGAGTTAAACGTTTATTTCATTATCACATATACGTGACCATTCAATGGTCATTTTTTATCATTTTATTTTACGATTATTTAATAACCCTTTTCGTTACAAAAGTAGTATCGTTTCATATAAATTCGCTCGTATATACGGATCTTTGCATAGACGACTTGTATACGGGTCAGTAATAATGAAACGGTTTCAAGTTTATTCAATAATTATTTAACTATGATCATATAGTAATATATAATATAAAATATATTAATGCAAAAAAACTAATATATAAATATAAATAGGTCGGAATAATAGGTCAGTATTGATTTGATCATTTTTCAATGTAAATTTATTTTCTATATCGTAGGATTTGCTTTACGAATGTGTCATATTGTAAAACTAGATCACGTTAAAAACGATAGTAGTATTTTCTTTAAATAAACATACATAACATTTATGAGTTTGCGAGGTAGATGCTGTTGGTGAACACGATTTATGTGAGCGAAAAATGTAGGGTTGCATCGAGGATCAACGGAGGTTGTTTCTCGATCGTCCTATTTTGTCTTTTTATCGTTTTTCAAAGCGTCCGACCGTGACAGTAGCTTCGATACTCGTTAACGGTTCTATTCGTCGGAAGAAATTCGAGATAAACTGCGCGATAAATTTATTACGTTTATTTTACCAATACTATATCAATAGTTTCAATAACTATTGAAAGATTTATTATATTTCAATGTTACGTAAGAATTTATTGGCTACTCATAAAAATATATTTTTGTTAAGCTTACAGCGGCACGTTTTATTACTTTACTTACAGGACCCTGGGTAAATTTGAATTTTTCTTTTGGTCCATATTTTTTGTTTTTTCTCTACTTCCAGATATGAAAACGAAATTTAATTTCTTATTCTTTTTGACTACAAAAATGAGTTTATAGAGTATTTATTTGGGGACTTTGAGGGCCTCAGGCAATTGTTATTTTTGTCCATCGAATAACACGTCATTGTAAGCTTGTAATAAAATTGTTTTTTTTTCCTACTGATGATTAGCAATAACCCATCCTATAAAAGCATCGACGGAACGTATCAACGATGACGTATTAATTATCAAAGTGATCTCGATCCTCAAGACCTAGAAACAATCTAAACGTTACAATCTCATGCTTGCTTTAGAAATTCTTATTCGAGAACAGTAGTCATTCATGATGCACGCTGTTATATCTCGAACGCTCCCTTGAACTCAACTAAATCAACATTATATTGTAGTTTATGTTTCAATCATTAATTTCATCACGTATATATGTACACAAGTACATTATGTACGTCATTAATTATAATTTATTTCAAAAAAAAAAGTACACGAAGGTTCCGTGTATCGATGTTTCATCTATTTAAATTCATCAATTAATTTAAATTGAATGAAATGATATTTATTATTTCGTTATGGCATGTCTTGGCGCGAGTAATAATTTCCATAAAAACTCGTTAGTCGTTCATAAGGACCATTGCATGGGTGCGACTCGTATATAGATAGCTAATAATGAAAGGGTTAAATTAAATTAAATCAATTTAAATTCATAAAAAATTATTATATATATTTTAATGATATATAGTTAGTATGTAGTAATTCTTATTTATCGAAAGAAATTATTCTATAAAGCAAATAGAAGAAAGAATTTATTTGGAAAAAAAGCCGAAAGAAAAGAAACCGATAGGGTCGATGACTCATTCAGTAAATTTTTTTCTCCCCTTCATTTTCTGTATCTCTATCTCCCTCCCCTGCCCTTCCCCTTACTTTCTGCTGAGATCGGAAGCTTGGGGAAGGCAAAGACCGATCGATTTTTATTCCGCAAAGCCGCTTATAACGGTACGTCGTTTCCTTTCCTCTTTTAACCGCAAAGAACAACTCGTTATCTTTGGTTCTCTATCTCTTTGCTTTCGCAGCATACAGGAAAGGATCGCGATGTCTTCCCTGCAGGGGCTACCACCGTTGCCAAGAAGTCTCAGTGGATTCAATTTGAGCGGAGCTTCCGAGCCACCCCCACCACCTACGAGATCATCCAGTAAATCGCAAAGAGGCGGGAAAACGTCCATTCAAACTTCTACTTCGAGACCTTCTCCACCTGCGAGACAACTCACCACTTTGGATACTCAGTTAGCGATACTTAGAAGAGAAATGGTGATTATTAAATACTACTTTTTTTACCCTAAAAAGGAAACATTTTATTAACACGTTGAACCGTCGTAAGTATTTTCACGTTATACATGTGCACATGCAACTTATGCAACACATAAGAGTTAAAAATAATTTGAAATAATTTGAATGATCATGAGTTTGTTATTATATCGATTTACAGTTCTTTCGTCTAAATAAAAGCAAATGTTAGCTTTTATTCGACAGTAATGTTCAAATAATTTAACACAAAAAGTTAATCGTCTTGTTACGAGCAAGTAGATTTGACATCGCATTCTGAACCACTTATTCGTCTTTTAAAGTAACGTAATAGCTTCAATTATCCAAAGAGAAAGTGTTGAAAGAATTCGATAATAGATCTTGAAGTATTTTGTACTAAGGATCGTTTTCCACGAAAATCGTGGATTCTTTAACGGATATGATCGTTAGTTCTAATGGTATTCATTAATCGTGTATACAACGTTTTCTGTACAAGGAAAAAAAGGAAGATAGGAGTGAGGAATAGGGAGAATCTATTTACCAGTCGATGGAAATTTCTACGCTGTTTCTGATTAATTCTATATATTTGTTGTTTCTACGTCTTTTTTTTATAATTGATCAATGTAGAATTTTTCTAGCAAGCTCAAGAGTCATTCGAAAATACGGCGATTGACATCATCTTCGTTCTTGGTTTTTATTTTGTCTAGTATTAAGTCACCTGTTCCTCTGTATTTTGTTCACAATTCTCTCGTGTTTCTTTCAACTCGGGGCTCGACCCGTTACCTCGAGGCCACTGTTGTGCGTGGGTAAACTGTAGAGTACAGTGAATATGAATTCGACGGCATTCTAAAAGCGTCGGGAAATGAAGCGATGAAAATACACAGTGAGAGAGAGAAAGAGAGAGAGAGAGAGAAACAGAAAAGAAAAGGACACGTAAATTTTTTTCTTTACTCTTTTCCTCCACACCCTCCTCCTACCTTTTTTACATTATCATTAAAAAGCAGACAATAAAGTTGTCATTTTTTAATTCATTTATTAATGCACATCATTATTATTGTTTACATTGATGAAAGTTGATGTCTGCAAATAAATTGTTTAACTTAATTATACCGACTGACTGTCTTTATAGTACTAAGCAATATATTGAAAAATAATAAATCACATTGTTGATATCGTAGAAATCGGATATTTAGTAAATATATATATATATTTATTAAAGTTGGTTTAATATTTTGATAGTCAATCCAGACGAGAAGTGAACTGGCACAGCCGCTCCCACGCTGCATTCCCTCAGGCGTGACTCCCTCACCTTCGTTTGGTTTTGGTGGTAGCCTCTTCTCCATCCAGTCTTTCTCTGCATTTTCTTTCTTTTTCTTTCTTTCTGTCTTCACGTTCACCATTCTCGTTCCCATTCTCATTTTATGCTTCTTCTCTTTTTCCTCTCTCTCTCTCTCTCTCTCTCTCTCTCTCTCTCTCTCTCTCTCTCTCTCTCTTATAGTGTGTTCCCTCTTCTGCCATTCCCACGAGTACAGGCACGACGGCGTTTGAAAACGTTGCACTTCGGTTCATAAATCACGAGTAAGCATTTTACCTCGACTCGCACGGTAAAAGTGAATGTTGAACGAGATAGACCCTCCAGGCGCTTTAACACAATATTTCTTCTTACTCAAGTATTTCAGCGTATATTTGGAATCGAATAAAACTTTGAAATAATCCTTAGGACCTAGGATAAACAATACTTTTTTTTCTTTATCTTCTTGAATTTCTCTAATCCCACAGGTACGGGTCGTGTATTTTAAATAGTACAGTACTCTTTCTTTCGAATATTTTGTTGATTTATAATTTTCATTTTTGACTTTAAATTGCACCGGTCCTACATTATGCATTTTAAATATTTACTTTTGTGTTTCAGTTTGGCCTACGACAATTGGATCTCTCTCTGCTTTCTCAACTTTGGTCCCTGAATGAATCAATCCAAGAATTTCGACAACTATTACAGGAACAAGAAGATAGAGCTCCATCGCCGTCGCCAAGTAGCGAAGAAGGGGATGATACTTCTTATGGTGTACATCCACCACCAGCACCAAGAAGATTAGCACCTGTGGTGCATCATCATCGACCACCGAGGCCACCTAGACCACCAAGACCACCACCTAGCGACGAATCACCATCCAGCGAGGAATACGGAGCCGTTTGACGGAGGATTCTTTGTAAAAGAACGAAAAGATCTCCGGTGTGTTCCACTAACTCTATAGAGTTCCTGTAAAAGAGAAAATCTGCACGAAAAGAAAGAAAGAAAAAAAGGGAAAAGACGTTGAAAATCCTTTTTTGAAGTTCTCTTTTTGTCTCTTTTTCTTTGTCGTTGAAAAAGAGTCTTGATGATAAACGAAAAGGGATCTTAGTTGAAATTCAATTAAAGATAAGCTATTATCGCCTCGATCAAAGAGTCTATATCGTTTGTGAGATTAATTATATAAAAAAAAGAATAAGATTAAGAAGAAGAAGAAGAAGAATGAATGAATGAATGAATGAATGAATATCATGAAAGCCATGTGTTCAAGGCTGCCTACCTCTAAGCATTACATCGATTTTAAACGTTTTATTGAAAACGCGCCGCGTCGTGTGTTGTTCGTATGAAGGGTGGAGTCAATTAGTAAACAAATTTTGTCCGTACGTCGGAAGGCACCCATACGTGATAGTCTGATGTTATGTACTGGACCGTTTTTCTCACTTATTATCCGAGAAGGTCTCCTCTAGAGTCACATATATAGCCCATGCTGATCTAAATCGCAGACAACGATACTACTATCTATTTGAGCTATTAGATAAGATAAATATTCTTCCCGCCGTTTTACGGTCAGTGTTGTTTTTAGGAGCCTTCGAAGAACGGCAATGATTTATATCAGTGGTTCCCAAAGTGGGCGATGAAGTGATTCAGGGGGGGGGCGATGATGGCTACAGGCGCATTTGGGAAGGAAAGAGGGCGATGAATTTTCTTTTTTAAGTTACTAAAAAAAAAGGAAAACCAAAACTTAGTTTTCAGGGGGGCGATAAGTAATATTTTTTCTGGAAAGAGGGCGAAAGGACAAAAAAGTTTGGGAATCACTGATTTATATAGTAGCGCAGCAGAGAAATTTGTTTTTGTACGAATAGATTTCTCTGCTTTGTCATTATCGTCATCGTTGTCGTTGTCTATGGTAGGAAAAAAATCTATCATACGACACGTACAAAGTCTTTTGCGACAGGCAGTAGTAGCTAGTGAGTTCCAAAGAACTGTTGTCTTTCTTCCGTTTTGGTCAAGGAAGGAAAAACTTTCTCACGTTAACGCGTTATTACGTCCACTACACAGAGTTTTCTCTTTCTTAGCTAGAGTAGATAAGCGTGTAAAGATTATCATCGTAGAATTTAAGAAGATAAACATGGGGACTTGTTGACTAGGCATCATTTCCTTTGTCTGTCAATTTTTTTATATATAGGTTTGTTCTGAAACGTGTAAAATAATAATTTACCTAGTGTTATGCAAATAAATGAAAGGTGATTTAATGATATATAACATATATATATATATATATATATAAATGAACGATACGTTTTGTCTGCCCGGTCGTCTATTACTGTATCATTACATACGTATATGCACATATGCGTTTGTTGACCTTTTATCGAATACCGTTGTTCTATTCCGTTGTCTGATGAAGTACCGTCGAGACTGCCGCGCCTCCTTGGTTGCATACATACGATACTTATATGCAAAGCATATTTTTTTTTAACTACGTTTATTAGCAAGAAGTGCACGTTACTATATGGGGGCGAGGTCAGCGAGAGTCACGGAACTGATCTTACAATTAGTTCTTTGCAATGCCAAGATCGATTTCTCATATTTTACTTTCTTTTTTTCGTAAATTAAAAGTATATCAAGAATAATCTAATTTATATATTAAGAATATTTTCTATCAATATTATTACATATATATATTACTTTTTTTGACAATTATTTTTCTTTTTTCATTTGTTCGTATTTGTGGTTTGAATCGTCCCGCGTTAATTGTAGATGACGCTCTTTACGAAAACGCTAGATGGTGCTCGTCACGTTAGTAGAGGACGCTAGTTGTATCCTAGTTCTTGCGGTGTTAAGTGAAAGCGTGATTAAAGGCGCAAAGTAGGTTAGGTTATAGAAAAGTTCTTTTTTCACGAAATAATCAGTGATTTTATAAAATAATTAATAATGGCAGATATTCATACGCATAACGAAAAAGGTAAAAAGCGAAAGAAGAAACGTTCGAATATTCAAATGGCGAAAAAATTTGCTCGTCGAAGATATCACGGAACGGATCTTGATACGGAAACGTATCAATACATGGTTCGCATTTTGGAATTGATGCGGGAAGATTTTCCAAGCGTTGAAGAAAAATTAATTTTTATTAACAACGTGTACGAACAATCGGTTGGTCATGAGGTTGAATATTCTAAAAATCAAGTTGGTTCGAGAGTCTTGGAATCGCTTTTGAAATATGCAAATTTAGAAGCAATTCAAAGGTTTACGAATGCTCTTAGTTCTTCTCTGAGACCAATAAGTTGTGATACATTTGCCAGTCATGTTTTGGAAAAAATCATTGTGGTTTGCGCGGACAGAGGAAATAGATCCAAAACTTTGTCACAAATATCAAAAACAAAAGAAACAGAGAAAAAACAGGACATCGTTATAGATGTGAAAGAATCTGAAGTGAAATTATATAATGATATAGTTATAAAGTTGAGCAAATATTTAATAAATAATTTAGAAGAATTTGTTTGGGACACATATGCTAATCATCTCTTAAGAACCGTAATGGAATGTCTCGGTGGATTAATAGATACAAGCGATGGACAGAATAGAACAAAGCGAATGTTATCTACTATAGAAAGACGAGAAGTCATACAAGAGTATAAAGATCTTTTAATCGACGCTTGCAACAGATTGTTTAAGTGGCCACAGTTTCTTGAATTTGGTAAAGACGAATTAACTTCAGGATTATTACAAAGTATTTTGTATTCGTTAAAAAATGTGGATAAGAAGTTAACGGAATCTTATGTCACAAAAATTACAAAGGAGTGTTTCAGTTCTAAAGAGGATGGAAAATTGTCTAATATTTTTGACTGCGAAAGTTCTACCAGACTTTTGGAAGCTTGTCTTGTGATTGCTGAATCACAATCTTTGGATCATATTTATAAGGAATATTTTAAGGGTAATTTAAAAAGCTTATGTACAACGCAGGGTACTAATTTTAGTATACAAAAATTATTAGATCATTGTGAGTCTAAAGAAACTTTTGAAGAAATATTTGAGGAAATTGAAGCACTTCTTTCAAATATTTTACAAGCAGACTATACGGGAATTTTAGTAAGTATAGCTAATGCATCTAAAAGATTGCAAACTAAACAGGGTGCATTTGTAACTATGATTATTAAGACGCTCGAGTGCGATACGTCGGAAGAAAAACAATATCAAATCATTAAGTGTATTGTTACGTTGAAGAAACAAAACGAATTGGAATCATTAGAAGAAAAAGATCAAATGGAATTGCCTGTCCATTTGCATGGAAGCTTGATCGTACAAGCTGTGCTTAACTTCAATAAACCAATCAAACTCGTTAACTCTTTGTTGGCCATAAACAACGAACAATTGTTAAATTTGATAAGTAATCCGAAAGGTAGTCGCATCATAGATGCTTTTATAGATAGCAAATATATTGGGGAAAAAAGTAGAGAAAAACTTGCCAAAAAATTGCAAGGTTATTGGGCCCAATTAGCTCAAAGCACTCATGGGTCTAGATGTTTGGACAAAATCTGGCTTTGTTCGCGTCAAAAGCAAAGATTGCTTATCATGGAAGAATTGGCAGCTGCTGGAGAAATCTTACGTTCCAGTAAGTCGGGTAAAATAATATCCAATAAATTAAACGTATCTTTGTTTATTAGGAATAAAAAGGAATGGAGTGAGTCTCAAGGAAAAGGGGAAAAAATGAAGGCTCTTTTTGCCGATATAATCAAAAAGCCTCCTATGCAAAGCTAGTGTTCAAGAAAAAGTTTCTATTGGAAAAATTTAAATGACTTTATATATATATATATAAATACGTATTAAAGAAACATTTAATTAGACAGATAATTCGCATTTTTTTTATTGTGACATAGAATAATCATATATATATATATTTAATGTTTTATTTCATAAATACATTTCCATAAAATTCATCGTATATTCCTGCAATGCAATGTGCCCGGAAGGAGTTACAATAAATTGTTATTCAAGTTAGAGAAAAATTTTCTAATATGTATAACCAATAAATTCGTCTTCTTGTAAACATCGTCTGTGACTAGACTTCAAGATACACACTTAATTATAATCCGATTAATCGAAGTAAGAATCTCGTTACATCTGTCATTACAATCGTTAAGTCTATCAATTGACTAGGGTAAAATCGATGTAAGCCGTTTGTTGTGTACGCTTTCATTAGAAGTAATCAAATTCCTTAACACGTGTTAGATCTTATTGTTAGATTATAATTGCATTTTGATGAAATATTAATCCTTTCGTTACGGCATTCTTTGGCGTGAGTATCGTTTCATATAAATTCACGCGTACGTGCGTATCATCGCATAGTAAGGATCCCTACATGGGTTGCTAGTAACGAAAGGATTAAGAGAGAGAGAAAGAGAGGAAGAAATATAGAGACAGACAGAGATGGCGAATAAATAAAACAATAAGATATTGATAATATCGGACAAATTTCATATAGGAAAAAACACCAATTTTTGGTACAAAGAATATCTTATTTGATTTTGTCAAATAGAATTTGATATTTAGATTGAAACGATTTCTGTTTAATACTTAAGGTAACGTATTTGATCAACTACGGATATTGGAAAATGTTAATTGCCATTGAACAGCAGAAACTTTGACACCAATTTTTCGTTTCAAGTGCATGCACATTTACAATGTAAATCGTTGACTATTAATTAGCAACATAGATGACCAATGGTAGAAGCCTAGGACGCTCGTCATACCCAACAAACGTCGTACGTATTCGAATACGTCCACACATTTCTATTACATTTAATTAACATGGTATTTACAAGAACTATACAAGGATTAGTCTTGTTGTCCAGTTGATCGCATTTTCAAGATGATGATCTTATAAAGCGAATCGTAACTTATTTGATTACTCAACATTTTCGATATAGCTTTTCTCCGATATATAACATAAAAGTATTTAACAAATTCGTTTAACGATAAGAACAATAAATCACTAGGATAATAAAATTCATCCTTGTATCAATCGCATTCTAAAAACACAATCTATACTTCGAAAAAAAATCTCTTGAAAAGAAAATAGAGAAGAAGAAGAACAACAAGAAGAAGAGTATGAAAGCGAGAGGAAAATATAGCAGAGTCCTTAACAAAGTAAGAAGTCTCTTTGAGTTTTCTGCTAGGGAATATTAACGTGGATCGAAATAGATCGGTCTGGCTAATCGTAGTGGCACGTGACTTTTTCCCTCATGTCGTCACTTTCCTTTGGAGATAGTATTTGCTGTGGCTGCCGACACGGTCGAACCTTCTGCGTCATTAATACTTCCTGTTACGTTAGCTGTACCGATTCTAGGTGGACTACGCGAAGACGATCTTCGAGGTTCTCGTGGTAAAGGATTATTGCATGTTGCATGATGTCCACCAGCTTCCCAATCACGATGTTGACAAAAGGAACCACAATATCTTGCGATTCCACATCCACCACAAGTTTCCAATGCCGGTCTGCCACAATTCCAACAGCTCTGTGAAAATAATTTATTCGATTCATTGGTTTCATTTAATTTACGTTTATTGTTTAAAAATATAACGAAATATTGTACATACCGATCCTACTATATTAGTTAGATGTGTATCTTTGTCATCTTCGGTAGCGGACGGTGCCGAATTAGAAGCATTTGTAGGTGTTGGAGCGGTTCTACCATTGGTATCTACCACATTGGAACTTCCGTGAACCCTAACGAAAGAAGCTTGACGGACACCGACGTGACTTCTTTGAGATAGTGGTAAATCCAAAAGTCTATGTACTCTCAAACGTTCGCTTGCTCTCGATTCGGCAACCGCTACCGCAACTGCTCTTTGAACTTCAGCAACAGCTGCTCTTTTAACTTCCAATACGGCCTCCTCTACAAATGATATATATAATGTTAGCTTGAAGGAATAATGTAATTAATAATGATTGTTTAAATAGCTTTAAAATTACCTGCTCTTCTTTTCACCTCGGCAACCCTATCCTCGGTAGCTCGAATAGTTTGAGCAACAATTTCTCCAGATAAACGTTTTAAGCTACCATCTCTGTCACCGGTTGAAGATTCCACTTGAACGCCATTGGTCGAAGGATTATTGCCAGTAGTGTTGTTGGCATTGCCATTCTGTACTATCACGTTTGCCGGTTGTACAGGCGTCGATGCGGGACTGGAACAACCTCGTCTTTGAAGGATAGCCAAAGCTCTTTTCGTCTTCTCTACCATGCCAAGAATACAGTTCAACATAACGTGAATATTTTTCCATTCGTCGTCGAAGCTAGAACCGTTTTGAATGTGATTCAGCTGTTGTTGCTGTTGAGACAAATGATGGGGCGTCGAGAAAGCGTTTATCTGGTTAATTTGGACCAAGCTTGGTGGTACGGGACTAGGCCCGTGGCCATGTCCATGTCCGTGGCCTTGAATAGATCCACCTGCTGCATGAAGTGGATGATACCAGCAATAAGATGAGGAGTTTTCCGTTTGTTGAGGTTGTTGATGCTGCTGCTGTTGTTGTTGTTGTTGATGATGGGCTCCCCATGGATTAGGCTTTTTACCATAAACTGGTACATCCTCTAGCAGGGTACCGTTTTCGTAATATCTGTAAATGAAATAAAAGGGCTAATTGATAAACTTGTTTTGTAAATTCTTCGAGTCTACTTTATTAGAATTTGAATTATCAGAGAGTACAAATACAATGTATCTGTCCGATACGATGATACTCCTATTAAACTTCATACACGTTACACGTGTGGTTTGCCATTCTAAAAATATATCCTACGTTAAATGCGTCTAGTAGAAAACACATTCACCAAACCGTCCATGTACTTACTCAAAAGCATATGTGCCGTGTAATGTGTATGTCGTAAAACATGCGTGCAATATGGTATGCATCAAAGAAACATGTGCATAAAACAGTCTCGCGGTCGTACGTTACGCGGGTTTGTATGTGTATTAAGATGCATGCATATAACGCGACATGTGTTTCGAAATCCGTATAATCTATCTGTTTACATTGAAAAAAAAAGAAATCTTTCTAGATCGTTTAAAAATATTAATTATATGCATCGCGCGTGAGACTTGCTTCCTAATATTTTAGTTTGTTTTACTGCAGTTTCTACTGCCTCTGTTGCTTGTCAACAGAGATTGATATAAAATTTTTATCGTAATAAAACATTCGTATTTATCTAAAAATTTTAAAAATAACACGACGTAGGAATATCTAAGAAAATAATTGACATCAAGCCAGAGACTCGAAGTAATACTTTGATTGGTTAAATGTATTTTCAATAGTGAAAAGATAGTGGTTAACAATAGTGTAATTTCAAAGTAGTTAGCTGACTCGTTAGGTAGTTAGGTAGGTAAGTGTGAAGTATAGTTGAGATTCAAAGACAGCTGGCCTTCGGTACGGTTCAACGAATAGGCATCAAGGACTGATCTTGCGAGCATGTATTAGTCCGGAATATGCCAATAGGTACTCGAGGCAAGTTTGCTTGCTCTAACGTTAACAGGTCGAGCTGAGGTAAAGAGGGTACGTAGGATGAGGGAGGAGGAATCTAGGTAGAAGGTTGGAAGGAGGAGGGGGTGGTGAAGAGGAAAAGGGGAGTGAGAGAAGAGAATGACGTTCACGAAAGGTGGTACTCCGATGATATATGGAAACGTCACCAGCAGACATATCGAGAGGACGCCAGTCCAGGGTGGCATTGCCAGAGCGTGCACACCACGTTTTGTCGCCTTCGAATTCGCTTTGTCGCCCCAGCCTGTTCGCCTGAGTATCCATGTTCTCACCGGAACTAACCACCCTTCCTTCCATCTCTTGGTGGCCATCGAACTCTGATTTCTCTCAGTACTATCTATCCTTCTTTTTCTATCTACCTCCTTCCCTCGAAGCAACTCTCTACCACTGGAGGGTGGGTGGTGGTCTCTCTCACTCTGTACTCTTCGATCCTCATTTCCAACCCCTTTTAAGGAACACGATGCTTAATCGAACACCTGCTTCAATGAGCCACGTTGCGACGGACAAGGGCTGGTTTCCTTTTCCCTCTACCGTGTTACGAATTACGTGTAGACGTAGAGTAGCTTAGTGTTATCGATTAAACAAGCTTATTAATTATTTGTCATTTAAAATAGAACAGATTATTATTTTAATTTTAAACACCTAAATCGTAATTGTTTTCTTATTTTAAATTAGATATATTTTTGTTATTTTTGACATATCTTATATTACGTCTACTAAAAATCATGCAGTAGTAATCCTCTTTAAAAGTAAATTTTAAATAAAATTTTTGTACTAATTCTTTTTATAAACTGAATAAAATGTCATGTCACAGGGCTGAGCTCATAAGTTCAAAGGGTTGATATTCGTTTCTAGCAAAGGCATGATCAAAAAGAGAGATGTATAAAAGGACTTTTCATTTGAAATGAAATTCGTGGAAGAAGTTGATTCTTTTAAAAGAGATTTAGAGACGACACATTCGGATGTCGTTTCTCACATCAACGCCAAGGTCAGGATCCAAAAGCGTACTCCGTATTCGTTTGGCCGCTTACGAGGGTGAGCTTTAGGGCTCGTTCCCTATAAATATCGACTCGCGAGAATCGCAGGCTCGAGGCCAAGATTTTTTGAAAAAAAAAGCTTGTAGATCGTTTGCGGCTTGGCAAATATACTACGCACGCGTGTATACGCAGGTGCGTGGAGTCCGTTATTACGTGAATTATTGTTATGGATGTGAACGAAGACAGCACAGATATCTTTCCTCGTTCCAATTAATTTAACAGATTCATTTAAAATGTCTTTCAATATTTCAACATCCTTCTTCTACGTGTATTACATTAGATTTTCTTCGAAATTTTCTTCGAAATTTTCTTCATATATTATCCGATTAATTTATAAATAATGGGCACGATATGTATTCATTAAAATGATTGATTTTACTTAGCAAATATTCTGTTTTATTCTTCCATTTTATTGTAATCGTCATATATTCGACTTTATTTACGAATCAATGAGATCATTTTAATAAATGATAAATCTTTTTTTTACGTAAATTTGAATATATTTCTTTTGATAGTCGGAAATTATTCGTAATAAGAAAATAGGACAAAAGTGGTATTTAGTATAAAAAAGCATGATCACTTACGGAGTATCCGAAGCACGACGTTTTGGTGCATGAGAGGAGGAACCAGAGTAGTGGTGCAAGGCGTTAGTGGCATTGTTCGAGTGTTGAATTGCACCGACATTCGGATTAGAGTTAGAACGCATCGAATAATACACTGGGCACTGGTTGCCGCTGGTGTTTCCACTTCCGATTCCGTTTCCTCCGTGCTCACCAAAAATTTCCACGGATTCACCTGATTGTACCAAGCCGACCGCCTCCAATATCGTCGTTTCGTTATTCCGAAGGAATTGTGCACATGTCTGGAAAAAATAGAAACAAAGAAAAATAAAATATATCGGGTCGAGTATAAAAGTTTCTTTGTATTATATTTTACCGTTAAACAATTATTTCGTAGATCATGTTAATTTTCTTAATCTTTTAATACTTAATCTACAAATACCCACTTACGTGGGTTTGAAACCTTATAAATTACTCGTAAAGTAATTAAAAATAAATTACAAGAAATAAAATAAATAAAATCATAATATAATTCAATTAAAATTGAAAATTTCAATAATCGTATTGCAAAAGCTACGATTTAACCCTTTGCATTTCTATGTCGAGTGTGACTCGACATCAGTTATTATCTCAAAAGGTATATCATATACTTGAAAATTACAAAATACAATAATAGTCCAAATAAACCAGATATTTAATTAAATTAATTTTCTTCCCATTACATATATTTAAAATTGCCAAATTTTTTAGTTAAAGTAAATTACAAATAAAACACATTTAAAAGCATTGAAAACTGCTGGAAAGAAAATGAAAATATAATTGGTAGTGCAAAGGGGGTTAAAACTGTCCCAACAACAACAACAGCAATGTTCATAGTTATTACGAGTTTGACAGATTATTTGTGAGTTATATGACAAATTTGATAATCTCCGAACATATTTTCTTGGCGTTAATAAGAAAAATGAAAGAAGATTAATATCGCGCAATTAAGAGCGGCTAGACCGTTAAAGTTTCCAAGTACCAGGGATTCCAATTAGTTTCGATTTTTAATATTCGTCGGACGCGTTCTTTATCGCCAACAGTTCGCGTCTTCTACGTCAAAGTTCTCGTACTATTCCTTTATTCCCAACGTCTTTCCTCTTAACTCTCAATACTGGAATCGGCCTGCCAAGCTGGGATTTATCGCTTCTAATTCAATATCACCAGCCGTCCCTCTTTTCTACTCTTTATACACTTTTCTTCCTTTTTATCAATTGCTACGAACGCAGTTTGTAATTAACGATTATCGATCCTTACCTTTTTGGAAAATTTTTCAACTTCTATTTTTCTTATTTAACGGTTGACTAGGTGATACGCACAAGCTTTTTATAACCGATAATTTATTACCTTTTCATAATAATCTTTCAATAATTCTTTTCTTTTTTTTATCTCTATTATCAATATATTTGATTCAACGATTTGGTAGACACAAATACGAATAACTTTATTTAGAATTCAATGGTATACGTGCGTCCAATATGGGTCTGCGAGATTTTTGCATGGAAGACCCGTATAGATAGTCATTCGTACACACAGATTTATTTTTTACTTTTTTTTTGTTATCATCCTATATATTGTACAAAAAAAATTATTTCTATTAGAGATCTTCCTCCTTCTTTCTCGAGTTAGTGAAAGAAGATATACGAGCTCCTTGCCATTTATTGCTCCGATTGTTTTCTATAGTTACGTCAGTGAACTTACATTAGACGAGATGATACGGTCCAGACGAATGGTGTTAGCCTGTTTCTAACTTTCTGATCTCTTTATCTAATATTCTATTCGATATGTTTACAGTATCTGCACCGAATCTCGAGAATTTTCGTCTATTCTTTATAGAAAATTCAATAAAGAAACATAATACGATAATATTATTAATTTATAATATCGAAGTAAAAGTGCAAAGTGTTTAATAAATAGCGTTGAAAAGAAAAGAAAAACGATGTAAATTTTCTATTCCAGTCTAAGAAGAAGAAGAAAAAAAAGAAGAAATTTGCAATGATTTCGAAAGAAAGAAAAAAAAGAAAAAAGAAAAATTGAAATAAACCCAAGACAATGTTACGTACCCGGGACTGGAACTTTTTAGAAAACATTATTTGCAATTTTTGTTTTAGCTTTTGGTTCTGGTGCCTCGGGGGAAGGGGGGGGGGTAAAAATGTAAATTTTTTCCATTAATTTACAATTCGTTACTTCAACCTAGAGCGCACGTCAAGCTTCTGCAACTACTATAAGCTTCTTCTCTTCTTCTACCTCCGTTCAATCTTAAAGGCAACAGCTGGATGTCGAAGCATAAACGAAAACCGCAAGATTAATTCTTTTTCACTAGATTTTTATTGTGTTAGTCCTTGGGTAATCTAATGACCAACGGCGTTATTAAGAGATTTATTGTTTCGAATGAAATTTATCTTTTTCAAAGATAATTCATGATTTTTGTTTTGCATTTAAAAACAACATTTCGTATAAATTAGAGTGATTATAATATTCGGCGCTGAGAAATATTTTTCAATCAATTAAAGTGAAATAAATTAATTAATGGGTTTGCAAAAAAGGGACCAGATTCAAACAAAAAAAGGAATCAATTGATTTTATTTCGATTATTATATAAATTAAAATTTACTCGCACAAATATCTTTTTGTATTTGATTTAATTAACAATGTATTCTATCGTTGAAAATTTTTCATAAAATATGTTAAATAATTTCTATGTAAACCTTTGCATATTACAGAAACGAAGTTAACAGCAATAAATAGTTAAAAACTTGATACATAAATGTGTCCGATCAATAGTAGAATATATTTCGTGTAAACAAATATATGAATAATATTACTCGGTTAGAAAATAATAAAATCAATGATGATATAATAGATTACGAACGTGTCTTTGCAAAATTACGATCTCTTTGGATCACAGTAGTAGTAGTAGTAGTATGAATGATTGACATACCACGTATGTGTATAGGAGAGTTTCGTGAGATTTCTCTGATCGGAATCGTTCGGAAACTGTGAGAGTGTCGAGGAGTAGCTCGAAGCTATTTGCGTTCGGTCTGATCCTAAGCGATTAACGACTCGTACTACTGGTCGTTCCTACCTACTATTTGCATCTGAACGGGGAAAATACATACGTGAATTACATAGGCAGAATTACGTAGAGATACAGACAAGAACACACTGAAGGAATATATAACAGGTAGAGAGAGAGAGAGAAAGAGAGAGAGGAGTTTATAAATGTCGGATATATGGTAGACAATACTACTAGCCGGATCAACTAGCCAATAGGTATACGGCCGACCGAGTATACAGGATTACATATACCGTTCGTGGATTTAATGCAAATATAAAGGAGAATAACGTGTAAGAGAAACGAGGAAAAGCGGAGGAGGAGAAGAAGAAGAAGGGTAGGAGGGATAATTACAAGAACGTGCAACGATGTTCGAAAAGCGTAGAGAAAGAGAGAGAGAGAGAGAAAAAGAGTCTGTCTTATGTCAAGATTATCTCGCCCTTTAAAGCGAGTTATTATCCTGCTTTTATCTCGGTATATATCCGCAATTATTACGATAAAATTAGCGTATAGATAAGTGGAAAGAAAGAAAAATATGAACGGGATATGTGGCTACCAGTTTTTTTTTCTTGTTTTTTTCTCTTTTTTTAATTATTTCTAACACTTTGTCTCTTTTATTTATTTTAATGATATACTTTTATTTTTTTGCGATATTCGACGTTAATAACAATAGCGATGAAGAAAGTTTCACTACAATGAGAGAGAGAGTGGAAGCTTAGATGAAATTCGAGAGAATGAAAAAACTAAATAAAAAGAAAATAAAAAAAGAGAGAAAGAGAGCAATGAAAAGAAGGAAGGAATGGAAGGATGGTTTTGTATCGAGAAGAGTTTCCAAGTTTCAAGAGAGAAGAAAGGTTTTTATGTGGTCGTTCCGTACGTTCGATTCGTTCATCTATCTTGCCCCTCGCGAAGCAGACTGCTAAGCTCCCAGCTACGATCGAGAAAGTAGCCTGGGAAATTAAAACAGGCTGCCAGCCGGTCAGCTTTCGTCGTGTTGATTTTACTCGATCCTCCTGGGCTCGTTGAGTTCTCCTCTCTCTCCTAATATTCTCCCTCCCTTTCTTTTCCTCTCCTCTCTTCTCTTCTCTCCATTCCATTCTACGGTACTAACCATAGAAACTAACACGTGTGCACGAGTAACATAAGCGCGATCCAGTTGGTCCTGCCAGGAAGGATGAACGTTGGTACACGTGACGCCTATCCAACCTCCTCTCCTCTCCTCCTCCTCTCCTCCTCCTCCTTCTCCTCCTTCTCCTTCTCCTCCTCCTCCTCCTCTCTACCCTCTTATATACACCGAACGTGATCTTCTCGAATCAAAGAGCTTCTATAATTTTACATTCTTTCTTTCTTTTTCTCTCTTTTTCTCTCTCTTTCTCTCTCTTTCTCTCTCTTTCTCTCTCTTTTCTATCTTCCTTTTTGTATTTTTGATGATCGACAAATTAAAAAACATTGAATTTTAAATCATTTTTATATTATTGTTATTGGATTTTTCAAATATATATATTATATATTTAAATTAACACTAAGCCGTCTGGTGGCACCACGTTGGTGTCATGCGAAAATTATCAGACAAACCCTGGTGGATGGTTTCATTAACAAGATAAATACCAACCTAAATATCCAACAAAATATACATTAATAAATAAACATATAATACAAACAACACAATCCAAACATATAATAAACTATAAATAGAGAGATTGGATTGAAAACTAATGGGAACTGGACGGCAAGATTAATAAAAATCGTCGATAATAAGTGAAATGACGTAAGTCAGTTTTATCCGACGCGACACGAAAGAATCTAGATTGAACGTGTAGACGGCATAGTGTTAACATTCAATTATTGTTAATATATTTTAAATATTTTTATTTGATATGACACGTGTTGAAAATTTTTCCTCAGCAAACCATGTCAATGTATGTTATTCTATCCACGAAACATAAGAAAATCAATGTTTTCAAAATTGTAAAGAAAAATCGATGAATAAGACGATGGCGTGACATGAAAGATCATGTAAATTTCGTAGATCATAGAAATAATTTTCAATTGGTAAGTGCAGTCCTCGTGTATGTATTTTCTCTCTTCATTGATGCAGTCACGAAAGAACGTCGTAACGCATATAAATTTGTAGGTCGGTCGAGGGCCTCAACCTTCCACCCCTCTCTCCTTTGCCTCCCAGAGACAAAAGCAAGAAAGACATCAGCGACACGCGACGTCCCTTTAAGGGGCTACGCCAGCTTCTGAATAACAAATAAGGATTGTAATCTTGGAAAAGCGGCGCATCCACGCTTAGAATTCTGCATAGTTTCCTTCGCATATGTGGAAACAAAGATTGGTCACGTAGAAATACCATTTAACAATAGCCTCTTTCTGATTCAAAGGATATTATTTTCCTATTTATATATATCTTCTATATATAACAATTCAATGTTACATTGTTGGTTTGCAATGAACTCTTAAATTACTCAACCGATCTTAATGAAATTCATTTTATTTTGTGTGAATTTTTTCAACTTAGAACATCGGATAGTTTTTATCGTGATTATTTTTATTTCTTATTGCTAATCTAAGGATTTATTATTTAGAAGTTAACTTGGTTCTGTAAGTTTTCTATATATGGCACTGTATTACAATTCAATTATTTCAATTTATTTACGTCACACGTTTTTTTCAGATTAATTTGACTACATTAAATAGTGTAGAATTATATTAAATCAACAATTTATTATAAAGTCACAGTAACGCGTGGCCGGAGCATCCTAGTTTATATATAAACATATTTCTCCTAATGAATAAATCTTAAGTTTAAAGATAGTTCACTAGTCACGTTTAAAAACATCGTTGAGTTCATGAAAACAATTGTGTAGAATATTGGGATCCCATTATTTGTATAACAATTCCACGAGATAAATATAATAATTATAGCAAGATTTAATGAAGGAAGGATAATTTTTCTTCTCGCTTATTAAACACTAAATTTGTCGTCATTGATATTGATATACAACTTATTAAAAATTCACAAATGATAGGATGAATGTAGAACGATATTTTGCCAAGTGATTCGTTCGTTCATGCATCGTTACGCTTTCTACCAGAGCGTAACTGCAGTGATTTATGATCCCCGTGGCAGGTCTAATAAAGCACCCCGCTCTTTATGGGTCAACCGCCACTATTATTTTCGTCGAACCCTCTATATCGTCCTCGAAAGCCCGAAGGAACGCGCCGTACAGGCCATTAAAACGGTCCGAGCTACCTACTATGCTCTCCTAACGATGTCTCGCGCTAACTCAGAACCTAAAAGAGACCTTACTCCTATTCCTGAATCATGTTTCTTATAATTTGTGGACATGGAATCGCGTTAGAACGGTCTAGCTAATGCTCCTTAATTTTTCATTCGTTCATTAATCATATTACATATCCAGGGTGTTTTGTAATTGGTAGTAAAAACGAAGTAACGAAGCTTACATGAAAAAATTAAATCAAAAATGTAGAGAATCAAATTTGTCAAATACGCGTTATAACTTGATTATAATTTTTATTATTGTTTAATATTCGTAGGATATACTCACTTGATTACTAGCTCTAGCAGCTGTATTCAAGTCCCTTTGCAAAAGATGGTAGAGTATGTTTCAAGTATGGTAAAACGAATCCCCTTAATGGAAAGTTCGTGGCTTCTTGCAAAGCAGAATGAAATTCTTCAGCAGTCATAGTTCCGCTCTGTAATATAAAAAAAAAATATATATATATTATTATATTGGATTAAGGGGATTTAAATAGTAAGGATTAGATTAATCTATTATCACTTTACTATAGTATTTATCAATCAATTCAATCCACAGTTTTGATCTTATGTTGATGATCACGTGCTGCAATCGCTATACTGTCACGCACGTTTACCAGATGTCACGTTTCCTGAATCGCATGCAGCCTCCGTGCTCAAACGTTCATACATTATGTAGGTACTTTAAATATTTACAATCGGCTTAGCGATATATCGACCATCGATTGTCCTCGTTTTGCGTTAAACGCAATTCCCTGACGAAAGATTTAATAGATTCAATGTGCTAAAATATTCTATTTTTGTTATTTTACATTTATTTTTTCATTTGATAATTTATGATAGAAAAAAAGAAATGAAATTAAAATAAAAAGGAATCGACTATACTTACGACACTTGTTAAATAAAATATATATGAATGAAGCGTAATATAAATCATTGGATAACAAGGATTCATTTATTATATTAAAAATATTCTGGCTTTTTTTCTAATAGAAAATTGATAAAACGTTCAAGAGACGAGAGTGCCATCCCTCTTTTGCGTTTCTCTCGCACATGTTCAAACTTGTCTTGAAGATGCACTTATGTTAGAGTTTCTGCAAAAGTACCACCGGCTCCCAGCAACATTGCAGCACAATCGTTCTATTCTATACATTTTCTATGGTCATCGTCGTCAGTTGGTAGATACGCGTATGTTGATTTAGCGCTACGTTAGACTATCGCAACGAGTGCAAGATGATGCGTGCAAATATGTACTTAGCAAGGCATATCAAAGAATAACTTGCCTATAGTGTTACCATGGACGGTATAATTAAGAAGAATGATCGGTCTTTATAAATTCATACGAAAGAAAGAAATAAAAAAAATCAAAGATGATGATGATGATGATATTCGAGTTATGAACTACGAATTATTCATCTTCTCTACTTGAAGTAGACACATCACAGAAGGAGTAATAAAAAGATACATATATATACACATACACACACGTACCAAGAGAGCGAGTACCAAGGTCCGTACAGTGTCTCCGGTGTCGGCTGATATGTCAGTTGCGAATTGGACGAGGGTACCAAGTAGCCTTTTGAGTTTTCCATGACCAGCAAAAAACCCGGTTATACACCTGACGCCATTTGACAGTGGGCTGGCCTCGATTTGTTCCTCGTTTCTGCAGGTAGCTGTAAGTCCACTTGTGGTAGAGGCAGTAACAGTAGGAGGAACAGAGATTGGACCAGCTGATGTTGTTCCGATTGACGTTCCTCCGTTGGATTCCTCAACATCAGGTTTGAGAGGCTGCGAAGACATGGGGCTATCGTTGTCCGACGACATGGAGCAACCCAACTGACCTTTATACTCCGAATGAGAGCCATTGGTTTGAGTTGACAAGCCATGCCTTTGATGCTGTTGAGAAGACGGTGATAGGGCCTCGGAATGATTATTCTCATCCCTCGATGTTTTATCTCTGCCGCTGTTGGTAGGACTTGCTGAAACGAAAGTCTTTTCTCCGTTCTCACGTAATGCCAATTGCTTTTGAATAACGCGAAGTCACCGACATTGGACATATAAGACTAAATAAATATGCATTATAATATATTTTCGAAATGATGCAGGATTATAAGGAAAGTATATATATTTATCGATAAATCGATTTAATTTATATATCGAAATATGTAATTATTGGCAAATGTCGTGTTAAGATCCAACCCCATCCAACATATGAAAGGATCCTTGATAGGGGATATTTTAGGGCACGCGCTCTAAAGACGAGACAAAACGGGACGAGATGAGACATGGATGCATCTTTATATATATATATATATTACATATACATGTAAATCTATATAAATATATACATATTCGTATATGTATATGTGTGTGTACATGGGGTCCTTCGTTTTCAGTCGCGTGGGTGCAGCGGATAACATGCAATTACGGGCCGTGTCATCCACCTTGTCTTGTTCCCATTCTATGTTCCGCACGTTATCTCTTAGAATGCCTCCGGGCTCGTGGCATGCGTGGCAAAACGACGGTGACGACGGCCGATAACGAAATGTTACAGCCGTGCATACCGACGTTCTCCACCACCTCTTCCTCATCATCATCCTCCTCCTCTTCCTCCTCTTTCTCTTTACTCCTTCTCTTTCTTCTCCTCTTCTATCTCCTTCGAAACATATCGCTGACAGACGCAGAAGCGACAAGTCAGAGAAAAATTGTTGATTTCATTCTCTCAAACTGTTACTACTCAAGTTTTCATTTTGTCAATAAATTATTTTTTCTAATTTTTATTATTTATAAACGTGTTAGATGAAAAAAAACTTTAAACACTGCAAATAAAATTGTTTACCCTGTTTCTCTCCTGTTACGTATATTTTTTTTTATTTCTAAAATGATTTACCTCTTCGTTATTATAGTTCCTTCAATATTTTCTACTTAATAGGTGCGCGAGAATGTGATCGTAGTCGTGTCTGGGAAGGAACCAAATTTGAACGAGTAAAAGGAGAAAGCTCTAATGCTAACGTGTCACTACCACCTGACGCCGGTAGCCGGTAGGTAATTACCTGTACCTGAACTCTCGAGAAACTAAACTACCTACAGCTTATACGATATGACGGGTACAAGGTGCACAACCTCTCAGTTACCTTTCCTTTTTAACTCTCTTTCTCTTTTCTCTAGTCTCTTTCCTAGAAATGTAGTACTCGTGATCTGCGTAACATATAACTTTAATGTAAGTGCATGTACGTAAACGAGCTTGACTAATGTCTACGATTAAGAGATCCCTAGAGGGAGAGAAAGAAATAGAGAGAAAGAGAGAGAGAGGGAGATGGTTCATAAAAAGTATCTTAGAGATATCTCAACTGACAAAGTAGATATTTAAGATTTCTCCATGGAATCGACTATATTATACCTTCTTATTCTTCTTCTTTTTCATTGCTTACAATCTATGAGATTGTCAACGTTCATTTTATATCCATAAAATCATGAAATAATAAATAGCCTATTCATTTTTAGCAAATGTAAAATTAGTTTTATCCAAGAAGCTAGATGAACAATCGTAATTCTCTATCAAGATTAGTCCAAGTTCCGATTTCATTGATGTTCGGAGTATCATCACATCGTTTCCCCATCCATAACATACTCGCTCTAAATTCTTCGGGCAGGTTTTTTCATCGAGGTCATCATTCGTTGCGCAAAATCGTCATTCGTCTTCTTTCTATACAACGAATATATGAATTTCAGGGAAGGTATCCAGCGAGGTGACGGTAATGGTACTGCTGCTGCTGCTGCTACTGCTACTGTTACTGTTACTGCTACTGCTACTGCTGCTGCTACTAGTACTGCTGCTACTGCTGCTACTGATGTTACTATCCCTTCGGCCAGCTGTTACTTCCGGCAGGGGTTCTCAACTCCATAAGAATTGTCAAATATCGGGGGCTAGATTTGGGCAAGTCCATTAGACTTGGTCAAGAAAACTCGTGTGAAATTGAGAGGCACCACCTTTTGTTACTCGAAAGAGAAAGAGAGAAAGAAAGAGACAACAGAGTTTGGTTCACCCGCCTTATATACTCACACCTCCGATATCTTTGACTCGTCGTTTCGTGATCGATAGGTCGCACATGTGCCATCTGACTGAGAATCTCTGTTGGAAGTAAGTACGGTGAGACTCAGCTGTCGCCTCCTAATTGCCGGGACAATGCAACAGATGGCTTTGATCGCAATTCCTTCCTTCCTTACTTGCTTGCTTGCTTCCTCTTCCTTGCTTCTTTTTCTTCTTCTTCTTCTTCTTCTTCACAAGGTTTGTCCTTTTTTTTTACCTTCTTCCTTTCACTCCCTAAACCATCTCCTCTCTATTATTTTTACTTTTCTTTCCCCTTTTGATTCCATTATTTCCATTTTTACTTGCCCGATTGATTCCATTGAGTTTCCAAGGTTTCTTATTTTGTCTCTAACTTATTTCAATAAATTTCCATCTTTCTCCCTGATTATTTACAGTTTATTACATTATTATTATTTTTCTTCTTCTAGCTGAGGAAATAACGGTATCTGATAAAAACGTATTTCTAGTAATCCTTAACATTCTTATCTTTGGAAATTTAGGAAAAGCAGAGCTTTCTTAAAAGAGGTTAAAATAGATAGAGAGCATCATCGGAGCTTTTGGTTGGTTGGAAGAAGAACCAACGACATTCTAGTCTAGAAAAAGATAGAAAGAGACTATACGACTTGTCTCTCTCTCTCTCTTTCTCTTTTCTTCTCTCTTTCTCCCTTTCAACGTCATAAGCATATCCAGGGAAAACGAGCGGTGGCAGCGTCGTGGGTAGGGCGACTATCGCAAAATACCTCGAACGGCGGCGAACCGGGAATGCCGTCGGTGTACCGGATATGATATCAGCCTGGAGCAGAATCCCGGTGGAAGTGTCGGACGTGCCTTATCGCGTCTGGACCAGGCAGTCAGGCAGCGCACGAAGCGACCTAACCAACACACCGGGCTAGAACCAACCGGTTTGACTGACTGCTTGCAGGAGTTTCGCTATCCTCTCCCTCTCACCAAAATGAAAGACAGAGAGAGAGAGAGAGAGAGAGAGAGAGAAATATCCTGTGATCGTGATTCTCTGTCTCCTTTCTCTCCTCCTTTTCCTCCACCTTCTCAATCTCTCTCCGTCTCTCTCTTTCAGCTGACACGATATATGTTTTATATGTGTAGGTGTATGTGTACGTGTATGCTTGAGTTTGTGTGTAAACATACGCGCGTTGCAGTACTCTGTTCTCTCTAGAAGAACGAATACACACACGGATTTTTACTCGCGTTCCCTGCCATATCCACTCAAAGGATTTCGAAACGGCGGATGCATCTAAGTCCACTTCCTGCGATCGAACCTATGAAATGTGCACTTTTGGAAAAAGAGAGAGAGAAAAGAGAGAGAGAGGAGAGAGAGAAAGAGAGAGAGAGAGAGAGAGAGAGGAGAGAGAGAAAGAGAGAGAGAGGAGAGAGAGAGAAGAGAGAGAGAAAAGAGAGAGAGAGGAGAGAGAGAAGAGAGAGAGAGAGAGAGTGAGTTTGACGGCTCAAATAGGAAAAGATGTCCATCCGATAAATCGATCGATTTACTTTTATCGAATGGAATATCTTTTCCTAGGTTTTTTTTCTTTAATAATTTTTTTTCTTTTTCTTTCTTATAAACTTTACTGTCTGTAATGTAACTTATTTTTTTTTTAATGGTTTTTACTGATAATACATTTTTTTAATATGTTATGTGAAAATATCGTTTGTACTAGTACCTTATTAAACTATTATTATTATTATTACTATTTTTCCAACAGTAAGTAAAGCAATAATAATATATTATTACTCTGTGTACCAGTATTATAAATGTACTACTGTACATAGTATAATCTGTTAAATTATTAATATGTATAATGTACGGAATGAATTCTAACTTTGTATTAAAAAATCAATACAGATTTGTCCTATAGAAACAATCACCGGAGAAACATAAATTGATACGAAATGCATCATTTTTTGTCTGCCCCAATCCGATCAAGAAAAAAAAAATATTTATATTTGGGAAAAAATCTCGCGACGACGGGCCAAAAAAGCCTTTCGTTGGCGACCAAGATAAATAGAATGAAAACATAAAATGGGAATACAGCAAAAAAAAGAGACAACGAGGGAAACAAAGGAAAAGAAACAAAAAAAAGGAAATAGAAAGGAAGAAATCGCGCCGGGGGTGATGTAGCGACGGAAATAAAAATTTTATCTCCTTTTTATTTTTATTTTTTTTTTTGCGTTTGTTTGTTTCGAATGCACGAGTTTAATCCCGTACGTTTCTTGTCCGGATCGAGAGATTTATCGTGTCATGCGACACGATGCGACCTAAGGACGTACGCAGGTCGAAAAAATTAAAAAAAATACAATATATATATATATTTATATATTAGGGTGGGTCAACAAAATTAATTATTTTTTTTTTCAAGTGCCACGGAAAAATGGGTTGCTAGACACCTTAAAACAATTCTCACCAAATATGAGCTCTTAATTTTAATAGGAAGATCCTCCGCATCGCAGTTTTTTATTTTTTTATCAGTCTAATATATTAAAATTCATACCTCAGTATTTATTGATTGTACAGAAAAATGTTCTAGACGAATTTTGTAGGAAATGTAATGCTCTACAAAAAAGGTATCTTATATTTTTTCCGTAAACTTCACCATTTGAGTGATATTGAAGATTTAAATGTGATGATTTTTAGACAAATTTCATTTTTGTCTATGAATTTTATAACTCGACAATAAATGACTATTAAAAAGTCCGCAATACAAATTTTTGTAGGAAATTAACTGCTCTATAAAAATGGTGTCTTATGTTTTTGCGATTAAATTAAGCGTTTAAAAGATATTCAGAGACAAAAATCAGTACACATGAAAGTTTGATGATATATATATACATGATATATATTCACGTCAGTCCGTCAGATTAGCGTCTCTTTGGAAGGATATCACGGATGAGGTGGTTAGTTGTATTGTGCCGGACAGTAACATTGTTGACGAAAAAAAAAATGAATTTTCAAGAAATGAATGCAAAAACTCTAATTAATGATCGTTAAAATATAAAAATCTAATAAAAATTACCCGACAATAGTAAAGACGAACAATGATAGAACGCATGATTAAAATTGTATTTGTAAATTTAATTGACAATGAAAATAATAATAATCATAAAATATAAAAAATACACCATCTTTTTTCTTCATCCAACCCCTAACCCGATTTATATCGAAATTTTGAACTCGAGTTCTATCCTTTGTTATTAAAGTATAACCGTTTGTGTGTGACAAAAAGGACATGGTTTTTTTTATCGATTCGACGTACGAATAAATAGAAAGGGAGAGGGGATAAAACAAAGATAGAGAAATAAGGGTGAGAAAGAGCGCTAACTGGGGGAGAGTGAGCGGCGGAGGTGGGGGGGGGTGTCCACGAACCGCGAATGATCTCGCGTTGACGGGACTTTGATGTGCGAAGAGAGGAGATGTAGGAAAGAGAGAACGAATTCGAGCGAGTGAGTGAATGAGTGAGTGAATGAGAGAGAGAGAGAGAGAGGGAAAGAGAGAAGGCTTTTTTCCTGAGCCATTTCCAAGGTAGCTGCGGGCTCTCATTCGTCCAGATAACCAGTTCGGTACTAAATGTACGATTTGAGCGAGAGAACACACCCGCGGACTGAATATACGGGTACCATCATGCAATATTCTGAACTAATGTACGACGCACCCACAGCTAAGCCCAATGCTCTCCTCACTGAACGAGGAATGCGGAAAATGCTCTCCCTCTCTCTTTCATTCTCCCTCTTTCTATCTCTTTTCTTTTTCTTTTTTGCCTTTTCCATTCTTTTACTGGGTTTACATCGAATGACTAGTTGTTTGAACGTTTATCTTCTACTTCTTTCCCTCCTTTCCCCTTCACCCCCAGCAATATAACGTATAAAAATCTAACAAGAAATATAACATTTTTCAGGATTCGTTTATAAAATGTCTATTGAATTTATTTATCTATTTTTCGATCCTTTTAAATTTATCTCGTTTATCTCTTTATCTTTTTCACGTTTATTTGAATTAAATATTATAAGAAAAAAATCAAATATAATGATTAAAAAAAATCAAATAATGATTATTGCAAAACGGTGCGATATTGTCTGACAATTAGTATAAAAATAAAAAGTAGAAATTTTTATACGAGCCCCCAATGCGATATCGTGTTTAACAAGATTACGTATAATTTGTTGAGAAAAAAAACGAAAAAATAACAAAGTTATAGTTCGACCGAATTACTAGATAAACCTTATAGACACGCAGGGTATCTATACACATACACACATTTATAAATAAATAAATAAATAAATAAATAAATAAATATATATACATATATTTTTTTCCCCCTCTATTTACCTGAACGAATGCATGAAGCATATAACTTTTGATTTGTTTTAACGATCGACCACCTGAGATGCTATAACTCACCCTTATTTTTACTCTTGAGGTCGAGGTCTACCGGCAAAGGTTCAGGTGTCTGAGCAGTACTGTTGGCTACAACGGTTACTGGTGTCGATTGATGATGGCAGATGATGGCAGAGGTTTGTAGAGAATTCGAAGTTGAGGACGTGGTAGGTGCGGTGGTGGTGGTGGTAATCGTAGACGTACTCGCAAGAGTAGCTGCTGCTACTCCAACAGTGGTCAGACCATTGCTGTTGCAATTGCTCGAGGTCGTTGCAATGACGGTTCCCGTTGCCGTGGTCGTAGTCGAGGCTGCCGTCGAAACAACTACGACCACGCTGTTCGACCCGCTCGATCCTCCCGATAATGTTGCCGAGACTTGCTGAAAGCTGCAACATTCCTTTGCCTCTTCCTTAACCTTGACTTTCTGAGGGACCGTCGTACTCGCCACTCCACCGTCCACTTTCATGCTAGCGGTACCGCTAGATCCTCTCGACCTGTATCATTAAATATTATTGATTCGTATTATCTATTATTACTATAATAATTATTATTATATACAATATATATACAATAATTATCATTATTATTATTATTTAACCCATTTATCACACATTTTATTATTATCAATTTTTTTAAAACAATTTTTAAGGATTAAGGAATTCTTGTTACAAAAGTAACATCTTTTTTCTCCTTTTGGAGATAATTATTTTTGTTCATTCTTTTTCTTTTTTTTTAAGCAAACGAGCAAATTTCTCTAGCGAGATATTCCCGGTAGAGAATCGAATCACGCAGTCATCCTCGCCTGTCCACCAAAAAACGACGGGGAAAAAAAAGAAAAACTAAGCGAAAGGGGAGAGAGAGAAATCAGAAGGTGTGTGTAGTATCTATGTCATCGTAACCACGATTCGTATTTGATTGATTCCATTTCGCAAGTGGTGGTCACATATTTCGTCTACGTGCTCGACAACGGGTTACCCCGTTGTGCATACCGATGGCCGTTTTAATGGAATTGGACGGACGTTAGTTTGTAAAACTAACGGGGAGATTCGTCACGATCCGTCGCCCAGTCCCGTTGTTGAATACCTAAATCGTCGATATTTAATAGGGGAAACATGTTCACGGTGGAAAAAAAAGAAAAGTTAAAATGGGGAAGATCGAAATTGTCGGAAGAAAACAAAAATTTCAAACAAAAAAAGAGAGAGAGCAAGAAAAATAAAATAAGAAAATTTGTTTTTCCGGTCAATATAATACTTCTTTCCTTGGAAAAATGTTGAAAGAAATAACATTAAAGGAAAGAAAATTAAATGGAAGGAAAAGCAGGAAGTAATCTTTAAGATCCACATGGTGCACCCACTCCGAACCGGTGAAATTTTATTTTATTGACGCGCAGCAGCCCTGCCAGCAGACTGCCTTCGGTGCCACATGGTCTCGTTATTAACGTGAAATGCAAACGAGCCCTTCGTTTCGTCCAAGAAACGTTCCCTCTGATAGCTCACTATAATTTTTACTGCAAAATTGCATTGCCAAATGGCGTAAGGAATTTAAAACTGCAAGTTTGCTAACTATTATTTGACGGAGAAGAGACTTCTTATCTTGGTCATTTTTTAAGATTTTGTTAAAAATCTCGTTTTTAAAAAACATATCTTATAACGTATATATATATACAAAATTAGAGAATTTATCTATAACAAAAATCTTCAATTGTACTTTCCTCTTTTTATAATACTTTTTAACTTAAGTTAGATAATTTTAATATTTAAAAGTATAATTTCAAATTCTATTCCTGTGATAACATTATAGCTACCTGATTTTATTCGAAGGATTTCGTAAATCAATTGTTCTAAAATACATAATTGATGAAACGTCACTCTTTCACATACACACGTAAACACACAGCACATACACGCCTTATAATATGTCGTGTATGCATTTGTCATTTTTTTCCCTGAAGAATTGACATTACTTTAGAACAATACATGCACGCAACTTATATTGTAACAGATGGGTATTATTTTTTTAATAACCGTGGGTAGAGCCTATCGTCTTCTGTTATTACAGATGTCCGTCATTCCTTCGTCATCGGGTGAACAAGTGTCGTACACTGTGTTTGCGATCTTCGTCGCCTATTTTACGTCCGTACAGCTGCGATAAAGCCAATCTGTTATGTACATTGTACATCTGCACGAGCGTCTAAGCTTAATGGATGAATTTAGCGGTACGACGTAACATAGTAAACATCTCGTTCTTTTGTTTCCAACATTTTATACTGATTTACGAATTTCTCTTCGTATAATAACAAATCGGATTTTCCCACGAAAATCTTATCTAACGGGGTGTTGCATCGATGAAAATATATATTTACTAACGTATATATATACATAGATAAAGGGGTCATCTTTTTAATACATGTAACGATGATTATACTAATTACGTAAATATGTATGTTAAAAATTCTTATATAAACATTATCATTATTCTCATTTTATGCAAGAATTACTCGATATATGAATTTAAAATTCTGACCTCATTCGCATTTACATACAAAAAGGGAGTCTCGAAGAAACGTGACAATCGGGGTATCGAAGTTTGCCATTAATCGACTCTGAGAAAAATGTGTTAGGGGGAAAAGGAGGAGGAGGAGAAGAAGGAAGAAGAAGAAGAGGAGGAGGAGAAGGAAGAAGAAGAAGAGTAGGAGGTCTGATGAAAGCCGTAGAGCTTTGGCCTTTTCCTCGATCAGGGTTGGAGACGCACTCTAGCAATTCGTTAAGACGCTTAGTTAAGCAAACAAGAGCATACACACAGTTGGTGAAAAGTGATATATATGTATATACACTCACTTATAAGTAGATATACGTATTTTCGAGTGTAGATCTTATACGTACTATGTATATGTGTACTATATATATACACATACACACACATACATACCATGGGTAGAAAATCCATGGCTTTTGCGCATGTAATCGCACACAGCTGCGACCCTTTCGTGCGAAGGCATTTCTCTCCCTCTCTCTCTCCCTCTCTCTCAAATTTTCCCTTTCTTTTTATATTATTACCGTCAGTTTGTTTTTCTTCTTTCTATTCCGTCAAATTCGATTTTTACCTCGACCCTTATTCTTCTTCTTCTTCGTCAAACAAAAACCACGATATAGAAAACTCACCCCCTAGGTTTTTTCTTTTAAAATTTTTTTTTATTATTTCTTAACATTTTTCATTATTATCTCACGTGAGTATCTTTTTTTGCGTTAAGATTTCTTTCTTTCTTTTTTTTTCTTTTTGATCGAATCAAATTTGTTATTTGATAGATAAATTATAAATTGAAACGTAACTTAATAAAAAGATCGAAATGTTTTAGGTTCTATTTCTTCTCCCCCTCCCGCTCGCCCCCAAACTTTTCGAGTGTCTCTCGTTTTTGGTTCGGTCAACTTGGAAAAGAAGTTAAAAATACTTACTTTGTTTTTCACATAACAGCCAAGCTCCGACAGATACATCGCGTTCACGCAACTAGCAGCGAAAGAGGCGCCTGTTTCTCGACTTTTCATCGTAAGGGAGAAAATCAGTAGCTTCTAACAAGAGTCAGAGAGAGAGAGAGAGAGAGAGAGAGAGAGAGAGAGAGAAAGAAAATAACGAGCTGTATCGACTTGCAACTTTACCTATCTCTCTCTCTTTCTCTCTCTCTCTCTCTCTCCCACATACACACACACTCTCTCTATCTTTTTCTTTATCTATCTATATATCTATCTATCTATCTATCTATCTTTCTCTAACAGAACGATCTGGGCTTTCTCTTCGAGAAGAAGTTTACAACGAGGGCCAGATGGAAACGCGTAAATCCTTCGAAATCCGTGCTCGTTTTGCTCCGTGGCCTAACATCGAATTAGCGCAAGTTTCGACTATCCTGTGTGAAGTTTTGATTCTTTTTTTTTTCTTTTTCTTCCTATTTATAATTCGTCTAATTAAAATAAATTCCATGGAATAATATTTCTATTATTTCTACGCGCGTCATCCAGCTATCGTACATTTTGAATTCCTAGTACTAATACCGAAAGAACAGAAACCTATTACTATTCAACATTCGTTCAACTAACTTCTAATGATATTTAGTATTAATGGAGAAATATCGACTCAACTAGGGTAGGTACCTAGGGCGATACAGATAAAACCATGAGAGGACAAAAGAGGTGAAACTGGTTGAGAAGAGGAAAAGAGACGAAGAGGAGGAGGAGGGAAGGAATAATCGCAGTCCGCTTTTTGAAGGAAACGAGCTTCGGGGCATCGCGTCGTGCCGAGCTTATGTTTATACATATGTCCCGCACATGGCACGGCGCCTGAAGGAGTAGGAGGAAGAGGAGACGAAAGAGGAGGTGGTGTGGTGGTGGTGATAGTGGTGGTAGTAGTAGTACTACTAGTGCTGGTCCTGGTCCTGGTGCTGATGCTAGTACTGGTGCTAGTGCTGGTGGTGATACTGGTGCTGGTGCTAGTGCTGCTGCTGATATCGAAGGTGGTGGAAATGTAGGTGGAGGTGGAGGTGGAGGTAGAGGCGTACTAAAATTTCCAATATTAGAACGGCCAAGCGAGAGGCAGGCCAGATGTCTACCGTACTGACTGCCGAGAGACCGACGTACGTTCAGCTTCAGCTTGGTTTCATTACAAAAATGTCACGCACAGCCACCGCGCGTCGCCCCGGCTCGCACCACCGTTCGATGATGCGTTCTCTCCTCTTTCACCACCCCCAGTCCACCTCTGCTTCCACCTTTACCAACATTTAATAGTAGTAGTAGTAATAGTAGTAGTAGTAGTACCACCACACCTCCGCAACCTCCTTCCGTCAACCACCACGATCGAGACTTTATAGACAGCGTTTCTGATTACGATGTGTCTCCTCGTTTCTTTTTATCTTCTTATTTTTCTTTTTTTTCCTTTTTTTCTTTTGCTTAGTTTATATACTTTCTTTCTTTCTTTCCTTTCTTTTTTTCTTTTCTTTTCATTTCATTTCATTTCTTTTCTTTTCTTTTCTTTACTTACTTTACTTTACTTTACTTTACTTTACTTTACTTTACTTTACTTTACTTTACTTTACTTTACTTAGCTGTCATTCGTTTACTCGGTTGACGTTAGAACTTTGAAACAGGATTGAATCTTGATAGAGTAATTAAAAATGAATTTAAAATTCATAAAACGAGTTACGATATTGAGTTTTGTCAATTTTCCTACAAAAAAAAAGCAAAAAAAATAATGCAAAAGTTTATACCTATTTATATCGATCTACAAAGTATATGATCAATTTTATTCTACAACTAATATAAATATACAACATACATGAAAGAACAGCAGTCGTAGATCGTTTATGTAAATTTGGATTGAAATAAGAAATAATATTGAAGGATCAATTCCTTCATTTTTATAGTATACGTTCGTTCGTTACTGTAAATTCTAATTGAAATGTGAAATAATTAAAGAATCAATCCCACGTTCGTTGGGATAATATACGGGGTGAGATAAAAGTTGCTTTTAACCGAACAAATTTTTCCACATGGGAGATACAAGATTTTGTATGAGTTACAACGGTTGATAGGATCAGTCGTTTAAAAATTTAAACACCAACCTGTAGCGGCTGGGGTGGCAACGTCGAATAAATATCTACATCGCAAAAGCGATAAAACAAAAGAAAGTCAGAAGAAAAAACGAAAAAAATTCAAAAAAAAACTATAAATAGAAGCAAACACTATACAACTGAAAATTCTCCTTCTTAGGACATAATTTCGCTCAACGATATTCTATTTACATTTTGTTAACTGTAGATAGATGATAGCGTTGAGAATTTGAAATTTAAATATATATTTTCGAGTTATCGTTGGGAGAGTTAACGTTTTTACGAACGCATTGAAGCTTTAATAGACGTTTGTTGCTTTAATAGACGAGAATAAGAGAAATGGATAAGAGATTTTTACCGTGAGAAGACGAGAGGAACAGTCTCGAACAAAGCGTCACGAGTGTTTCACCTACCTTTTTTTATAAATTAATATCTAATTTAATATATTACTTCTTAAATAAATTAAACTTATTATTTGCTATGTATAAAAGTGTTTCCCTTCATATTACTATCCCCATAAACCCATCGTTATGTTTCGGCATATGTAAAATCAGTAATTAAACGATGTAATTTGCGTACTGAGTTAGACATCAAATGGATACCAAAATTTGAATAATTTATGTGAACGAATACAAAATGAATATATGAACGTTGGACAAATTAAAAAAAAAATAATTTGTATCAAGTCATATTGGGATAAAACGATTTTTATCTCATCCTTTACATATATACGTTGGATATTGATATTAAGAGATAAAGAAAAATGTATCGAAAAGTGAAGCGATTTTTGATCCTGGGGGTTAAACGTTAAACTATTATACTGTTAACGTAACTTTGAAAGGTATGTATGTGTATATACGCAACATATAGGTAGGTAGGTAGGTAGGTAGGTAGGTAGGTAGGTAGGTAGGTAGGTAGGTAGGTAGGTAGGTAGGTAGGTAGGTAGGTAGGTACGCGTACGTTAAAGCTTGCCTCGTTACAAAGATGTCATGCGCAGAAACGTCAGTTTCCCGGGTTGGCACGCGGTTACGTTTCGTTTTCTACGTGCGTTCTGTGTCCATGATAGGTTTGTTTGTGATGGTGGTGGTGATAGTGGTGGTAGTAGTGGTGGGATGGTAGCAGTGATGATGATAGTGGTGGTAGTAGCTTGGCGTTTGAGCGTTCATGCGTAAAAAAATCCTTCAGAAATGTAAAAGAACGAAATAATAAAAAAGGAATGGAATGGGATGAGGAGGGAGGGAAGAGGGGGTAAAAAAAGATGAGAGACATACCTGCTAGGCGATGTTCGGGTAAAAATCATTTCTTTTTTTTATCTTTTCTACTTTTTTGGGAAAACAACCAAAATCGAATCGATTCAATTTTTGTTTTTGCGTATCGCCGTTTTAATCGACTTTTCTTTTTAACTCGTCGTAGGCGTGCGCTTTGGTGTTTTTCCTTGTTTTCGTTATTTTTCGTTTTTTATTATCATAATCTTCGAAAAAAAGAAAAAATAAAAAACAAAAAGGTTGGAGGAGTGAAAAATTCGCTAATATAAATGGTGGGAAAGGGGGTTGGGAGATCAGAGAAAGGCAGATGGAAGGAGGGTTTGAGAGGGAGAATGAGTAGTAGGAGAAGGGAGAGAAAAGGGGGGGAGAGAAGAGGGGGGAGAGGGAATGAAATTGCTTTGCGCTTAATTGCATTTAGACCGGTCTTCCCTTCACCGATGTTTAAGCGCGCACTACCTGACAAGTCCAGCTACGTACCTGTCATCGTCATGTCGTGGTACCACCGAGAACACGATTTCGTGGTTTTCCTGACGGTTTCACGCAAACCTATATTATTAAACGCACTATCATTTAACGCGTACTAACAGCAAGAGGTAGTGGTATACGTGCACACGTAACATCAACCGAATGAAACGATAGGCCCTTTAAAATTGATCGAGTATTCTAACGAAGATATCGAAACTTTAGTGTCGATATGATCTAGCATCCCGATCGGATAAATTTATTCAAAGGAATTCTTCACAAACGACAGAAAACAATAATAGGGGTTTTTTCGCATATTGATAACAACGTTTATTCCTACGATGAGAAGAAAGATTTTCTTTCACAAGAGTTTCTTTCAACCAAACAAACTTCTTGTGTTCATCGTTAACATTAAAAAAGTCTTAAATACGAATAAAGAATAGGACAAATGTGGTTTTTTATATCCTATTACCCCATGACTTTTTGCGAAAGTCTAACGTTTCCTCGAGATAAAATATGCTCTGTATGGTAACACATATTACCAAAAATAAGAAGAACGCAACCCTCTTCTTTTCCCAACCCTCGTGCGGCACATAATGCGAGCACGTGTGTTTCGTCCCAGCTATTTGATCTTTGATTCTGTGACGTCTTTCTAGTGTGGGTGTTCAATTATGAAAAAAAAAAACTTTTTTACTATAATTTATTATTTCAATTAATTCATACAAATATTGAATTAGATTATTATATTAAATAATAATATTGAACAATTAAATATTTGCGAGTAATTGTATGTAATTGTGTATAATTGTAATGTAATTATATGTAATTGCGTATAATTGTAATGTAATTGTATGCAATTGTGTATATCAATTTACCTTAGTAATTCTTTTCGAAATTTTCGTAAGTTCATGTTAAAAAGGGGAGTGTCATTTGTTTAATTAATACCTTTCCTCGGGGGCTACATAAACGAAAATGAGGAATCAATCGATCGACACTTAATATATCTGTGGAAATATCGAATGGCGAGAGAGCACAGGTGTATTCAGGGTACAGCCGGTTCGGTTCGTCAGTGTATCAGTGAATATATAATATACCTAGAGGAGTCTTATATATATAGGTGTAGACTCGAACACATTTGAGTATGCGTGTGACACTATTCCAATACGTCGATGAGAAGGGGTAGTATATACCCTCTCTTCTACCACCTTTTCTTTCTCCTCCTTTTCCTTCTCTTCTTCCTTCTCTTCATCCTTGAAAGGAAGTACTTACTCCTTCTTCTAACAGTTAAAACTTTAGCAAGGGAAAACTTTCTCGAGAATTTTCTTTTTTTTCTTTTTTTAATTTTTTTTTTTATGTCGATGTCAAGAAAGTTTTTATGTCAGAAAATTTACAAATAACTTCTTCTTCTTCGTCCTTCTCCTCCTCCTCCTCCTCTTCTTCTTCTTCATTTTCTCTTATTTCATTTATAATTCGTAAGGGATATAATAATAAAATGAACGTAAATTCTTATTGGATAAAAATCATGAATACTCGTGATTGCTCTATCACGAAGTCCCTTGTTACTCATATATACTTTTTGCGAAAGTACGAAATCAGAGCAGTAAAATGTTCTCCTTTATTGAAAATTGGATTTAAACCGCTGGGCGAACCGCGTCAACGATCACGAGAATGGAAAAGAGGAACAAAGAAATAGAAAAATAGAAAAAGAGAGAAAAAATCGAAACATTCAAACGGTGTGTTTACCAGGCTGATACCGGAAGGTACTAAACAAAGGAAGTAAAGCATAGCTCTCTCTCTCTCTCTCTCTCTCTCTGTCGTGACTCTTGATTCTCTTTGAACCACGGAAGCTGCCCGCAACACCTGACTGAGTCGACGGACGCATATACGGCAAGTTCAGCCGACAGCGGTACCAACAGTGGGGTGCAGAGGTTGCTGAGGGGTTGACTGGGTCGAAAGAGAAAGAGAGAAAGAGATAGAGAGAAAGAGATAGAGAGAAAAGGAAGAAAAGGAAAGAGGTATTATAGAAACGAAGAAGAGGACGGAGAGAGAGAAAGATTAATAATATAGGAAAGCCAAAGCCATGCCACCCTCCAACAAGCTTTCCTTTGCCTCTCTCTTTCTCTTCTGTTGCCAACAGTTAATCGATATAATACTTTGGTATAACACGCTAACGCCAGCCCGCGTGTGTTTCGCTCACTTACGTGTACTCTCTCTCTCTCTCTCTCTCTCTTGCAGCAGCAGCAGCATACAACTCATATGTGTTGTACGCATATATACGCATGCACGTACAAACTCTGACACACACACACACACACACACACACACACACACACACACATACATACATACATACATACATACATACATACATACATACATACATACATACATACATACATACATACATACATACATACATACATACATACATACATACATACATACATACATACATACATATATATATATAAACAAACGTATTCATACATTAAAGTCATTTTCTATGTACCTGCAATTGATTCGGGGATTAAATGTTGTATTTCTCCTATCGTTTTATAAACGAACAAAAGAGATATATCAGGCGTTAAAATATAATTTGTGATTTTTTTTAAAGAAATTATATGCTACTCTTTCCTATAAATGTATTTTGAAGATGTAATTTTTAATATAGTTGAGATTTTGTTATTTTTAATCTTATACGAAAATAAGATTTGATTTTTACGTCAAAAAACGAAATTTCGAGATTTCTCGAAATTTTGAAGACTTTTAAATCGAACTACCGAAACTCATTACTAGTGCTCGTTAACGGCAGCCCGAGTATTACTAGAAAAGCGCATGTGTACCTGACGCGTTTCTTGCGGTTCGTTATTAAGTTGGTTAATTTTAATAACGGTAAATTCTGGCATGACAAAAAATAAAAAAAAAAGAATATAAAAAAAAAATAAAAAGAAATAAAACAAACGTAAGTCGATTTAATTCGTTTTCTAATTATTCCACCATTTTATAATACTAATTTCAATAAATTCATTTATATTCTCAAGAGATGTCATTGAGAATATATTTATCAGCGTGTAGTCTTATCTTTTATCAAAGAAAGAAGGAAAGAAAAATGAAATGAGAATGAAAGAGAAACCGAGATAGAAATATTTTACAGGTGTATAAATCGAATATCCAACACAATTAATCATAAAGAGTAAATATATAAGTTCATTCGTAAAAAATATTACCATTGGTTGATCAGAAAATTTTGTTAATCGAAAAATACGTTTATCGGATACCTAAGAAGTTTACTCCAAATCACAAAAACATTTTCAATTCAAGCAAAAAAGAATATTTCGATAGTAATTTTAGAAGAACTCAATCGAGTTCGACTGCTTCGAACATCCTTGAATCTTTAAAATGAAAATTATTTTGCCCTTAAAAAAAAAAGAACCAAATTACTTTTCAAACAACCTAATATATATATATGATATATACGTCTTGGAAAAACCTAATAATTCGCAAAAGAATGTTTTTGACAGTTTTTCTTATCATTTTTTTCATTTCATTTTCTAAAGAAAACTTCAAGTTTCAAACAATTCTATTGCTGCTGCTGCTGCAGTTTGCTTTTTGCCTTCCGGACAATTTTCTGATATTCTTCGTTTTCCGTTTGCATCTCTTTCTGTTTGTCTGTCTATCTGTCTGTCTGTCTGTCTACTGATTCTCTCTCTCTCTCTCTCTCTCTCTCTCTCTCTCTCTCTCTCTCTCTCTCTCTCTCTATCTATCTGTCTCTTTTCCGCATAATCAGAATACACGTGCGTGTGCGCGCGCAAACGCCAACGTATATGATTTTTCAGCATTTACTTATCCTTCATCTTATCATCGTATTTACCCTTCCCACCCTTTACTACCTTATTCCTCCTCTTCTTCTTTTTCTTTGATCTTTTTATTTCGCAAAAAGGTCTACGTTGATTGCCAACGATATAAATAAAAAAAAAAAAAAAGAAAAGAGAAATATGTTTTAAAAAAAGGAACAAGAAAAAAGTATTTCTCACCTCCGCTTAGATCGGCGATTAAATTTTCGAGTCAGTTTTGTAGTTTCCAAAAAAATCCTAATGAAATATACTTTTCAAGATTTAATTGTAATATAAAATAGAAAAAAAAAAGAGGTAGAAGAAAATAGAGAATATTAAACCAAATAATAATAATAATCACTGGCTCGAGTTTTCGTTGTAATATCACTTCATGAATAATGTCATTCTATAATTCGGATTATATTATTGATTTATTATTTCATAGTTCACTGTTTTTTCTTTTCTTTTTCTTTGTCGTTTTTTAATATCACCAAACCCCTTATTTTTCTCCCTCTCCCTAATAAAATTTCAAAAACGATTATTTTCGATAGAACAAGAGAAAAAGGGGAGAAAAATAAATTATCATTCGCTAGAACGCGAAATGAAAATTACTGAATTATAATAATCGTATGAGAAAAAAATCATTACGGTGGATAAAAAAAAGGGTTATAAAATAATTTTATTTTATTTCTATTTTCAACGATTCCACGAATTGACATACGAAGTATGAAACTAACAATAAGAGTGTGAAACACGAAATTCAAATAAAACAAGAAATATGACGCGCGCACGGCTGTCGGCGGCCGACTGAATGTCTACGCGGGTGAACCGAAAGGACCAAGTGGCGGTGGTGGCGGCATATGAAGAGGAGGGAAACGAGGAAGAGGTGGTGGAAGAGTAGGTGGTGGTGGTGGTGTAGTGGTGAAAGAGGAAAAAGAGGAAAGGGGTGATACAGGAGAAGAGGAAGGAGAAGAAACCCAAGAAGAGGAAAAAGAGATGGTTTGCTAACCTCCAGCAGGGAACCTCCGGCTGGCCTCAACCTGTGGTACACATTTCTTCTTTTTCTTTTTCTTCTCCTTCTTCTTCTTTCTCTTTTTCCTTTTTCTCTGTTCTCTTCTTCCTCTTTCTCCACCACCACCTCTTCTTCTTTTTCTGCTTCTTCTTCTTTTACTTCTCCTTCTTCTTCAACTTTTTCTTCTCCTTCTTCTTTAGTTTTCAGGCACCCTGTGTTGCTTAGAAGGGGACCTCGTTATATCGAAATAGTGATAGAAACGCTCACCGAGCGGTTCACACCGCTTTGATTTACGTTCCTGGACTTCCTTTCGTTTTGTTGAATTATGAGTATGCGTGTATACATTGGATTACTAGTATATTCGAGAAGAGACTTTTAGGTTTTTAAAATAGATCTTTAATTAAAGAATTTATTTTCTCGTCAATTTTTCTTTTCTTTTTCTTTTTTCATATTTTAAAAAAGAATCTATCTAATATGACGTTTTATTTCGTTTAATTATCTAAGAATATTAATAACAAAACAAAAAAAAGAAAATACTTTTTCCCCTAAATAGAGGATGTAATATTTTTGTGCAATCGTAAGAAATACAAATGTGTATTCCTTTTGATTATGCGATCTAAAGAACACGATCATTGTCATAAGCCTTATCAATGATTTTTTTCTTCTGTTTTTTTATTAATATAATTGATTCTCTTCTATTTTTTATTTATTTTTTTCTAAATATACTCCAAAAAGCTTTCAAGTTGAACAATCAGAGATCAGAGATGACAAAAATATGTCGGGTAAAAACTGTTAGGATAGGTGGTGGGTGCGCGCTCGAGGTTTCGGTACAATGACGTGTAACGCTTGGGACAAGAACAGGTGAATGCTGTGTACTGTGAACGAAACACACCAAGTGTTACTGAATTAGAACGTCAGCTTTGCCTAGGTATTTTCATTTTATTATTGCTATCACATTTTTTATCTCTACTTTTTATTTCTTTCTCTTTAATATCTCTATAATTTATAATTTTATATATTCTTTACACTCGCAATAAAGTAAAAAAAGAAAAGAAAAAAAGAAAAAAGAAAAAGAAAATGAAAAAAAATTATGAATACAAAAGTAAAAATGAAAGATAATCTTATAGAGACTCTTATCACATTTCTTATTCCTTTAGGTTAGGTCATGGTAGATGAAACGTGAACTTGGTAAATGTATTATTCCTTTCTACCGATAGGAAAAAAGGATCGAAGTAACAAACTTTAAGAAGTTGTGTCTTCTTCTTTCCCTTTTGTTTCTGTTTGTTCTTTTTTGTTTTTTTTTCTTTTTCTTATCTTTAGTTATCGAAAGCGATAAGGAAAAGGATCCAAGGACGCCGATCGACGAAACTTTTCTTTCTCTCTCGACACCCTTCGGCACCCTTTAGGATGACGCGCGAGAGATGGTCAAAATATAGGCGCGCTCACGGCCTCCTATACGCGGATATTGTAAACGGGCCAGTGTGTTCCTGACGTGTCGATATATTCTCGCGAAGAAAAGCCCTGCTGTTGAAGCTGAGAAATAGCTTGCTTTCACCACCCTCCCCAATCTCTCTCCCACTCTCTCAATCTCTCTCACTCTCATACTCCTTCTCTATCCTTCCAACTTACCTCTATGCCAGCATCCAGCCTCACCTCGGAAGAGGGTACACCTTCACCTCTGTCTATCTATTTCTCTCTCTATCTCTCTGTCTCTCTCTATCCTTATTTCTCTTCCTCTCGATTTTTGTCTCGCATTCCAACAACTCTTCCGGGAATTTTCTCCAAAGAAGAATCATCGTTGTCCTTTGCAAATGTGAGATTGCCAAGAAGTATGTGAATTTGACGTTCCTGGAGAAAATTTGGAAAGATATTCTATATATATGTAGATTATGATAAAGATGATAATATAATATTAATTAATATTTTGTCTCGTATGTGTGTTAGTTTTTGTTAATTTTTTTACAATTCATTTCCTTTTTAGATCGATCAATTATCGAATATAATATATTAATATATTAAATTCGATTTATTCCCGGTCATCTGAAACATTTTGAATTAATGTGAAATGATTTTATTTTTATTAATCTTCCCTTTTATTTTTTTATAAACTAATAACTAAAGTCACATGACATATATACAGAATTTAACCCCTTGCACTCGAAGTTTTCTTTTTTCATTTCATATATTAGCAGTAGCTCACGGAGCAATTTCAATAGAAAAATCATATTCGCATATTATAAATAAATGATATATGCGTATTAAAAGGAAAGTCTTAGTTTGATATGCTGTAGTAAATTGAATTTGTTTCAGTTTCTTTTCTTTTTTTTATTGTCTCCATAACGGAGCCCTCGAGTGCAAAAGGTTAAAATTACTGTACACGATGAACCTATAATTGAATAAATCCGTAAAATATCGATGTTATCTATGGAAGTATTGTTGGTACCTTGAAGGGATGATTTGGGAGGGGAGGGAAGTTTGATATGTCACATAATATAACGCGAAAAATAACCGATTAAATAATGATGATTTTATCAAATTCGATTTATTCTCGACCATCTGAAACATCTTGGATTAATGTGAAATGATATACTTTTATTTTTTAATTAACAAATAACTAAAATCCCATGACATATACAGAGTTTAACCCTTATCGGTCGTCAGGTTTTTATATCGATGATTCTCACTAATAAGTTATAAGTAGTTTCGGTAATTAATTAATCAATATTATAAGAATAATTTATTATTTATTAGAAATTATTTCTTTGTTTTTTTGAAGAAGTACCACAAATATATATATATGAAATTATTAATTAATTATTAATAACAACATATTTTTATTTGTAAGTCACTTCTCACGTGACTTACGACTAATAAGGGTTAAAATTATTCTAGACGATGAACTTATAATTGGATCAATTAGGAAAATATCGATGTTATCTATGGAAGTATTGTTGGTACCTTAAAGGGATGATTGGGAAAGGGGAGAGGTGGGATTGGGAGGTCACGTTCTTCGAGATCGTCGCGCGTTCCTTCATCGAGATCTCTTCTAAGTATTCAGGTTGGTTATGCTTGCTCGCGCGCGCGCGCACGCCCGGTCCTGTCCCATTGTTGTACGTATTATTAGCACTTCCTCACAGTCCTGTCATAGCCATACGCACACTCATAGGTACCAAGCGAGATTCCAAATTCTCGCTTCTCGATTTTCTCGTTTACAATCCCAACCGATCTTCTTTTCTTTCTTCGTTTCTGGGTTTTTATTTTTCTCTCTATATTTTTTTCATATACATATATATATATATATATACTAGGGTGTTCCAGTCATACGTTGCTATGGCTTTGTTGTAAAATATTGATTTAATATAATTATAAACTATTTAATGTACTTAAATTAATATTCACTAATAATTTCTAGGAATTCAAATTACGCATAAAACAAAAAATAAAATTTTTAATATATATAATATATAAATAACAACACATAAAATAATACCACAATTAGAATGGAATACATAAAATATTAATACAGGAAAACATATAAAAAGCAAGGGTTATTCATGTCGTATATAAATCTGAAAAAAACGTATTATGTAACATATCGAAATAATTGAATTGTAATACAGCGCTATCTATTGAAAACTTACAGTACCTAGAGATCTAGATAACCTTTAAATAATAAATCCTTAAATTAACAATAAAAGATAACAAATAATCGTTATAAAAAATACCGTGTATACTAATATAAGTTGAAAAAATCACACAAAATAAAAAATCTTTTATTAAGATCGTTTCAGTAGTTTCGAAGTTCATTGGAAATCAACAATTTGGCACACTGAATTTTTATATATAAAAATATATACAGACTTTTCCAAAAGTCGCTTTATCGAAAATAGAAAAATCCCTGGCTAATTTCAACCTTTACGTAATCCTATAGAAAAATAAAATATTGTATGTACACACAGAAATAAACTTGGTAGATAACAAAGAAAATACGATCGAAACGCAAGACTCAAATGGGGGACATATGTTTGTTGTACGAACCTTTTTTTTTCTTTTCTCCCCGCTTCACTTGTTTTTCGGCTTCCTGTCGGATTCCTTAAAGTGAGTCCCACATATTATGAAATATCTCATATATATATATTTTTTTTTTTAATCTTAAAAATTAGACTCTCATAATAGATTTGTCAAAGTTTATTACATCGTTAAACCCCTCGTTTAACCCGTTTACATCATAAGCACATATCTGCACGCATTTCAAGCACATCACCGAATCATGTTGTGCAAAATAATTAGATCCCACTTTTTCTTATGATTATTAATCCATAGTGACATAAAAATTCTTTAAAATTCTTTACTTATGTAAAATTGCTTTTTTTCATATTAAAAAAAAATTTTTATTTAAATATGATGAAAAAAAATTTTTATGATAAGAACAAATTTTTCATTTTTCCATGCGATGCAAATGGATTAATGATAACAATATAATAATTATAATAGAAAATTCAAAAGTTTTTAGAGCGATGAGCAGTTTATCAAATCGTTTCGTGTTCTGACATAGTCCGCGACATTGGATTAACGCTCAGCGCTAATAACGAAGCGCGAATTAGTCCAGAAACTAATCAAAGTTTTGGTTAGGAGCTCAATTTGTCGGCAATGTCGAAGAAACAAGGAGAGAAAGAGAGAGAGAGAGAGTTCAGTTCATTTACCCGATACAGCTATGACTTCTCTTCGTGAAACACACGTAAACAGTCTTCTCTTCTTGTGTATGTGTGTGGGGGAGGGCTTTCAGCTTGGAAAATTATATGCTCTGGACTTTCGATTAAATTCGACTAGTCTCTATACACTTTTATAATCGATTTACAATTTATTTACTTGTTATATTTCTAACGTCGATAATTCTTTTCGGGACTCCTCAATAAATTCATATTGTAAAGAATTTGAATAAAATCTTATAAAAAGTTAAAATTTGTAATTTTTTAAATAATTTATTATATTATTCTTATATGTATATTCAAAATGTTGCTTTAAAAATCGTTGAGGTGGGACGTATTTTTGTTTTCTTCTAATCTCTCTCTCTCTATTTTGAATCTTAACATATTCTTAAAGGGGTATTCTGGTCTAAAAATTGGAAAAAATCGATTTTTTTCATATTTTCAAAGCTTAACCTTTTAAGAATATGTCCTTAAGAGGATTTTTCAAAATTCAAATTATTTTCGGAGATATAGCTGTTTTAGTGACGCGGCATCCTATATTCTTTTTTTTTTTCTTTGAACGCATTTTTCTCGAAACTGTTTTTATTTCACGGATGTCATGATATCTCAAGTTCTACTAAACCGATTTACTTGAAATTTTGTGAAAGTCTTCTCTATGCATTTCTCTATCGTACTAACTGAACTCTTACAACAATTTTCAATTTTTACTATTTTTAAAAAATTCGGAAATGTAAAAAAAGTGGTAAAAAAAATTTATAATTTTATCAGACAGCCGTAATTTAGCAAAAAGCAATTTTTTCAACTTTTTTTAGTTAGTACGATAGCGGCATTATTCTAAATTAATAATCTGTTTTACTTTTTTATTTCGGATTACTAGGAGAGCTGATATCGTGACAACCGTCGCGTACCATTTTTTTGGGACCCCCCCCCCACTTCATCAGTCTATATCTTTTTCAATTTTGAATTTTTTCACTAATTTTTTTTTCATCTATTCTTGAAATATTAATAAATATCTTTTTACATTATAGATAGTGAAAATATTATTCGTCTTTTTGTTATTGCACTTGAAAAAGTACCTAAAATTCATGCCTCTAGACCAGAATACCCCCTTAACCCTTTCGCTACGGGGCGGATCTTCGCCGCGTTACTCCCGCAGTACGGCGCTCTACACCGAAACAGTGTACGGTGCACGCAACGTTCGAGCCGGTGTCGTAAGACTGATGATCGAGGCATTTGGTTTATTATTGAAGCCCGTAAAAAACAAATGATGCAAAACGAAAAACTCACGCGGCATGTCTAGAGTGAGATACTCTGTGCATAGCAACTGCAGGCGCTTATCATATATACAATTACGCGACATCTTTAGCGGGAGCGACTATAGCCGCTCGTAGTATCTTAGCGGCATCACATGGAAAGCGACTATAGTCGCCCGTAGTACCTGAGTGGCATCACATGGAGAGCGACTATAGTCGCTCGTAGTAGCGAAAGGGTTAATTTCTTTACATCGCATAAAATGGCTGAAACGTTTACTGGATGTGGCACTAAGGTCGCTAAAATACTTATTTGCAATTCTTGTCATATTACATCTCCTCCAGCTTGTCTTGTGCGATCTGATCATCCTTTTTGTGGGGACAAGTTTATTGATTGTAAATCATAAAATACCATACTTCCTTGGTTTTGAAAAATAATCTGCTTATTACTAAGATTCGTGATATTATCCGAGAGGAAATTTAACTCCATGACAGACGATCTCTTAAAAACTTTTAAAAATGATATTAATGTTATTACAAATCGTATTAATACTATCGAGAATAAAATGTACAGGATTTAGATCAACATTTCAAGAAATCTGTTTCTAAGGAGGAAATCATTGATGAAATAATTGAAAAATAGAAAATATCGGCTAATATTATATATTCTATTATATTATATTACTTAATCTAGAAGAAAACGATTCATCTTCATCGTCTAACTAAAATTTCTTCGAGGATGACTTGGTTAAGGACATTCTGTCTAAAATTGACCCATTTACTCATCTAATTTGTCGTCTTACCAGAATAAGTGTGGGAAGAGTCCTAACCGAATTTTTCCTATACGTATCTCTCTTCTTCCAAAACATGAAGTTCTTTTTGTTTTGAAAAATAAATCTAAATATTGTGGTTCTGTTCACATCAGTCAAGACCGTACCAAAGCACAACAAGATTATTTGAAATCATTAAGGTGTGAATTAAGTCATTAACGAAAAGTGGTATATCTAATAAGACTATTAGATTTAAAAATGTTATAGCTAGAATTTTAAATAAATAATAAATTATCTCTTAACTTATCCAATGTCATAGAGTTACATTTTATTCGTAAGAATAAATGAGCCGTTTATTTTGAAAGTGGCCTAGCTTCATTTATACTTAAATTGAGATAATTGAAGGGTTTGTGTTTCAATGCAATTAAAAATATACGTTCAGGATACTAATGAGTCATACTGCTTAAGTGTATCTAAAGGAGTTAGATTTATAATTCCTATTAAAATAATGGCAATTATTAGGTGAATAATATGCATTTTCTTACGAAGAATGGAGTTAGGCCACTTTCAAAATTAACAACTAGATTCGTTATAAAATTTAAAGGAGCCCAAATTCATTCAACTTAATTTAAGATACTTAAACGTACTGACTATTCAACTAAAACAATTGTAAAAAACTAAGGTTAATTTGTTAAATAGTAATTAATTAAAATTACCTAAATCACTGCTTTCGGACATTATCCGAATATATAATAAGTATCTTAATTTAAATATAAATGAACTTACAATTAGGCCACTTCCAAAATAAACTTTTTCATAAGTTCATTAACCAGCAAATGTTCATGTTACCAAATTTTAATGAATTTAAATATATTAGTAATAAGTATCTTCTCTCAGAATGAAAAGATCATGTAAAAATGTAACTATTACGGTAGGTAACTCGATCTTCTTAAAAAATGGACTTAGGCCACTTTCAAAATAAACGGAAGGTATTTAATACCTTTAATAGACTCTGCTAATGATTTACTAATGATTTATATTCTTGTCTGATCTTTCTTTTAAATCACATTTTAACAGAATTGTTTCACGTATCTTTTAGAGCTACTTTAACTGTATTAATAGAATATCTCAATTTGTTAATTATTTTTATAGATACATAGATTTATTTAATCTGTCTTTATATACTGTCAAATATTATGAAATATTTTCTGTAAATATCTTTATTATTTTTTTTAATCTTTTTTACTTGACCTTTTTTGTGTAAAATTTCTATATTAATAGGCTTATCCTGTAAATAAATAAATAAGTTAAATTAAATCTTACGGAAAGTTAAAACTTGTAACATTTAAATGATTTATTATAATATTTAATATTCTTATATATAAGAACGATTTTACGATCTTGAAAAAGATGTTGTGTAGAATTATAAAAATTATACGGATAAAAAATAAATCAAAATATCCCCAAAAAATAAAAAAAGGAGAAGAATAAAGAACTCAAACCGAAATATATATTATTTTCAGCTGAATTTTCATCAAAGCATAGATCATCCGAGGAGAAGGGGGTCACGTCGATGTTAACGAGGAACCACGATCGGATTCGCGGCTCTGCTAATTCCAATTTATTTCGAATCTGCTTCTCGTCGTCGTAACTTTCGTTCGTTGATGATGGCGTCAATCGCAGGAGAATCCCCCAATGGCCGTTTTACACGTTCAACTCCGGGAATCGAATGCACTGCTAATTTACGACTTATCGGCGGCGATAGTCGGTGTAATTTTCACGAGTGCGAAAATTACAACGTCGGTTGGGTGGCCCATGGTCTACAGAGCCTTTTCCACCCCCCTACCCCTCGCCCCATCCCACCCTCTTCTCTCTCTCTCTTTCTGTCTATCTCTCTCTTTCTCTGAAAGTGACGCGAAATCGTGCTCTCGGTACGAGCTTGTACCGGGATGTCGATACCACGAGGAGCGGATGTCAATAGCACGAAGTCACTCCTATCGCGAGCAAAAGAGAGAAAGAGAGAAAGAGAGAGAGAGAGAGAGAGAGAGAGAGAGGCATATCAGTTGATTTTGCAGTGCTTTTACGGATATATCGCTTTTGTACTCGTGTAAATCGTCATCGCCACTACGGGAAAATCCCTAAGAAATTTTCTATGATCTATATCTTACGAAATATATATATATATATATATCTTTTTTCTTATTCAAAAATGAATTACTACTTAACGATTTTTATCGTTTTTAATTATACCTATTATGATAATATAAAATAATGTGAAATAAAAAAGAAATTATAATTAATTCTATAAAATTTCCTAAAATCCTATAAAAAACTTTATTAATATTTTTACGTTGAAAATGAGAGATTTTTTTCATAAATCGCATTTAACAGTAGAAGTAATGGGAAATAAATAAAGAAGATTTTGAATGAAATGAATTTTGGAAAAATCTAATGTTTGATCGAATGTTTAATGCAAATAACGTACTAATGGAATTTGATTTTTAGAACTTTAAGCTATAATTATAATCTTATTTATAGAAAATATCTTTGAACTTACAATCATATTTTATTCGGTTACAAAAGATAGCACGTGTTCATTATGAGCGAGGAAAAGATAAAAAAAAAAAATACCCTTTTATAATATTTCAATTATATTCTAATGACGTGTTCAGAGAAAGTATCATTTAATTAAAGTTTAATTAAATTCAAAAAATAGCAAATATGATTCAATGTTTATGTTAAATATGAGATAACATCGCAAATCGAACTTTGGATTTAATTTTTCTACAAAAATTTATAATAAATTAATAATAAAAATTTATTAAAGATATAAAAGATATAATCTTAACTGCGAAAAATTGTGCACTTTAATCTCGTTAAGGTGTCTGCAATTTGTGCAACGGGACGAGTAAAATTTTGATTCTCGAACCCGTTCCTGAATTTTTCTATAATTATTGAATGATTCTTTCTCTCTTTCTCTTTCGTTCAATCATTGATTAATATAATATGCTAAGTAAAATATGTTATAAGAAAATTAAATGCTAACTAGAATAAACCGATATGCTAATATAAAATATGCTAAGAAAAATAATAATAATAATAATTGAAAAAAAATTTTAGTATAAATTTGTTGTTCATAACCAAGGTCAATAATAGTATATCGAAAAGATAGTTGAGATAATAATAATATATATTGTACATTCATTTTCATTTCGTCGAAAAAAAAGCAATAAGTAAGTTTGTAGAAAATAAGCTCGTCGCGTGGTCTCCTCGAAGTTTTTCTCTTTCTCTCCCTCTTTCTTCCTCTCTCTTGCTGTCAGTCTCTTTCCTCAGTACAAGCTCAGTAGTGCCTCGGTTCTACAGTTAAAACCTCGTCGACGACTTCTTTAGCCGGACTGTGAAGCACTTGGAAAAGTTCAATCCGGAGTGCTGCCGGTGACACTCTCCATCGAGTTTAACGGGCGTGCTCGAAGCGTGCTCTTGTATTACTTTGCATCGTCGGTAAACGTTCCAGCTTTTCTACCCCTCCTTTTCTCTCTCTCTCCCTCTCTCCCTCTCTACCTCTCACTCTATTTTTTTTATCCATGTACATGCATACGTATATACCGACACGCACACGCATCATTCAAACTTACACGAACATATACTATTATTTTATTTATTTATGTATAGAAAATATTTTGTGTACTATTTTTTTTTTTTTTTATTACAAAGCAATCTTATTTTCATATTTTAATTTAATATATTATATAATAATATTATATATAAATAAGATAACAAAATTCCGTGAAAATTCATAAATTTGCAAAATATCAAGTTGTACGTGATGAAAGATCACGTGCGAGTGAGATCCGTAGGATAAAGGACATGAGGAAACGGGTAAAAAGGAATAAAGAGACTTGAGTGCAATACATTGGAGGAGGAAGAAGATAGCTGACTGAATTGGAGTTAGGATAAAGCGCGGAAACAGCTGTTTAAGCTTATCCGGTTCACCTGTTCTATTCGATACCCAGTTTCTCGTCCTTGCCACACAATCCTATTCCTGCCCTGTGAAATATATTTCTATACCGAAGAACGTGCTTCCTGTCGAAAAGTTGAATAATATCCAAAGTTAGCTAGTTATCGTAAAATGAACAATAAGCTTCTTACGGTATCATTGTAACATTGATTAAAAATGTATAATTAGAATTAAAATAAGAAAAACGAAAATTTCATTTGATGATCATCAAACGATATAAAAATAAAAGTATTTTTTCTTAACATTCTTTCTTTTTCTTCGGATTTTTGCGTAAATGGAACCTGACCGTAACAAAGAAAAAAGGAAAAGAGAAAGATTCTTTATTTGTGAAAAATTTGTGAAAAATAGACTGAAGAGATATCTGAATCGTTTTGATCGTAAAATCTGTGTTGAAGTAAAGTTTATTCAATTTATTGTCTAATTTTTTAGGACTCAAGGATTCATCAAAAATTCCTGAAACAGAGGTAACAATAGACCATGAAATTTTAGTTACTTTTTCGAAATGAAAGCTCAAAAAATACTGAAGATAAAGACTAATCCCATATAACAATAAACCTAGTGTCTAATGAAATTTAAACATAAAATCGAATCTACGAGAATCAAAAAAACGAACAATACTTTCATACACATTGACAAAAAAAAAAAAGAAAAAAAGACGGGACAACGTTTCGAACAGAAAACAAACATGGGATTTGATTTTTCTCGTAAAATCAAATCTCTGTGTAGTTTCGAGTCTCTCTCTCTCTCTCTTTCACGTTTGCTTAGCATTTTATATCCAAATGTCCAGAAGAACGCCGGGGTAAGAAAAAAGATGGTTGAAAGAGAAAAGATAGAAAACAGCTGAGACGCAGCTGGTTTGTAACATCGCGACGACTCACGTCTTTCTGTGACGGCGAAAGTCTTCCTAGTAGATATATGTATGAGTACACATGTGAAAGAAGCATGCACACGCGTGATCATACTTGTAGTATTATCGAAAACAGAAAACAGAAATGGAATGGATTTCGAAAGACTATTTTTCCTTCTAGTTAATTAGTTACGAAAATATATAGAAAAAAATCCCTGTACTATTTTTAGAGAGATACAAAAATAAACGATATTATTTTTGAAATATTTGATTACATATAACGGAAAACTAATTCATTACTAGTAACAACAATTTCTCTATCTTTGATCTATAATGTATAATTTTGAGCAATGACTCAGTCGGTAACTTAAAACTTGATCATAATACTATATTAATCCTTTAGTTACAACGTGGTTTGGCGCGAGTATCGTTGTATATAAATTCGTTTGTATCGTCACATGGTACGACCCCTATATGAATCGGTAGGACCCTTTTCATGGATGACCCATATATCGCTAGTAATATAAAAGGGTTAATATAATACAAAACTAGTAATATTCTTACTGATCGATGTTGATAATAATGATTTTTAGATATTTTCTTACAATGTTGCACCATTTAGAAAATATTTCATTAATCTTATAATTATTTATTAAAATAATGAAAAAAGACTAATGTAAGTAAAACAATTTATATGCAATTAGTTACACAGTAATACTAAATTGATACAACATGTAGATAATTAAATATATACATATATTTAAGTATAATTAAATCTTAATTACTTGGAATATTGAATCAGTTTAATTTGCTATTCATGTATTTAGCAAGAGCTTTAGTCCCTTCGCGCTAACAGCGTGTTTGGAGAGATCACCAGGAAATATTAATCTTACAGCAGATAGTACTTCACGAGATGTAATAGTTGAACGTTCGGTATATTGAGCCAATGTCGTGGATTCGGCAGCAAAATGTCCGAAGATATCATTAACGAAACTGTTCATAATTCCCATAGCTTTACTCGAGATTCCGATGTCCGGGTGTATTTGTTTTGATACTTTGTAAATATATAGAGCTTAACTTTCTTTTCTCTTCTTTTTCTTATTATCGGCTTTACCTACTGTATTCTTCTGAGCTTTACTGGTCTTTATTATCATTTTAACACCAACTTTGCCGCCACTTTCTCTTAGTGCCATAGTAGAAAAATATATTCTTTTCTTTGTAAAAGACAAATATTAGACTATTTAAAATGACTCAAACGAAACAAACAGAACATTTTTTTATGCGTCTTTTTGATATATGTAGGAAGTATTGAAACAGACCAATCAAAACGTAGCATCGTTTGGCGTGGTGCTATTCGTGCTTAAAGAGTAGGGGAGAGGGGAATACATAAATACCTTAATTTTTCCATCATTTTTGTTATTCTACTAGTTGCCAACGTAGAAGCTTATTTAATTTTCTAGTAAACTTAGAGCTTGAATTTTAAAAAATGTCAGGACGTGGTAAAGGCGGTAAAGTGAAGGGTAAGGCAAAATCTCGTTCGAACAGAGCTGGATTACAATTTCCAGTTGGTCGTATTCATCGTTTGTTGAGAAAAGGTAATTACGCTGAACGCGTTGGTGCCGGAGCACCAGTTTACTTAGCTGCAGTAATGGAGTATCTTGCTGCTGAGGTTTTGGAATTGGCTGGCAATGCTGCACGCGATAACAAAAAGACGCGAATTATTCCAAGACATTTGCAATTGGCCATTCGCAACGACGAAGAATTGAACAAATTGTTGTCTGGTGTTACTATCGCTCAAGGCGGAGTTTTACCAAACATTCAAGCTGTTTTATTACCCAAGAAGACTGAGAAGAAAGCATAATTAATATGATAACTGAATAAGAATTTGAAAAAAAAAAAAAAAACATCAGATAGTATTAGCCTTACAAGTATATGTGTCTACGAAGAAAATATTTGTATTTGTTCACAAACTATACTTTTGGTGGTACTTTCTGGTCAAAGGTTAACAAAATTAAAAAATCAATGTCATATCAACGACAAAATATTTTAGAAATTTTTAAAAGAAAAACATTCCATGGGACCAAATCTTAATAGCATTGAGTACCTTAAATCCGAAATGTTTACACAAATATATTGTATTTATTCAAGATCAATGTGACGCATTGTCTCAACTTAACCTTATTAAGAATAAAGAAATAATGTGTTATGGCACGTTGGAAATTTCATTAAATGTACTGAAATAAAACATACTTTCTATCTAATTTATTTGAATAAGATGGAGTGACCAAGTCGACATAAATAATTATAAGCATAAATATACATATATATATATATATATATATATATATATATATATATATGCTTCCCGAGAATATGATACACAAATTGTAGACATTTTTTATTTATGTATAATCTGCATGTGTTTTTTTTTACTACTTATTATAATCATACTCAATTTGTAAGTATTACTTTGAAAATGATAAACTACTACTCTTTACTATTTCATAACTGTTCATAGTAAATACTTATATGGCTACTCAATGACTATGTATAATATGTATATATGTATACGCGTAATGTAAAATAATACATGGTTGTTTTTTTCTTTTCCCGATTTTTTTCTTTTTTTTTCTTTTTTTATATATAAAGTACATCATGAAAGAAAAAAAAGAGAGAGAGTGAGTACGATTTACAAGAAATAAATTACATTACAATGCTACTGTTGCGTAATTCTAAATACCGGTCCGATCCTTAAGAAAAACCTACGAAGAACCGAACGCAATTCTGGTTTAAGATCAAAACACATGACTTCGCAAAGCAGAGGATAACAACTAGATGCGTGTACGGCAAATCGACTATCACTCATTTTAAGAATCCTTGTTAAAAGTAAAAGAAGTATAGGTGTCCACGCATCAATGTGCATCTCGTTAGAAAGAGCAAGGAAATATTCTAATGCCTCACAAGCTACTTCGACTAGAAGCGTTTCTACTGTAGCCCAATCGTTTCTATGAGCCTCGTCGCTATACATTTTAAAAAGAATACGAAGAGCACACGCCAGAGATTGTATTTCTTGATTCAATAGACCAGTTTCGGATTTCATACTGCAATAAAAACCAGATTTCCAAAGTTGGCGTTGCTCGTCATTGGAATTGAAAGTTTTAGCAAAACGATGTGACTTTAATAAACATCCAACCAATTGTAAAAGATGTTTAGTCGTTAACGAACAATACATTCCTTGCTCTTCCTTCTGTTGATCTCCTCCACCTTGAACTCCTAATTCAGAAGGTTTTCCATTGAGCATGTCGGCTTGCGCTAAAGCAAGATTCTCTTGATCTTCTTTTCTCGATGTTGCTGGATAAAATACTACGTTATCTATAGTTTGAATCAATTCCAATTGTACCACACATTTAATTAATAAAGCTGAAAATAACTTGTACTTTGCATTTTCGTTATTCGGTGATGGTGGTTTCCAAGTAATTAAAGCTGTTGGTAATGTACTTTCAAATATATCGAGTATGCAACGACACGTATTATCCCATGTCTCCTCGTCAAATTTAATTCCATTACTAATAACTAAATTTTCTAAACAATTAGTACCTGACCTAGCGAGCTGTTCGTTATCCTGTTGAACGCACCATAGTAATTGAGAATACAATTGACCCAATAAAAGTGGACCTAGCGTGTCATAAAATTGAGAGAATACATCAACAATAGCATAAAGAGCGTGATTACATGTCGTTGTCATCCATTCAGCCTTCTGTAAGATTAATTTTATTTTTATAAAATTCGAATAAGTTGAAATTCATAATTATAATTGACGTTATCGTACAAACCTCTGTATGCTGTTCTGGAAGTTTCATATTATCGAATATCCGAAAGAGCACTTGAAATAGATCTTTCCACCAGTGTGGTTTAAATGATGCTCCATGAGTTTTGACAACATCAAATAAAACAGTTAATGCCCGTGTTCTCACATCCAATTTACATCTACTTACAACACATGATAGTTCGAAAAGTAACGGGAACCATCCTCTCACCTAAATAGATTATCATTACAACAAATTTTATATTTAAATCAATTTTATATATATTTTTTTTGTTTTAATTAAAATATATTTGTTTTTTTATATACCCATGCTCTGTCTTCTTCTGAAACTATTCCACTATCATCCATCATACCCTCGGCAAATAGATTAGGATTAGCAACGATATAAGATGCGCAAGATCTCATGAGTCTAATTGCTTCCATGCTAGTATCTGGAAACGAAGCATTGCACGCAAATTCACTTAGGCACTTTACGGCATCTTGGAAGGAGTCAACCATAATACTAAAATCTTCGGCGTAGAGCTCATCTAAGAAACAACAAAAATACAATTTATGTTAGAAAATAAGACAATAATGTTCTGGTAATCAATACAATGAATTATTATAAATAGTACTTACTTATTATCTTCCCTGTCATGGAGAAGGCTAATTCGACTACAGACTCATCACGATCACTTGCTGCGTGATGAAAAACGCTAAATATATTTTTCCATCCAGATCTAATATTTGGAGCTTGAGAATGAACGATTTGTGCTACGCATCGAACGACCATATCTCTGATAATTGGAGATCTATTCTTCTTCATAATATGTTCGAATGGCCTAAGAAAATCCTTTTGGAATCTAAAATTAGCAAATTCGCCTTTCTCTATAAACTTCGTAGCCAACTGCCTGAGAGAATCCACCGCAAAAAATGCTATTTCTTGTCGAGGACTGCAACCAACTCTGTCAAAGTGGTCGCCAAGAACTTGCCATATTCTTGACCATTGAAGTCTTATACGACCCATGTTATAATAAGAAATTTCAACTATTTTCGTCAACGAGAACATTCGGGGTTGTGTAGGATGTGATAATTCTTCTAAAGATACTTGACAAAGTGCTTTTACAAATGCAACTATGGCATCTCCGTCCAGTCTAGTAGAACCAGTGAATATTCTGTCGACAGCCACAACTACACTTTGAGAACTTGTTTCACCTATGGATTCCTTCACGCTTGCTGTAAAGAGAGCAAATGGTTTTTATATAAAGTTTTAATTATTGGGTAACACGTTGAACGGCACGTGAATTCTTACGAAAATCCCCGTCAGGCCACGCGCGTTACTTTGTATTATAAAAATAGTTGAACGTCAGACACCGACACGGCTTATATGGAGAATATTATTGTTAAGTACGACTGCCTGACGAAAAACTTTTTTTTCAAGACGCGTCAGGCACCGGTGCCTGACAGTATAAAATATGATATAAAACTAAAAAATGTGAAATTTTTTATGCAATTACTAAAAATTTATTTATTACAGGATTATATCATTCATTTTTTTACGGATCTTATTGAAATACGATAAACATAAAAACTGTTGTCCTGAAATAAAAAAAAAATTCTAATATATTTACATGTTTGCATCGAGTAAATATTAATCTGTTAGTAGTGCGCTTCGTATTTTCGCAATATCAGTGCTTTTAAGTAGCGCGTGTGGCCTGACGGAGATTTCTGTAAGAATTCACGTGGCATTCAACGTATTAACCCTTTTTGAAAAAAAAAATGAATACTTACGATCTAAAGAACTTAAATTAAGGCCGTTATTTTGATACGAGTTATTGTGTGCCAAATTAGTAAACAGAGGAGATGGAAAATGAGGCTTCGATGGAGGTCCCAAAAGTTGCGGTCTTACTCCTGTTCCAATAAGTTGAGCTAATTCTAATTGTGAGATACATTTGACAACATCTAACCACGAACTACCAAGATAATTTCCATCGGTGTGAGCAACGGTGATCAATGTCTTTATCGTGTCGATGTTCTTTGCTTTCATTTCCGTAATCGGTGAATTGGCCGTTAAAAGCGTAAATCTAGCCAAAGCTTGAACGTAGGCGTCACGTTCCAACTAAATTGAACAATAAATAATTTAGTATTTCTACATCAGTATTTAATATTTTTAAAATATGTCTGCACGAGTACTTACTGTCATGTGGAAAATACAAGCTATACGAATGGCACATCTAATGCCATCCAAACATAAGGATGCTATTTCAGGATCATCACAATCTTGTAATCCAACGCTAAAAGCTGCTAAGAAGGGTGTCCAGGCCATTTTAAACATAGGACGTACGTGTTCTAAATGTTTAGCTGTTGTAAATGGTGCTTGAACATGACTAACAGATTCCATTAAATTTTTTGCCGCAGTTGAAATTACTTCCATTTCCATATTCCATAGGAGTCTACGTTTTTTTTCACTTGAAATTACTGGTCAAATGAAATTATTTATTAGATATTTAATTTGTGTATATATAATATGTTTATGTAAATTGATATTATTTTTTACCTTGTTTCCCTGGACGATTAGGATTTGATTTCATTTTGATTTCGTTACCAGCTATTTCATCATAAATTTTTGATAAATATTCTTCTGGCAGATCTTCGTTATCACTAATGCGACGATTTAATTTGATATACTGCTCTTTCGTCATTTTATTTTTGACTTGCGGAGAATGGAGATCAGTCGTAAGCATAATTATAGAAAAGCCTAATATATATGCGGTATCTGCGCTTGTAAACAATCCGTTGCTAAAACATAAAAAAATGTTCATTAATATATTATAGAAAATTAAAAGCTATTTATTTATTACTTACTTTGGATTACATTCGCAATATCTACTGGCGAACTTTTCCATCAAACGATCGATCTTTTGTGCTTCGCCAGGTAGTCTAAAACCCTCTAGGAAATACCTGAGAGCTGTGACCAAGTCGCGATCCGCAAAATTCATTTGATCTATATAATTATACATTACTTGATTATGATTATGATCACCCAGAAAATCACCAATCGCTGTTTTATCCAATCGCTCATCTATATGAAGCCATCTTGCAACATCTTCAGGGGATGTACCAAGAAGACCATGTTCTTGTAAATATTGCACTCCTTTACTTGGTTTCCGATTAAAACTAAATGTTAATTACACGATATTATTAAATTAATTAATTATTGTTTTTTTTCAGCAGTGTTAATATAAATTATTTTACTTACATATCAATACCAGCTTCCCAGACTTCCTTTTGTTGTTTCTGTACTTCATATTGTTCCGGTGAATCTGGTATTTCCTTATTTCCTACGAGACTAGAGTTTGCAGAGGATAAACTACCGGCACTTCCATAACGAGGGAGAGGTGGTTCGAGGGGAGGATCGGGAGGTTCACTAGGCAATTGTTGATCCGCAGGTACGCTTGGATTTACATATAAATCTCTGCTCCATTCGACCATACATTTCAAAATTGAGACCAAACATTCGAGACCACGAATACGCATCGACTTTTCTTGATTCGGAGATGCACCTAACTCTAAAGCTTGACGTCCTTGCGCAATTTTGGACAAATCGTTTACCAATCTATGAATGATAAATTAAAAATTATTTTTACCATAATATTTTGACAGTACTACGTACGAATAAAATGAGTAATTACCTTTCAAATAAATTAGCTGCAGAAAGATCACAATCATAGTTTACGTATATATCAACGACACTTTGCGCATCCGCACAGATACGAGTCAAAGCATGGATAACCATCCATTTATGTTCAAAGGAACTGCTAGACGTTTCAAGAATGTTCATAAATATTTCCTTGAAAAACACTTCTATTTGCATCTTTAAGTGCACTTTAAAGCGAGCTAAGAGTGCCAAAAACAAAGCTAATGATAGTTCGAATACTTCAGGAACAGAAGAAACCCCATTTTTAGACAAGGCGACGCACAGATATTGTTTTATAGCAATTACAAACATCTCATTCGAACGAAGTACTGGACCAGCATTTTGTAATATTCCTAAAAGCAACTGTAATGATAGAATTTTCGATCTTAATTCATGCGACCTAAAAAATAATTAAATAACAATTATTAATTGCTCTATGAAAATATTTTTAAGAATATAATAAATATATAAATTATGTTTATACTTTGGATCTGGGGTACCATCTGGGAGAGGTTTCATCGACAGTTTGCAGAGTGCCCTGAACACTAAAAATGCATCCTTCTGTAACACATGAGTAAATTTAGCTGTAACCATATTGTCACTCTCCGCAACTGCTTCATCCGTATTATCTTCAGCAGGCACTTGATCTAAACTGGCTTCTTCAGAAGTTGCCACATTCGCGGCATCTTCTGGTACGACTGAATTAATAACATCGTCTAAGATGCTCTTAACTATAACATGCGATTCGCAGACATTTTCAGTTAGAGCTTCATCATTATTTACAATTTCTGTTTCTGTGTCGCCATTTGAAGTAGAAGTATCTTGTTGTTGTTCTGACTCTGTTCTAACGTTCTCTTCTTCCTGAAATATAAAACCATTTAAATGATTTTATTTTAATTTTAAATTTAATAATTTAATGATATTATTTATCAAATTAGCTATATTTTATGAAAATAAGAATATTTATCGATAGATATAAATGAAATCTTTACCGCCTGAGTTTCCATACGAGCGAATATTACATTTATCATCTGTGTCAGGGTGGCTCGGGCTGTTGTTTGATTAACTAAATTTCTCGATGCCAAGTAAACATTATAAACAGTACGTATGGTAAGAAGAACAGTTCCTTCGTGTACTTCAACATGTTGGCTGGTCATGACAGTCAAAAGAGCCTTGATAATTTGTAGTTGTACGCCTTCATCAGTTTGAGGACCCATAAAACAGCTACATATTGTCTCGACTATACGAACGATCAACAACTTATTTGGTTCTGTAGAATCTGGTACATTTCCAGTTAAATGACCATATGCAATTAATTTCTGAAGACAGTCCAACGCGGTGACAACAATTCTTGGAGATTTACTTTGGCAAGCCAATTCAAAGGGCAAAAAATACTTCTCTGCTGAGATAACATTGGAATCGCTTTTTGGCTGCGGGAGAGCGTTTGAAGTTGTTTCTTCGCCTTGTGCAACGGGCACATCTTTGATCTCATTGCGCAGATCCTCTGAGATATTAATTAGATGAAAATGATAAAAAATAAATCAAATTTAAAATTAATTTGTTTATATAATCATAGATGTAACAAAAAATGTTATGAACAAAGAAATAAAATTACCAAGTGCCGACTCGCAGGATCTCTTTAGCTGAGATAGATGGGAACGTTTGACGTCTTTGTCAGCTAAGATTTTTTCCAAAGCTCTGACGATAAACATTTCTCTTGTTTTTGAGTTATTTTGCATCATCACCAACCCCTCACGTGGTTAATAAGCGAATTAACACTTAGCCTTTACTGGATCAACATTAAACCGTACTCTGTGCGTATAACTTGGGAGGTTAATATGACGAAAATTCACAAATATTTGCATTTTCCTTCTTGTATATACATGTCATAAGGAAATGCCTACCCTCGAAATACATATCACTGTATCGACCTTAAATCAACCCGTTAAAATACACCTGCTTACATCGAGCGGCGAAAGGGAAAACGACGTAAAATTCTGACAGACGACCTGCAGCGCCGACAAATTGACAACCACATTAAACTTTTTTTCCTTGACGCTGTAGTAATACGTTATATCTAACTAAACTACATTCCAAAGTTAAAACTTTCACTTTTGTAAGCGGCATTGCATTATTCAAAAGTACTGTTCAACCAATTCAAATTATTTGTGTTGATTTTCGTGATATTGAATCTTAATGACGTCAAATTTCGAAGCGCTGAAGGAAAATGATGGAAGGTAACCCCCCCCCCCATGCGGCTCTACGAGCGCTATCTGACGGTCAGATAAGAAAACAATTTAGTATATAAAAAATTAATAACGCGGTAGAAAAGTACTTAAAAATTTCGTATCGTGTAATATTAGACAGTGATGTTGGTATTTTTATCTTTTGTGGATTTTTGTTTAAATTTTTGTAATTTTTGTTTTGACATTGTCATTGAAAACAATTTAAATCATTGTAATTAATTTTTGAATGAAAATTGCTCGATACTCTCATTCATCTTTTGAAAATAATTTTACTTAATTTTTACGGTATATTCATTATTATGAATTACAATGTCTGAAGATAGTAAATTGTTTGCGAAGCCTAAAGTTAGATTCAGTCAGACTATTAACGTTAAAGAAAATTCTAAAAAATTGGCAGATAAGAAGAATAAACATTTACCCAAAATCATAGATGATAGACTCATCAAGACACCTGTTAAACTTAAAGGTTTACATAATAAATTTGATAATATAATTGCTATGAGTACATGTTCTAACAATGATGCAGAGAAGAAAGAATCAATAATTTCACACAGCGGTATACATACTTCACATCAAAAAGAAGATGATAATTTCTTACAAGGTCAATCAATTCGTAAGACAGATAACAAAGAATTTTCAACTATAAATCTAGAAGCTAATAATGTAGAAAAGACATCTGTAATTTGTGAAAGATTTTCACAAGAAGATGTTTCTGATATACCTTGTTCGACGTATCCTGAGGTTACAAATCAAAGCGATCGATGTAAAGTTCTTAAATCTAAAAATACTACGAAAATAAATATTTCTGACCGATCGACAAAGATTAGCTTTGATAAAGGAAAAGAAAATAAAAATTTAAGTACAAAAAGATCATCACAATTAAGAAAAGACACAGCAATCATAAAACCTTTACATTCCAAAATGACAACTCAAATAAAAAAGAAAGCAGATTCTACCAAAGTCGATACTCAAAAGTCAGATGTTACAAAACATTATACAAGAAGTGTAAATAAACATGCTTTAGGTATTGACAAACAAATTAAAAAAACTTCTGATATTTCTACTAAAAATACGCAAAAGAATTTGAGTACAAAATCTAGTACAATTAATGTTATGCCATGTTACAAGTATAATAAAAATTTGGTTAAAAATAAAAGTTCCCCTGTTAAAAAATCTATCCTACGAGATGTCGTAGTATCTAATGCGAAAGCATACATAGAACCAAGTATATCAAAGCAAAAGCACATCGATTTCAACGTACGTCAATTAAATAAAAGTACGAATGTAAGATCAAATGTTACTCCTAGTGAAAAATTATCATATCCGCAGTATAATTCGATTATGTGTACCATTAATAAGTTGGATGAAGTTAAAAAAGAGAAAATAGTAACAGATATCGAACATTTACCTGCAACGTACAAAGATCTAATTAACGGAAAGGTAAATTATTGTAAACATTAATTATTAACATAAATAAACATTAATTATTTGTTTTACAGATTTCAAGTGCATTAGATTTTCCTGTAAATGAAGTTATTTATAAAAATTTAGTCGATTTGTCTATAGACGAAAAACAATTTCCGAGTAAGATAATGCGTAGTAGAGACCCACAACCAAGACAAAGAGATCTTGTACCAAAACTATCTGATTTTTTTATCCCAGAATCCGTTGATGAATATTATACTCCAATGTTTGTGAAATCAAGACATTCTGACCTTACAGAAAATTGGAATGCTTTTCGGATTAGCAATAAAATATGCGAGTGGAAAGATAGCATGGATAATTAATCATGGGAATCAAATTTAAAAATGCACATATCAAGAATAATCCGATCCTTACTTTTTTTTCGGCAGAGTAATTATAGTATTTAAATATGCGATTATTATTGTATATGCAATAGTATTATAATTTATATATTTTTTACTTTGACATTTAGATTAAGTAGCACCTATTGGCTACAGATATTTTCCTAAATAAAATATATATATTTTAATAATTATTATTTTCTAAGCCATATACATAAATATCGTATATAATGTTAAATGTTATTTGTGTATCTTTGTATGTATGTATGTATGTATGTATGTATGTATGTATGTATGTATGTATGTATGTATGTATGTATGTATGTATGTATGTATGTATGTATGTATGTATGTGTGTTTGTGTGTATTTATAAATGTATATTAGAGTAAAAAAGTTTATATTTCAATATATATACAGTGAAATAATATTAATACACATAAGCATAATTCATGAACGATAATTGATCATTGTATTCATTTTAAATGTGATATTTTCAAATGAAATGCGAATATGAATGTTTAAATATTTTTTACTGGTATTTAAATATTAAAATTAAAATTATGACTAAAAATTGCCTTACATTCAGTAATACTGAATGTAATTAATTAATATTTGGACGAGCAAATATGCTTTTTTTATGTGTGGTCATTTAATAAATCATTTTCAGATAATCTTTCACCACACGCATTAGTGTATTATGCACGAACATTTTTATTTCCCTTACAACTTACTGCTTCCATTTCAGTTTCATTAAGGAAGGAAATAATTTATCTGCCAAATGGATTTAAATTTTTGTCGTAATCATTATCTTCGTCGTCGTCATCCTTAAAAGGATTTTTGTCATCATCATCTTTATCCTCAGAAAATGGATTTTTCGATTCATCGTAATCATCTACTTTAAAAGGATTTACTGGTACAGTAGATGGTTTCGGTACTACGAAAAATTTCTGAATTGGAGATGATTTTGGTGTTATATTATTTAATATACGTGCTTCTCTTATGGGCACAGGCGAAGCTTTTCTTGAATTTCCTCGAGGAGTTGATATACCGCTTCCCGTCCCTGATATATTTACTTCCAATGAAGAAGAATAAACATCTGGTTTCGTAAATGAACGTATGTGTTCATCTCCAATCAAGTTAGAAATATTCGAATAGCCGTCTTGACTTGAGTAACGAGAATCTGGTTTAGCTGAAATATACAAATATATTAAACAAGTGAAAATTTTGAAAAATTATTCTACTAAATAGTAATAATGAATTAACCTGACGCATTGGTGTTTTTCTTTTCTGTTAGTTTAATCTTTGCTTCTGTATTAGGTCGGTAGACTAATTTTTGCTCTTCGGTTTGTACTGGCGTAGGGGACAATGATTTATCTGTATCCGTGATTACCATTAATTTTTTGAAAACACCTCTACCGAAGTAGTCGGCTACCAAAGAAAATGGATCTTCTGCGCGATCCAATAAACTGTGAAACGTTTCGTGTAAATCTCTCGATTGCTCTTGCGCTCTTATAATATCCAATAATTTTTTATTATTTGGTAAACAAGCTGGACACTCATTTTCGTTTTCGGAAAAACTCTGAAAGCAACTGATAGCAAGAAAAAATAAAAGTTTAATTATTTCTAAACAATTGAAAACGTTTGTAATATTATTTACTCACTGCTGATGATATGAATGTTGACACATGAAATGTACAGATGGTAATTCTAATTGATGATGACAAGCACTACAACGTGAACCTTGAAAAATTATAGTATTACTTTTAATTGTTTCTATTTGTTTTCGTAAATTAGAAGTGTCTAAACGATATTTTTCTGCTAATTCGGCGTCAGCCTGTGTTTGTTCATTTTCTGATCGTAACACGCTATTTAAATAATTTCGTACATCACCAAGAGTACAAGATAGGGATGTAGATATCGCATCGATTACCATTAAGGGTGATAAAAGCTTTTCTTGTGCTAAAAATTTAATGAACTCGATGAACATTATTTTAATTATATGATATAATATTTTTTAATGTAATTTATTTTTACCTATATATGATAAAATATCAGCTAAAAGTTTAGCAGAAACATTTTTATTCTTAGCTACACTCCATAGCGCTTGAATCCATAAGTTTGGATCTTGATGACCAAATCTTTTACACGTAGCCAATACCTGTTCACTATCACCTTTTTGCAAATGGAATCTTAATATTTCTTGATACAACTTATTTTCCTCATAAATAAATAATAATCCGCGACGGAAATCATGTTGATGGCACAAAATCAAAATTTGATCTTTGTCGTAAGATGCTTCCGAACTTTGTAATAATCGAAGGATTTTTTGTTCGTATTGCATTTTTGTTACATGATTATCCTGGGCTGACCAAAGATGTAAATAATGTTCTATTAAAGTATTGTATACGAGTGTGCTCCACTTGCTTTCAGATTTGATCAAATGTTCTAAAAATTCAACCAAACGCGCTGAATTATTTAAGAACAAATATATGAAATCTTCTGGATTTGCTTTGTCGATATGATGGTCCGTACTACCGTCCAATGTGCTCTATAAGAACAAAAAATATAATATATTATGATTTTTTATTTATAAACGATCATCGAGTGTACGATAGATAATACCTGATCTACGAGTGGTTTGTTAGAAGGTCTATAATTAGTGCATAAAGCTTTTAAAAATTGTGTAGATTCATTTGGTACATTTTCTATGAGTATATTTCCATACTTTTTCATATTCGATTCTGCCTATAAAAATTTAAACATTCTATTACACTATACTTACAATGACGTATATCAAATTAAAGTAAATAATTGTTAAAGAATTCATACTTCTTCGAATTCTAACGTTTCTATATATTCCAATGCCTTTTTATATTCACGTTTATCTTCTATCTGAATTCGTAAATACCATTCATGTTTATTATGTTTTTGTGCGAGCAATAAAGCATCCTCGGGTGACGCTTGACGACAAACTTTAATTGCAATTTCAACATCAAAATCAACTCCTCGATCTTTCGTCTAAAATTAATAAAAATGTGATAAATCACGAATACATTTTTTTCACATTCTTATGTTATATTATTTACCATAATAAACTCTTTTAATTTATCCGTGTGATTTAGCTTTGTATAGCAATTTAATAACAATGTAGTATGATCTTCTGTTGCTTGACCATGTTTATGTAACGCTTGTAAATAAGTTTTTAAGTTATCTATGTGTTGCGAATCTAAGAATTTCCGTATTACATAAGATGGTTCAAGTTTTCCAATAGTTTTAATATATTGTTCTATAGCACCATTGTGATCACTTTTCGAATATAAATGATCTCCGTATTGTCGAAATATATCTACGAGACCTTCCGTATCATATTGTTGACTTTTTGCTATCCTAGAAAAACGTATAAATGTTCCTAATCAATTAAACAGAATTTCCTGAATTATGAATTATAATAATAATAAATAATATATTACCTAATAGAAACATCGTATAGATTCTTTTTAAAAAGTAATGCTAACTTTGATTGCAAATCTTTTTCATCCAGATGATACAATTTGCTATCTCCACTAAGAATAAAAAAACCACCCCATTCTGATAGAACAGCTTGTACTGATATCATAGATGCCGAAAAGACAATAAATTTATTTTGAATGTCGAGAACCGTAATCAAGTGTTTATCCACACCAGGTGGTATTGGTTCAATAGTACTGTAATAAGAGTATAATAGTATTAATTTATTATATTCATATAATGTTACGTGTTGTATAGAAGTCTATCATATTGAAATTCTAAATACTTTGGCTTCGCTGATATAGTCGTAGTTGTTCTCAGAACATTAGCTGCCTCTTTTGCTACTATTACTAAGTAACTTCTAAACCATTCTAACATTATCTTTTGCCCTTCAACCGCGTAGCATGGCCCTCTGCCATCAGGCGTATAGCAGTATATTGCCTATACATAATTCTAAATTAATTTAGTTTTTTACTAAAATACATAGAAAGAATGAAAGTTTAGCAAACCGTACATCGTTACGTCCAATCATGAAATGACTATCTTGTATTGATTCAGCTAGAACGCTGCATTTCTTTGCACAGCCCATGCTGTCCAAATCAGATTTGTATTCTTTATCTTTTAAAGTAATATTATACATAAATACATTATTATTTGTTGCAACAAACATGTAAATTTGCTTGTCTGTAGATCTTATGGCCAAACCGGTTATGGAAATGTTAGTATCTTTTAAAACTTTGATCTTATTCTTTCTTTCTCTTGTCAGGTTACCTCTAGAAATTTAAATTTTTAATATTTTCACATTACAAACAAATGTTATATAAACTACATAAAATAAATGATTTTTTCTTTTACCTATACAACATTATCGAACCATCTCCAAAACCAACAGCCATTAAAGAAAGACTAGTATGTACATGTAAAGTGGTCACCGGGACTGCTCTGTAACTGGGAATAGCTCTACTGATCCTAACGCAGATTGGATTTCCTTGTTTATCAGGCTTTGCTAAATTCCATACTTTGATAGTAGGATTACAACCAGGTTCATCTTCCTATCAAAGGAAGTAACAAATTAAAAAGAATTAATGAATATTTTTAATAAAAACACTACTAACCCCAATAGTGAAGAGAAAAGTGGAATGTTGAACTTGCTGTGCTAAGGTTAACGTAATCTCATATGCACGAAAAGTATTAACATCGTAAGTCCTATTAACTAAGTGTACGCTACCAGTATTATCTCCGAATACCAAGTGACCATTGCCACTGGTTGCTGCAGTAATTTGTGCATCCTGTAGAATATAAAAAAATATCAAAATTTGGAGATATTTTCTGATATATTAAAATTTGGTATGATTACAATTGATATGATTGTTAAACATACCCCAAGTGCTTTAGTTATTTTTCCAGAATCAACTTCTTTCTTAAGATCAAAGAAATTAAATCGGCGCCACTAAAAAAGGAAATATTTTCTTATAATAAAGTATTTCATACGTAAAAGTGAGGTTATTGATAAATGAAAAATTTACAATTCTTCTTAAAATATCTAAACTAACCTCGAAAAACGCCATTACGAACGTCCACTATTTAAATCACGCACATATAACAGAATTTAATCCATAATTTGATAGAAATATTTAAATCTACGATTGACAGCTATCTGACAACAAAATCGATCGTTCTTAACATGCCTGCCACCGTTCCATTTTAATCTGATCAGCTGATTGTGACATATCTTCCATGTAAAAAAACATGCGCACCAGCAAACAAATCTACGATTCTTTTTTATTAGCATTGACTAGAATGATTCATTTGACAACGAGTTGAAACATCAATCGAAATAATCACAAACAAATGAGATTGGGATGAGTCAGAATCAATGGCTTATTAGATTTGTAGATATATATATATATATATATATATATATATATATATATATATATATATATATATATATATATATATATAAATAAAATATTTTCTTTTTTCTTTTTAAATTATCATACGAGGAATGCGTCGATTACTTCACTCACATCATTTGGATCCGAGGTTATACAGTTCACAGATAGATGGCGAGACCATAACGTTGCAGCTAATGCAGCCATCTGGTGGACAAGAAAAGCTTAATTTCGAAATACAAGTAACCCTCCTATAACACGGTAGATAGGTTCCCAGAATATGCCGTGTTGTGTGAAACCGTGTTGTATGAGACTTTGTTTTAAGGCCATGAAGATGAAAAAAAATACTTTCCGCAACACTGTATCTTTAAGACGGCAAGCCTCGCCGCGATTGTAGAAGTACAGTGTTGTACAAAGGTTTTTTGAAAGGAAACCGTGTTATAGGATGCCGTGCTGTAAGAGGCTTCCCGCAACTTATGAATTGTGTTATAGCGAAATCGTGGTATAAGATGCTGTGTTGTAGGATGGTTACTTGTAAATAATATTTAATTTTGAAACGCAAAAATTTTTCGTAGTCTCGTATGTATAATTCTTATTCTCGAGATCGTAAATTACTTCTAAGATAAAATGTTGATCAATCTTTCTGCTTTCTCGAAGAGAAATTTATAAAATTAAAATTAAAATTAAATTTAAATGTAAATTAGCAGAGATTCTTTCTTGATCCGCGCCATTTTGTAAGACTCTCGGAGGGTTTTGAAAAAAGAATCGCACCAAAAACAAGATGCCAACGCAAGAAGAATTAGCAACTTATTAGTAAGGTAAAAATGTATAATAAGAAAAAAGTATAAATGCGGATATATTAAATTGCACATTAAAATTGCGTTGACTTCTCGAATCGATGCGCACACGTTTTAGTAAGATGTAAGTTTTGTTATATTTGTTAAAAAGGACAAACAGTTAATGTCGATGTGGGGGCGACGATAGGGACGGACGAGGATGGGATCGGATGAGGGAAGTGGTCGTAGGAAATAGGTGGGTAGGTGCGTGTAACCAATGGTATGCCTTCTTACAAGGTCGCCGTAGGTGTATGATGATGATGATAATGATGATGATGATGATGATAATGATGATAGGGGATCGTAGAGAATTTGAGATAATCAGAAAAAACTTTGAAAATCCTTTTATAAATACAATGGATCGATATTTGTGGATCGGCAAACTCTGCGACGCGTAACTCGATATTACGTCTATCCTGGTCCGCCTACAATGACTTTAAACCCTTAAAAAAAAGGTATAATAATAGTTTCGAATTATACTATATGTATATTTCTCTCATCGGTCATCGTATTTTATTGCTGCTTTACGATTCTTCGAGAATCGTACTCCAAATATCGTCAACGACCAAACGATCTTTATTATTTTCTAATATTAATAAATTTTGGAAAAAGAGATTTTTTTATATATTTATAGACAGACAGACTGACAGAAGAGATAGAGAGAGAGAGACAGAGAGAGGGAGAGAGAGAGAGAGTGAGAGAGAGAGAGAGAGAGAGAGAGTAAGAAAGAAAAAGGAAGATGAAGAAAGGAGAAAGAGAACGCACGAGACAGAGAAAGACAAATAGAGCATATTTTTTTTTTCTTTCTTTCTATTTTCTATTTTTTTTCTTCTTTCGGCGTCGCAGAGTTCGCGAGACGTTACAAAAGTTCGACGAAAATTTAAATGAAATTCGCAAACGCGCGATTCACACACTTTCTCTCTTTTTTTTTCGTCCCTATATCTTTTTTATTCGTTTATTCATGTACGAAGGAAAAAGTGATCCCGCATAAAGAACAAAAAGACGGACAGACAGACAGACAGATGATTTTCAAAAAGGTGATATTCTATTTGCGATTCATATTTGTATTATTTTTGAAACAATTAAAAGGGGAGAATTGTTCTAGCGCGCGCATGCGAATTTCTAGCGCGGGGTGAGGGGGTGAACGCTCTCCCATTTCTCGCCGGATTTGTACGTTGTGTCGTGCTCGTTTTGTGTTTGTTTTTAGTATTTTTTTTCTTTTTACTTTTTAAAAAGGTATACTTTATTCTAGGAGACAGGGTCTGGCTTGGAGAGGAGGAAGAGGAGGAGAGTGGGAGTGGGCGGGAAGGGGGTTATGGTTTAATTTTTTTAAGCGATGAACACGACGCTCCGCTCCTAAAACATCGAACGATGATCGCCGCTTCGTTGTATATATCGTATGTGTCGTATAGGAAATTTTTCGGTGATCTTTCATTAATTTTTTTCTTTTCTGTCTATTTTATATTTTCTTTTACTTTGTTTTCATTTCTTTTTTCTTTCGTTCATCGTGTTTACTTTCTTTCTTTCTTTCTTTTTTTTACAATCTTACTGTACATACACTCTCATCTCGTTTCTCCTTTTTTGTCGAAAGGATTCGAAATTATTGATTCATGAAAATATTAATTTTTACACGACTACCGAAACGGCATTCAAAGAGACGAGTTTCGCGTCATACAAATAGAAGAATAATACGAGAGTGTGTGTGTATGTTGTATGTGTGTGTGAGTGCGCGGAATAGATTTTTCTTCGATTTTTTCGGCTATAACTACCGATCTTTCGACGATCCTCGATATATTAATTTCACTTTTTTTTTGGGTTTTTATAATTAATTATTAATAACGTATTAACACAAAAGATTTTCTAACTAATCGTAAGTTGTCCATATATTATTGCGAAGTCGTCGAAAAATCGGTAGAATTTTTTTTTATATCTAACGTTTATTTTTTATCTTCGTTTCCCAATCTCTCTTTCTCTTTCTCTCCCTCTTTCTCGTTCTGTCTCTTTTATATTACATATATAAATAATGCTTAACTTTTTGTAATACTTGCGCGTGTTCTTTCTCTCTCTTTCCTCACATATACACATATAACACGCATATATATATATATATATATATATATATATACACACACACACACACACACAAACATATATATATATATTTTACAAATGCGTTCTGTTTCTTCTTTACACTCTTTCGTTCGTTCGTTCGTTTAATATTTTATTGTTTCTTTCTCTCTTTTTTATTTTTATTTTTATTCTTCGTTCATACATTCGTTTTCATGCATTCGCGTAATATTTATTATGTGCTCGAATCGACGGATTTTGTGGCGTGCCTTAAGTCGTCTGAGAAAATCCTTCATGCGAAATCATATTGCTTCGCGAATTCTGGAAAGTCTTATTTTCTTCAGCGAAAATGGCATGCGTCTAATGTCGCGTTAATGTTTGAGGTTGAGGATGGGGGGGGGGGAAGGGGTGAAGTGCGTAAAGGAGGCAAGGGAAAGTGTACGAGGGTTGGTTGAAGGAAGGGGGTTGCTTGGAACGAGATCGGTAGATGGCGCGAAAATTTTTTTTTTTCAAAGAGAGTTTACAGACATAGTATAAGTATACTTACACTAAATAGTTACTTGTCGCATTTAAAATCGTTCAATATGTTTTCATTTGCAAAGAAATCTCTCATTTTTCATTCTCTCTCTCTCTTTCTCTCTCTCTTTCTCTCTCTCTTCCTCCCTTTCTTATCTTTCGTTTATACATATATATATATATATATATATATATATATATATATATATATATGTATATATACTTTATAAACAGGAAAAACGATTAAACACCAGGACGCTGCTATTGGCTCGAAAGAAACCAAATGCTCTCCTTAAAAGTCAATACTTTGGTAGAAGAAAAAGAAGATATAGTATAATAAATATTAATATGAATTCATTTTCACACGTTTTTCTCTTTTATTTTCATTAATTATTATTATTATTAGTATTATATTATTTATTTTCTTCTCTTTCGTTTCGTTTCGTTAATTTGATAGCACGATTTTCTCTTTTTTTTTCGGGAACACTCGGTACGCGTATTTCGTTAAATTGCGTATTTTCTTAATTTTTTTTTTCTTTTCTTTTTTTTTTTTTTTAATATGACTTAAGGATGCACTTCTTCGTAAAATACAATATTCCGCATCTACATTTAGTATTATAATTCTCCCCGGAGGCTTTTTCGTCATATTAATTCATCATCTTTTCCGCAAATTTATACAATAAAATATCACAGTTCTGTTCGTACCACTCAATAATATTATATTGTTTTTTTTTATTTTTATTTTTACTTTTATTTATTTATTTATTTTTATTCTTACTCTCTCCCTTATTTTTTTCTTTACGCCGCCTACGCGAATTCGAATCTTTCTCTCTTTTTATTTCCTTCTTGCTTCTAGTTTTTTTTGTTCCTTGTATTTCTCTTATCTGTTTTGTTGTTTTATTTTTATTTTTAACTATAATAAAAATTTTTATTCTCCCTTTTTTGAAGTCTCTTTTGACATTTACCCACACGCACACGCGCTCGTACATGCATTACACGCACCCTTCACGCTCGCGTATACACGTGAATTATCATTCACGCTCCCTATTTCTTTCTCTCTCTCTCTTTCCGTCTCTTTTTTTTCATCCATTTGTTAGGTAACTTTCTTTCATTCTCTGTTTATTTTTCTCTCTCTCTCTCTGTTTTGCTCTCGCTCTCACGTACCTTTATTTAATTTCGTTTAACAGTTGTAAATCAATTTTTACCCATAAAAAAGTCGTTCTAATTATCTAGGAGAAACGTTTTTTTGTTTTTTCAAATTAACAAACATTTTTTTTTTATATTATCAAATAAATCGTGACAAAATTCGTGATCTCTCGTAAAGTGACGACGGTTTTTGCTTGGTGCAACGAACCTATGCATATGCATATATATATACATACATATATAGACACACATCTACATATGGTGTATATATACGTGTAAGTATATGTAAATATATATATTTATATTATACAGGTATTACACTTCAAATTTACTTTTTTGCAAATTAAATTCACCCGTTAGGTAGATAAAATTTTTTCTGCAATATTTTGTTCATAAATTATAGTAAAAAATATTTAATCAAATGTAAATTTATTATTAAGAAATTGAGAAAATTATTCGAACTTTCGTGATTTGAAGGGATCATCTAACACACTTCTGTTTATTGGAGAATATATTATGATAGTAAAAAAAAAAAGTAAAGTACGCCTTTCTATTGGACCAAAAAAGGTGAAAAAGGATTGAACTTGGAGTGCAAAACCTGTGTGCTCGAATGGACTCTTCGTTTTTTTTTTCTACTTCTTCTTCTTTTTCTTCTTAATTTTGTCACAATATCCTAATATCAAAAAAGTATTGCTACAAAGTAAATTTATTTATTAATTTTTTGTTAATTTCCCGTCAATAAACACATTTCTCTTTTTGTTATTATATGAGACACGATGGACGGCATCTTTTAGCGAACGTCTGGTAAACGCTTTTAAGATTGTTCAACGAGATTGTATTCATTAAAAATGGCTTTCGCTAATAGTGTCTTAAAACAACAAGAAGGACAATTGTAATAGACGGTTCGAGAATAACTTGAGAAAAAACGCGTGCCAAAGAGTTTACGAGCATAGTACGAGCAACGGTAAAATTAATAATATAATATTCATGGCGATAAAAATCGAATCATTTATTTATCGTTGGGTTTGGAAAAAAAAACAAAAAAAGAATACAAAATCAAAAGAAAGATATAAACGAAAAAAATAAATCGACCAATAAAGAGGACGTTGCTGCTCGTCGTGGCAATGATGAGGAAGGATTGAAAGAAAAAGAAATAGATCATTTTATTGTTTTTCTCTAACCATAAGAGAAAAGGGTTATGTGTGTAATTGGAATAAGGGAGAGTGTGACAGTTATGTATGTACATAATCGAATGATTATAAAATTAACCATTACAAAAGGAAATACAATTTCTACCGATTTTTACTACATTTTTGTTTACTTTCTTTTAACGTGACAGTTTATTAAACGGAATCATAATTATAATAATAATATAATAGTAATAAAATAATAATAATAATAATAATAATAATAATAATAATAATAAGTAATAAAATAATAATAATAATAATTATAATAATATTAATAATAATAATAATAATAATAATAATAATAATAATAATAGTAATAGTAATAAAATAATAATAATAATCATAATTAGAATAATAATAATAATAATAGTAATAATAATAATAATAATAATATTAATATATTTTTATTATTATTATTAATATTAATAATAATAGAATGAAACTAAGAATAGACAGAAAAAATCACATTTAAAGCGTGGGATTTTGGGTCCCGTAAAACCCCCTCCCTTTCATGACGATCTACGAACTTAACCCGGAGCACCCACCCTTTTTGTCCGTAATAAAAAATCTTGTACGCTTCCACGGTTACGTCATAACTTTCTTTCTTTCTCTCTCTCTTTTCTGTCTTATAGAACCATACGTTCATTCGCACATACATGTATCATAGTATACATACCCAACACCCACACATCTACACATATACACTCTTTCTTTCACACACGCACACATACACATCATTATCCTACACAGCATACACATACGATGATTCATGAGGGACGCACTCCCTCTCACATATATACGCGAGAGAGATACGAAAGTGTAAGAAAAGCTTAAAACGACAAGTCGTGATTGCGCATTTTTCAACAGAACAAGAAGAAAAAACAATGGCAGACGTAACGACGATAACAAAGTCCGTATAGAGTCTCTCTCTCTTTCTATTTTGCTTTCTTTTCTTTCTTTTACCCTTTTTTTCGTTTCTTTTCTAGTTATTTTTTTTTTCTATCTTTCTTTTTTATTTTTATATTTTTTTTCTCTACCGGCAGGGAAAAGAGGCGCGTGCGCCACGAAGGCGAATTTCTCGTTCTTTCTATATCTCTCTCTTTCTTTCTCTCTTGTTCTTTCTTTTTCTTTTCTACATACCTGGTACGTATGTACATACACGTACTTATGTACATAAAGAGTACATACACGATACGCTTTCGTTCTCTCTCTCTCTCTTTTATTCGCTTCCGTTCTTTTTCTCCTTCTCTTTTTTTCCATTCCAACCCTCATCCCCAACTCTATTCCCTCACCGCCTTTCCTTTCGCGCTTCCATCGAAAAAATCCTCTTTACCTTCGCATCCGACAGGATAGCCGAGTAAACTTTTTTTCCTTTTTTTTAATTTTATTTTTCCATAAACTCACAGTTTCATAATAATAACAATAATAATAATAATAATAATAATAATAATAATAATAATAATAATAATAATAATAATAATAATAATAATAATAATAATAGTAATAATAATAATAATAATGGTAATAATAATGGTAATAATAATAATAATAATAATAATAATAATAATAATAATAGCAACAATAATAATAATAATAGTAATGGTAATAGTATATAATAAAAAAGAAGACAGAAAAAACAGAAGAAAAAAAATTATAAGTAAACGAGAGTAGTTGATATTTAAAAAAATATGTGTTGCATTACGAGTGCTAAAGAGAAACGAAAAATATATTGGCGCGAGAGAAAGGATAAATAAAAAAAAAGAAAAGAAATAAAATAATGATATACAAAAAAAGAAAAAAAAGAAGAAAATATAAAAAAATAAAAAAAAATCGTTCTTGCAGATGTGTAGGATGATAATTTCTATATATATTTTTTCTATTTTTTCTTTTCCTTTTCCATTTTGTTAATTTTTTTATTATTCATTAGATTCTCTGCTCGAGAATCCTGTCGATTACACAGAGACAATAGCACATGGAATGGAAGCCGCGAGGAGGCGGATCACAAGCACGAGCACGAGTACGAGCACGAGCACGCAGTCAATGATATTTTTTTTAACAAGAAAATTACTTACTTCATAATATTTATATTCCTATCTCATTTTCTTTTTCTTTCAATTTCTATTATACGAATATATATATTTTTGCGCGCGCAACACACACACACACACACATTAAACATGCTTGTAGGTCCTTTCCTTTACTTTCGTCTGTCCCTTTCTCATTCTCATTCTTTCATTCTCATTCTCTCTCTCTCTTTCATACTTCTTGATAACGAGAAATATAGTCACAAAAGAGAGGGTGAAATAGTTTCATTCTTTTTCTTTTATGTTTGCTTTTTTTTTTTATTCTAAAAGGAAAGGGGTAAGAAAATATTTGTTTTTAGTTTTGGAAGAGACCCAAGAGAAAAAGTAAGTTTCTTCGTTTGTGAATGATAAAGGCGATAACAATTCACTGCGAAAATTACAATTCGCATTTCATATCTCAAAATCTCTCAAGTAACTTTCCTTTTAATCTCTCTCTCTCTCTCTTTATGTCTCTCTCTTTCTCTCTTTCATACAAAAAAAGGGATTTTCTTTAATTTTTACATTCATTCACTCATTCACTAATTCACTCTTTCTCTCTCAATCTTTATAAAGAGCTCTAGATAACAATCCATTCTCTTTGTTTTGTTTTTATATTCATTCATTCATTCACTTACTCTCTCTTTTCTTTCTTTTTCTCTCTCCTTTTTTTCTATCATTCAATCACGTTAAACAAGGTACTTAGAATATCTCGAGTAAAGTCTATATTCTTCTTTTTTTAACTTACACACCTACCACATATTATTCAATAACTCGATCAATTAATTAATAATTAATTAATATAATATTCATTTTATTTATTTATTTTTTTAATATCTATGTAATATATATATATACATTCATATGTATACATACATATATATGTAGTGATATACACATATATACATATGTGCGCATATATATTTGTATATATTTATATAATTGCTATATACAAGGAGATCCTCCATACCATTTGCTCCTTTATTATTATGTGGGACATTTTTTTCTACGCGCGTTTTGTATGTATATTTTATCTACCTATACTCCCAATTATTAAAACCCTCTTTTTATATTTTTTCTCTCCTCCTCCTTTTCCTCTTCTTGTTCTTCTTTTCTTTTCCTTTCTTTCTTTCTTTCTAATTTTTTTCTCTTTTCTATTTTCTTTGTAATTCCCTCATCCCTTAAACTGCTATATTTCTTCTCACTATTTTAATCTATTCTCGTTTTTTTCTTTTGTTTTATTACTCACATATATATTATTCATTTCCCTCGTCGATAAAAAAAATCCCTTCAAAAAGATTATTTCTCTCGTACTAACTAATTCAATTTTTGCTCTTATTTAGATTTTCTTATAGAAAAATGATCTATTTCATTTTTGACCTATCTAACTCTCTTTCTCTCTTTAACAAATTCTCTTCACATCAAAATTAGAAAAATACAAAAAAATCTATGAAATAAGCCAATTCTCATCAAAAGTTCGCTAATCGTTCCTATAGATCATTATGATCACGTTGGACCTTCATAATTCTAATTTTCATTCTTCCACTCTCTCTTTCTTTCTCTTTCTCTTTCTCTTTTTCTCTCTCTCTCTCTCTCTCTCTCTCTCTCTCGTCTCTCATGCTATTATATTTTCCGAAAAGTTCCTTAGTTTATTTTACTTTATCAATTTTCTCGCTCGCTCGTTCAATTTTCTTTTCCTTTATTTCAACATATATATTTGATAGTGCATACCTTATCGATTGCAAGTTAAATAACGAGAAAAAGGAAAATATATATATGTATAAAGAGAGAGAAGGAGAAAGACGGAAATAAAAGTAAAAATACTAAAAGGTAAACAAAAAAGGAACGTGAATGAAAAGTATATTGTAATCGAAGTACCTTTTTTTTCTGAAGTGCTACACGCTTTCACATATATACATACATACATACATACGTAGATATGTATATACGTATATATATATACATATATGCATATACATATATGTATATTATATATACATATACCTATATATGAGTCCGCTTTTTAACAGATGAAATTAACTTTCGTGTTAGCTCGATCACGAATATTAACTTTTGGCGTGTGCGCGTGTGAACGACGTACAACTCGCGATATGAAGGATAATTAGCAAAAAAATGTTACGCATTTAACGAAATAAACTGCACGTATTACGTGTATACACACACGCACGCATATATACACACTCGCGTGTATCACAAATCGTGCGAATGGACGAATTCTAGAAAAACTGAGAGAGAGAGAGAGAGAGAGAGAGAAAGAGAGAGAGGAGGAGAAAGAAAGAGAGAGAAGAGAAGAAAAGAAGAGACCGAGATGGGGTTACACGTGTATGTGATAATGCACGCGTATTATGTGTGGGAGGAAGAATGGTTGAGTGTGAAAAACGAAAAACGAGAGAGAGAGAGAAAGTGAGAGAATATATAAGCAAATGCGCGCACGCGTGATAAACGAAAAAGAAATGATTTAGAGTAGGTCGACATTGCCGCGAATATTATGTGAGAATAGAGACTATGAAAAAAATGAGAATAGCAAAATAGAGGATGGAGGAGAAAATAGCAGTTCTCCTTTTGGATGGATTAAAAAGAGATCAAATGAAAAGAAAAAAAAAAGGAATGTAATATTTATGTATATGTACATAGATATTATTTTTGAGAGAAAAGAGGGTTATAAGGAACAACATTTTGCGAAATTAAAAGTAAAACTTAAATGTAAATATATAGAACGCAGTCGGAGGAAAAAAAGTATAAGAGATTAAGGAAACAAAAAAAATTAGCAAAGAAATTTTAGGAAATGGCCAATGGAAAAGGATTGACCTGGTCCTTAATATCGATTTAATTCCGCAATCAGACAATTGTGACAATAATCATAAAAAAAGAGAACAAGGATAAAAATAAGAATAAGAATAAGAATAAGTATAAGAATAAGTATAAGAATACGAATAAGAATAAGAATAAAAATAAGAATAAGAATAAGAATAAGATAAGAAGATGATGGATAGAAGAAAAAGAAGAGTAGTTTGAACAAGATAAATTTCCCTAGCGTCTAATCCCGCTGTAATCGACAGAAACAGTGATTACTGTTTCTCCTTGAGTCCTCCGAGAAGCGCGTGGCTTTCCATGGTGGCGTTGAGACTACTCAGGTTTCCGAGATTACCGATGTTGCTGAGGTTCCCGAGATTGCCAAGATTCGGCTGATGAGCATAATTCCTGATCTGGTGAAGGCTGATCAGCTGGTTAGGGAAGGAGGTGGCGTTCTGGTTGCTCGTCGTCCCGGGCGTGACGCCCGAGGAGGACGAAGTGGGCGAGGATTTTTGCGTAGAATTGAAGGCCTCGTATAGGTAAGGCCTCGAGGCCGGATGATGACTGGCGGGATAATGAAGATGATTAAGGGGATTGAGGGGATGCTGCATCGAAGATATCGAGTTTATCGAGATCGAGGATATCGGTGTAAAGGCCGAGCTACTGTTCGGATGATGATTCCCTGCAGGTCCGGGCTGAGGCGTCTGCTGCCTCGAGTCGTTCTCTATGGACTCGGCGGTGCGGTGCCCGTGGCCAGGTAAAAGCATCTCCGGGTTCTGATTCTGATGGTATTCGGCGTGGTGATGTGGCAGCCGTTCGTGGAGATCGCCGATAACCGAGTCCGGACTCATCTTCGGCCAATAATGATCCTGATGATGGGCGGCCATCGCGTGAATCGACGGCCTTAGACCGGTGCCAATGATAGGTGGTCTTTTATCGGTTCTCTCCGCGTGCTTCTGCATGTGCTTCGCCAGGTAGGTCTCTTGGGTATAACTCTTGCCGCAGTACTGGCAGATGTGCGTCTTCAAGTGCTTCGATTCCTTGTGCTTCGGTATGTGCTCGAGGAGGCTGGGCTCGTCGGAGAAGCACTTGTAACAGGAGTTGCATTTGTAAGGCTTGTCGGTTTGGTGGCACCTAGAGTGACTCTGGAGGTTGCTCAGCTGACTGAACGCCTTCGTACACCCTGGATGCCGGCACTTGTACGGCTTGTCGCCGGTGTGCGTGCGTATGTGCTGCTGTAGGTGGCTCAGCTGTGTGAACTTCCGCTGACAGATCTCGCAGCGGTACGGCTTGATGCCGAGGTGGATCCTCGTGTGCTGCGACAGGTAAGACGAGTTTGCGAACGCCTTCGAACACTGGTTGCATTTGTACGGCTTAGCCTCGCGCATGTGCATCTGCGTATGGAGCTGCAGGTCTGCTTTGCTCCCGAAGATCTGCAACAAAAAGTTAAACTTACATACATCGATCTCTCGATAATAGCTATGTATCTCTAAATAAAGCCGTTCGATCTTGTACTTTGTAGCTAGCGTAGCGAGAGCAACGTCAGCAGTTGGGAGAGGCTGACCTTGTCTATCACTACCTAGCCTCGGGCCATTCTCGTCTGACTGGCTACTGTTGCTCGGACATTTGCTCTCTCTCCCCACCTCACCTCACCCCTCCCATCTCCTTCTCTTCCTCTTGCGTCGAACGGTAACGCTTTAATCGGTTTTTCTCTTCGCCTTCCCTTCTATTCGTCAAACAGGAAAAGAAGCTAGCAGCAACAGAATATTTCTAACCTCTCGTCATTCGTTCCGACGTATCTTCTTTTTCACGAAATTCGACGATTATCAAAGAAACAAAGAACTTTCGAATGGAGGACACGCGAGACAGGAGAACTGTCAGGAAAGACACAGGGGAAAAGAGACTAGCAACTTGATTCGCTGGCGCCAAGAGCAGGCAGGCAGCTCCTTGTTCTGAAATCATTACGTAAATCGACGAGTTCCTTTCGTGGATCGTTTTAGAATCGCCACGCCCGAGGATCCAGGACAAGTTGAATCCTTCGTTGGACGACCTTCGAGCGGAAGACGTTTCCTTTCTCTCTCTCTCTATCTTTCTCTCTCTCTCTTTATTTCTATTTCTCATGTTCGTTTCGTTCCTCGAAAGTAATCGAAACGAATTTCGCTATACCGAAGCGTCAGTCTCGTAATTTATGCAACGTTATCGGAGCAGCAACGTCGACGTATCGGTGATGATCATTATCGATTCAAGTCGATTAAAATAAAATGCAATTTGGTATGGTTTCGTTAATTAGTACCGACCGATCTTATCTCAAAGCGAATAAAATAATTCGATGATGATTCTTCATTTTGGTAAGGAAAATAGAGACAGATAGATATATAAAATAAAGAAGAAGATTTATATTCGAAATGATTGCCAAAATAATTCGTCAAATTTTTTTCTGCAGATGACGAATTCTACGAGACGTCGCGTTATGAATGATATACGACGACTATTCCTCATTAACCGTCTGTGACTATTCTAGAACGAATAAAATTAAAAATGATACGACGCCAAAGATCGAGAATCGATTGTGAATGTTACTTCGACAGCTGACTCTAAGCGTCCTTTAACGGACCGGTACAAACATTTTTTATTTCCTCCTTTCGAAACGTGTCCTTGCCGGTGTCAAGTTCGCACTCTGCCCACGTAACTCGATAGTCTTTTCGCTCTCCTGCGTAGCGAAAGGAGAGAGAAAAAGAAAGAAAGAGAGAGAGAGAAAGAGATACGCGAATGGAGAAAATATCGAAATGAATTAATCAAAGATTTATTTTATAATAATTTATCAAACTAATCGTGAGATATCGAATTGTTGAATAAAAATAGATAATATGAGTATGAAATAAAATGTCAAGAGGACTATCAATTATTGATGACGTTTCTTTCTCTTTTTCTCTTTTGGGTTTCTTTTTTTGACAAATAATTATTATTCGAAATAAAACGGATTATAATTGCAAGTAGACGAAAGAAAGAAACGGACGAGCAGAGAAATTTTCTAAATTTATTTTATTCATTAATATTGTCGGTCTGGCAGGAAATATAGTAAATACGTATACTTTCATCGACTTAAATCACGTTGGCATGACCGATTGCCGGACCACTCAAGGCTGGATGCAAATTACGCGTCAGTGGCTACAAATTGACGCGCTTTTAATCGATAGGAGACTTTTTGTTTGCTCTCGGGGGGCCAGTTTTGTGCTGGATTCACAAATCGAACGATTTCTCGACTTTTTTCGTAATTTTTCGTTCGCAATCATTTTGCTATTCTATTTTATTCTACCAACAAATTCAAACGTTATTCCGAAAATAACGATCTAAGTTAAAGAGAAATCAATTCGAAAAGTTGACAGAAGAAATCTAACGAAACTTAAAGACCATTATGGATAATAATAATAATAATAATAATAATAATAATAATAATAATAATAATAATAATAATAATAATAATAATAATAATAAAGTATGACAGTAAATGAAGAAATCACACACATCACGTATATTTAATTGCGAAAGATGCCTCTTTCCTGCAATTTCTGATTAATCTACGTCAATTTAGTGATGCGGGTGCCGCATTAGAGAAAACTATTATTTTATTCTCAATCAATACGAAATCGTTGAAGAAATTTTTATTCATAGATTTTTATAACTTGTCGCAACATATTTTTGTTTTTTCGTGTTTTTTTTTCGATTAACGAAAAGTACTGCATTTTTGCGAAGAGATTTTCGAAATAATACATCTGTTTATTCGAATTCAAACCGAAGACCAAAGTTTTCTTTCTCTCGTAACGATTTTTGACGTTGATATCTTGCTAGATCTTTTGCTGGCTCACTTGATAGTTAAGTTAGCCCGAGGCTAGAGCTCGTAAATTCAATTTAAATATTCGACCTTAATGACCATCCATCAGACACCAACTAAGAAGAACTTAGTAGCTGTCCATGATCGAAGGAGAGTTAGTATGAGCTTTGGTGTTTATGCTGTCAAAGAAATCCGACGTGAGTCTTCCAAGTTTTTCTCATCAACGTTATACGAGAAAGAGCCTATACTTATATACTTAACGAGAACGAAATCTTACATACATACGTACAGTTCGAACGCGTAGTTTATGAATTTCGAAATGAATATATCATTACTTCTCGAGAGAGAACTTACTTGGGAAGATTTCTTTTTTTCATTCTTTTTTTTTTAAATATTGAGAGAATTATAATAACTCGTAGAAACTGGAAATTATCTGGGAATTTTAAAATAAGTTAAGGAATAGGCCATTAAAAAAATAAAAAAATAAAAACTGTACGATTCCGTACTCTCTTCAACACCCATAATATATATTATTATTTTTTAGTGAAATACCATCGAATATAATATTATTCGATTGAAGAAAAAAGCGTTATTTTAATCATCGATTTTTTTCAATGAAAAAGAGAGAGAAGAAGAGAGTATGTTATCAAAGGGTTATACTCAATCATAAAACGCGGAGTTATTTAACGAATAATATACAATCCTTTCGACTGGCATCGTTTACTATTAATCTCTCAGAGACAAACAATTCCTGGCTGGGAATTTGAAAGCGTGACAACCTGTTGATAGAATGTCGCGTGCCAAACATCTGCGTGACGGAATAGACTATGAAAGAGAGAGAGAGAGAAAGAGAGAAGGGTTTTCAAATCAACAAGAAAAAGAGCGAACGAGATAATTGTGCTAGGAGAGTCTGTGCAGAGGGTTGAAAATTGCGAAGATCCTTTGCCAGGATAACGTCGTTTTTGTGAATTTATTACCTTTTGAAATTTGTGCCTTTTTCTTCTTCTTCTTCTTCTTCGAAATATCGCGGTATTAAAAAGTTCTTTTTTTAGCTTCTAACGTTTTGATTTAAAATCTTATGATAAATATTAAAAGAATTATAGGGATTTTGCTATAATAACTTTTGATAAATTTAGGGATACAAAGTTACTCGTACTTATTTTTTGTTGTTATTGTTGTTAATTCGGCTCAGAGAATTTCTGGACACCCGCGAGAATAATAAAAAGAATAAAAAGAAAAAGAAAAGAAGAAGAAAAGAAGAAGAAGAATAAGAATAAGAAGAAGGAGAGAGGGTCTTAACGTTAGAGTGGATTAGGGCACAGCATAGGGTCAAAACGATGAAAGGTCCCTGATTTTAACCGAGAAATTGCCAAAGGCTCGTCTTACGAAGAATCGAAGATTAGCGGGATACAGAAGGACAGCTTTGAAAACGTAGACGTAAATTCAAAAAGGCACTTACGTTCTTGAGAAAAATACCATAAGTTTTACCAGGCCCCCACGCATCATCGATCATCCATGATCGACGTTACGTCTACGAAAACTTTTCACCCCCTCCCTCTTGTTATTTTTCTACTGGAAGATGCAAAGACGGTCGAGTCTTTTTTTCCCCTCAGATATTACTCTTTTCTTTTTTTTGTTCATCCTTAAGCCATATTTTTATTTTAACTTTTTTCTTACATATTATATATATGTAATAACAAAAGATTTGACGTTTCACATTGTTTTTTTTTAAATCTTTTTTATATATACTTCAGTCGACATTTTTTCTTCACATTGAAGATATTTAGTTGTAATTATGGAAGGTAGAGATAAGGAGTAAAATCTCTTATGGAAGAAAATGTGAAAAAGTGTCCAGCGTTTTCTGTCAATAACAGTTCAAAAACCTTCCAGAATGGCGCTGGTGTAGACACTTGGTATGGTATGAATGTAGCAATTGTAAATGTATTGTAATTGTTTATTTCTCAATCCTACTCTAATAATATTTGGCGCTTCCTTTAAAATTTACCATGATGCTAATGTGGCGCCACTTCAATTGGTTCGATTTCGACGGACACTTTTCATATACAGAGATGTTACTCCTTACCTCTACCCTCCATAGTTGTAATAAAAGGAAAGTGACTAAGCTAATTCTTGTTTCTCGTAATGCCGGAGATATGCGATTTAGCAGAACGTCGTTGTGCAACTGAAAGCGTCTCGGTTGACAGGTTTTCAAAGCATCGTTCTACAATCATTACCAGTTGTTAACATTCTAAACCAGTGTGGATGTTATAATGATACGCGGCCATTATATGCGAAAGTGAAAAGAGCAAACGAGTTTCGTACTGCATTTACCGTAATCGATGAAACTGACATAAGTGGTAAATACTTTGGAGCAAAGTGGCTACACTTTTTCAATGCTGATCTTATTGATCTTTTGGTAATCGTGTTACTCGAAACGTTTTCTCAAAGTGCTATACCGTTATACGCACTTATTATGATATTCCGATATCATATTAAATGCAAAAACACGATCTGTAAGATATAAAATGATAAATATTTGAACGATAAAAGATGAACCATAAGAATTGATGAAAAATAACGATTCTCGGATTAATCGTGGATTAATTGAATAAAATTTCTGTTAAGTACAAATATTTCAAATCTTTTAAAAAATATTTTTACAGAAAAAAATGTATGTATAAACGATAAACGAAGATAATTACATCTTAACTAGATTAATTGAACACAAAAAAATGTTAGTACGATAAAGTCGATAAAATCATTTTTCCCGCGTAAATGATATCCGCGTTAGTTTCGTTTGGTAAAATACACGTACATACGTTTGACGTTAATTACGTGTCAAACTATGCGTGCAAATCAAGTATCTCGAATTTCTAGTTTCTCCATTAAGAATATTTAAATGGGCGTTTGAGAAAACCTTTGAAACATATAAATATCTGACGAACACTTTTCGAATTAATCTTACTCGGTAATTGCGAAGAAAAATTTTTATGAGAATCCAGTTTTTTTTCATAGTATAGTTTTAAGTATAATATTTACGTATGTATTACATCAAACGATTAATATATTAAGATAATCTTTGAAATCATTATAATAATCTTCGTCAAATTTTCATAAGGAAATAAGAGAAAGAGTGAGAGAATGAGAATGAGAGAGAAAAAAAGGGGATACACTATAGAGTACTTGATTTCCCATCAGGCGATTTAGATGAATACGATTGTCGTATGGAAAAACGATGCCATCTTTCTTCCATTCATTCTTTTTCACCCTTTGCCTTTGCTTACCTACCCTTACCAAAGATAGAAGGAAAATTAGGGAGAGAAGAAGAATAAGGGAAGAGGAAGAGAACACGGCTATATGTAGGGTCTGTCTGTCTCTACGTAGGGTCCCACGTGCACGAAAAAATTAGAAAAAGGGTCGTGGTGTCTCTCTTTCTCGTGTTTAGGGACGAGAACGTGTAAATAGAGATCCTTCCTGATTCTGTGGTGACGCTTTGTGGGTCTTTCGTCGAGGAGGTAGTAGCTTTATAGATCATTGTCATTATCATTGTTAGGGTAAAGAAATCTCTATGATCTACGAGAAACAAAACTAGAATGCTATTATAAAATAAAAAATCTACTAAACTCAGTGAGAGGATTATTTTTTTGGAGTCATTGGACTTAAATCATTAGAATATAATCGAATATTAAATGTAAACGTATATATGCATATAACAAAATATATTAAACGTTTCATTTTTTTTTGTTACGACAATGAAATGCTTGGTATTTTTTTATTTTTGATAATATTCTGAATGTGATAATGGTATATACACCGTGACGATTCGATTGGAATGAACGAAATCTATTTCTTCAAGACGATAGAAAATAAAGAAATAATAAGAATAAAGAAATATGTATGTAAGAAAGTCGATCTTTATCGTAAAAATTTTATTCTCCACGAGAGAGAAAGAGAAAAAGGAAAGGCCATCGATCTCGTATTTCTCCTTTCCGTCAATCTTTTTCTTTTCTTTTTTTTTTCTTTTTCTCTTCACTTATTTCGAACGGTAGGGAGGTTATCGCGATGATGCGAAATAGAATAACAAGAGTGATAGAAGAGAAAGATCATAAAATGTTGAAACTAAGAGGTGGAGAAGAATCTTGACGTTGGAATGTCCAACTTTTTTTTCAAGCAATTAATAAATATAGCTTAGTTTCTTTCTTCTTCGACGAATTTAATGGTTCAAAAAGGAGCAAGAATAATGAGAATAACAGATGTTACCGAGTTCGTTATTATAGTACAACCAAATGGGCACCTATTTTCCTCCCATCCGTGGTATTCGGTAATATAATTTCTATAAATGCACACTCTTACAAGGCATTCGATTCATCAAAATAAAATAAACATTTTTTTGTTTCGCTATTCAGAATTCTTTCGTTATATCGGAAAAAAAGTCCAATCAAAATGAGGAAGTTCCTTGCATTCTAACAATTACATTTCCAATATTGTACAAGACAAAAATCATCAATTGGTTTCGAACAATTCTATATTCTTCAAACACATATTTATACACACGGTGGAACAAAAAAATACTTAAAATTAATGTTTTTGTTCTTCTCTCTTTTTTTTTAGATTGTTTAATATAAGCTTTGGGTTCATTGGGAAGAAAAAAGAAAAAAAAACACGAATGATAAGAATTCGTGTATAAAAGCACGATGATGAAAAAAGGTCAATGACTTAGAAATGATCGTCCCTTTTGCCCTCAGAAATTATTGTTTTGTTCTAGTTTCGCTTTAATCTAGCTGCTCTTTCCCATTGCGCTCGTTTGCGATAACAATATTAAAGCTTATTCACTAGGCTTAGCTTATTATGGGGGAGGGGAAAAAACGCAGGGAATTCAATGTTCTTCGCGTAACCATTTTCATGAGTTTCGATCGGAGAAAATAAAGATATATGATGGAATTGGAATAACGATAAACTCTTGGACGACCTTAGGAAGGATAAAGATATATGTTGAAGAAGAAGAAGAAGAAGAAGAATAAGTAACAAAGTCGAGTAGATCGTTACGATTACCGAAGAAAGACTTTTATAGTCTTGAAAGAAGATAAGGATCTATTCGACGCGAAAAGCCCTTTTCTGGTCAAATAAATGTGCCTTATGTAGGACGAGACATTTGTTTTTTTTCCTTTTTCTTTCTTTTTCTTTTACTACAACACATTTATACGTTATATAACCATACTTAATTATAATATAATTAAAAGTATTTTTATATACAATTATATAAATACTTAATTATATAGTAACCGAATTTTAATATTACATATTATAATGTAATTGTAATAAAAAAAAATAAAAAAAGGAATATAACATTAGACAGTATTATATAAAAATATGTTCTTTTGATAATTAACAAGAATGATAATAAAATTCAAATAATGATTTTTATCGATGCTTAAAATATTTCGAAAATATATATCGTCAAATAGGTTTCTCTTATTGTCAATAAGAAAAAGAAAGAGAGAGAGAGGGGGGGGGGGAGAAGATTCTTTACCCGTTCTCGGTCATTTTTTTGCTCGTTTATCGCCGTCAGCAATTCGGCACATCTTCTTTGCTTTACATCTACGGCAAACTGGTAGTCATGCTCGTTCAGATAATCTTTATTTCACCGATTACGCGATTCCCTTTCTAACTGCTCGAGACCAGACGGTCCACTCCAAGTAAGAGAAACGTGTAAAACGCGCGACTATGGCCCTTTCGAGTTCGTACATAGTTTTCTTTTTTTTCTTCTTTTTTTTTCCTTTATTTTTATTTATTTATTTTTTGTTTGTTTGTTTCTTACTTCTATTTACCGACAACCATCTTCGTTACTGACATGTCTAACAATACCACCTTTTATTTCTCGTAAGCACACAAACCCGTAATTGGAAAAAATACGCGTTCCCTACGTCTATTTTCAGTTGTCATCATCATTGTCAGCTTATCGTTCCCGCAAGTCCACTATTTTGTTCTATGTAAACTTTATAATGAGAAAAAGAAAAATCTTTCTTTTTCTCTCTTTTTATCCAACATAGATTTTCGATAAAAATCTATCTCCCGACTCGCATGGTTGACGAATAAATTGAAAAAATTATCTATACGCGTATCATACATTTATTAGATTTTTGTTAATAATTATGAATTTTGCCATTATATCTTCAAATGTTCGACACTTGTATTTAACGTAGAAAACAGGAATATGAAATAAAAGTAAAAAAAAAAAAACAAAAAATCATCCCGATGAATGATCTTACATACGTTCGAACGTTTTATTTCTTTTTTGTTCCATTGAAAAAATGAAGAAGAAAAGAAAAGAAAAAGAAAAAACAACGATTCATAATATTTCTTTTCACGACGTATTGCATTAACCTAAGTCATCGACGATTAAAAAAGGCGACAACCGCGAAACCGCCATTCATTAACCCTATAGCTTGTTCCCCCCGTTGAGAATACTGGCCAATCTAGTCTACTTTTTAAACCGCTTCATTTATCATACGAGATAAGTTTCGTATTCGAATAAGATCAATAATATTTTAGACAGTTGACATATTCTCTTGGGGCGTTCTAAATTTCTTTCCAATACAAATATTCGCAAAATTGTTATTATTTCATCGAATAGTCATAATTTAATCTTGTTACTTTACTACTGTTATTAAATCTCAAATGTATATGTGATATCGATCAAATGATGATGTTATAATACCGGTTAATTTAATCTTTTATATATTTTTAAAATAAATTTTTTATTTGACGATAATTTTTTAACCGACAACAAATCATAATCAATAATGCGAAAATATACGATATAAAAGAAAAAAATACCTAATTATTGGGATACGGTTAGGGAGAAAAATGTTTCCCTCCCCGTTCACATGCGTTAACATATTATATCATTCATTTTATGTTTAAAGTAAATTAATTCAACAAAATTTGTGTGTGTGTGTATAAAAATTATCACATTAAATAATTAACTCGTTAAACTGAGAGACAGAGAAACAGACAGACAGAAGGAATAAGAATATAAAAAGGTAAGAAAAAAAAATATATGAGTAAAATCAACATTGGATAGAGAATTGATATGATCTTCGAAACAAAATGGCAGGGCGGCAATGAAAGTTGAAGAGAGAAGAAATAGCCACGAAACGGGAGCAGAGTCTGCATCTGCACCTGTGGATCGAGTTTAAGCTACCCGACAGGCCATTCTCGCCATTCATTATCGCAGCCGCGCGCCGTTCCTAGGAACGGTGCTTTGGAATTACGAGAGTGAAGAAGAGAAACGGACAGTTACAAATATACTTAAAGAGAGAGAGATAGAAGGAGAGAGAGAGAGAGAGGGAAAGAGAAGAGGAAAAGGAAAGAGAAACGAATAGTAAGCCCTCTTCTTCTTCTCAGGTAGGAGAAAGATCAACGTCCGAGACATCGTACGCATTTTTTTACTTCCCCTCCCTCTCTTCCCTTTTTTTTCTTTTTCGTTTCTCTATATATATTTCTCCTTTTCATCATCTCATCCTTTCATCCCATACATTCCTCGAGATTATGGCTTTTTAATCGATCTACTACGTTAGTTAGTTATTTACGTTGTTCGGAGAAGACTCATTGGAATCTAAATAGGAAATTGTTCCGATGTTGTCCTTGGTACCGTTTCTGATCGTCGTCGGCGTTTTTCTTAAATCTTGTCAAATATTTAATGACTTAAGGAAAAACAAAACTTATTTTTATTGACCAGATTTTGTTTGTTTGTTATTATCAACAGAAATAAAGAAAGAGAGTAAGAGATATAGAACGTAAAAAAGTTAAAGACATGTTATGTCAAAGAGATGAATTAGTAGAAGAAGAAGAAGAAGAAAAAAAGAGAAAGAAAAGAAAAGGGGAAAGAAACGAGGAAAAAAAAAGGTTAAAAAGGCGAGCAAGCAAAAAAATCTATATATAAAAAAAGGGAAAACGAGAGCTGCTTCGGATATATATTTTTTTGTTTGTCTTGTGTGCGTTTTCGCAGAATGGTTTGGTTCGAGACTTTTGGAATAGGAATGTTTTCGACAGCAAACAATTACCCGTCGTAAACGTAACTTTTCACTCTTTCTCTCTTTCTTTCTTTCTTTCTCTCTCTCTCTATCTCTCTCTATCTTTCTTTTTTTATGTTCAAGATTGAAATATAAAGCAAAATTTTTTTCAATAGTCTCTCCTTAATGTTTTTCTTTTCTTTTTAACGTTCACACACAACAAACGCGTTTCTTTCCCCCTCCCCTCCTCTATTTTCTTCCTCTCCTTCGTTAGAAAATCTAAAGGGAGTGTAGTTGTTCGAAACAAAACGAAATTTTATTCTTTTTTTGGGTAGAGGGGGCGAGGACCCCCATCGAAGAGAATTTTTTATTCGAACGAGCTGCTCGTGTTGTACTTTTTCGAAACAAATTCGCGAAACCTTTTTTCAACGTATAATCGTTTTAATTTTTTTTTTTTACAAAAAATCATCCAATAGGAAGATATTTAAAATGTCTGCGTATTTTTAAAATGAAATTATTTTATTCGTCATCAAATTTTAATGATTTAATTGTGCCCTTTAAAATATGATCCTTAAAACATCAAACAAATATTTTTTGGTTGTTTTGTTTTCTTCTCTCCTCTCCCTTCTGATTAAGACGTTTGACTGAAAAGCACGTGTTTCTTAGTAAAAGAAAAAGGAATTTAACGTAAAAGAAAAATGGTTATTCGTAGCTTTTTTGAAAACGTTGACGGATATAATTTTTTTTTACACCTTTTCTTGTTAGACTATTGGAAAAAAAAAGATAAGAGGTCGGAGATGTTTCCTCTTAGGGGTTGTAACTTCATTCCTAAGCCTATCCTTTTCGAAAAATACCAGTTTTTCAATCGAAAATTCAATATCTCTATTTTTTTCTGACAAAATTCTCAATTTGGTTTGCTTTCAATCCTCCTTTGTCAATTTTGTAAATAACTTTGAAAGAAGAACCTCCTCCTCTAGGGCTTGTTTCTTATCGAATTCGAGTTAATTTCTATATATATATATATATAAAAAAAGGAACGGACGATTTCTCTTTTCCTCATCGACGCTCACGAACGAATACGAGTTTAATAAGCAAGATGATCGTAAACCTTATAAGAATCGTTCATAAAATTGATATCGAGCCATTGGTGATGCGCACGATATACTATAATAAATCGAGAATATGATTGTAAAAAGCGGCAAACATCCATCGATAAAACGTTTACATAAATTTCTCTATATACGGTGCACAACAACAAAGGGGGAAAACTTTCAGCCGGACCTCACTTTGCGATACGAGTAGTGAGAAGCTTTTTAACGATCCCATTAAGGAAATTTACGACGGTAATTCGAGTGCTATTACATAAATCAGGGCAAAAATCTTCGATGCAAATCAAAGAGAAAGAGAAACACCGCCAAAACGCTAGGGCCAAGATAAATGCGAATAGAACAAGATAAAGATAAATATTAGGGTGGTTTTGAAAAGTTTTCACTATTCAAATGAAACAAAAATTTCAACTAAATCAATATCTACTTTAGTTACGTACCTCGTGCATGCACAAGACGAATATTATACCGATTTTGTCAACATTATTCAAAACAATTATTTCGAATTACGATTAACCAATGATATATTTCACAGTAACTGTTTTACATATGACTTATTTCATGAAAAAAAAGACATTAATAATATCTAACAATAGACGTTTAATAATTTCTTAAATATATATTTCAAATAAGTCAATGGAAAAACATTTGAATATTATTCAACATACATCGATCGTATATATTTCTTTCATTTTCCCCCGTCATCATCCCCTCCACTTCGCTTGACCATCCCCTACACTCTTGGACGTCGTCATCTTTCGAATGTTATTCGACGAGCAGCATAAATAAGGGTGAAAAAAGGGACAAAGTGGGGAGTAAAGGTACAAACCCCCGTGTTTAGATTCGTCGAATGACTGAAGAAGACAAGGAGAAGGGAGGGGGAGAGGGTAGTTGTTTGACGATTCTTCCCCCTTCACCTTCGTAGATCCGTTTTCGTCCTGTATTTTTGCGCTTATCCTCTACATCTCGCAAATGAGCTAGCGAAATATCGGCCCTTTTTAGTGATCTAGTAAGGGTTGCTACTATCCCTTTGGCTAAGTTCGCCATGCCGGAAACGACTAGTCGTCCTAGGGGAGGATTTTTTTTCATTTTCTTTTCTTTTTTTTTCTTTTTTAACTATTCTTCCTTCTCTCTCTTTCTTTCCATTCCCTTTCTCTTCTCTCAATGGAAGCAACTAACGTGCGTGTGTGTTTATATATATATATATATATATGTGTGTGTGTGTGTGTGTGTGTGTGTGTGTGTGTGTACATACTCGTTCGATAAAAGAGGGAAAAAGAGAGATGGCCATCTGCTCTTTCGGACGGATACACACATAACGGATTTATAGATCGGATACAATTATAACGAGTTATCATAGCTTATTCTATGCATGTGATATGTTTTGGATAACAAAAAAATATGTAGTTTTATTAAATGAAAAAGTTTGATCGCGTTTATATATTTCTACTCGTGTTAATTAAATTTTCTTCATTATGGTTTAGGGAGTTATATAAAAGAAGAAAAGAATAAGATAAGTTAAAAAAATATATCGATAAAATCGTATAGAATAGAAGAAATTGAATCGATCCGACGGTAAGTCGTCATCGTCGTCGTGCAGCAGGTGAACGGCACGTGCGAACTGCTGCTGCTGCTGCTACTCGGTGAAAGGAGATCGCGAAACTACTCTCGTTTGGAAAAGCGAGTAAAAACATTGGAAAATTCAGTGACTGTGGAAAAGAGATGGGAATCGCGAGAAGAAAAAGAAATTTAACAAAAATGAAAATAAGAAATGAAAAAGTGAAAGAGAAAAAGAAAGAAAGAGACGAAGGATAGGATAATAAATTGAAGAAATAAATCGAAAATGGCGATAACTTAATGATCGGCTTAATGTACGAGACGCTTTTGCTTGAATTTTGTTCTTTTCTTTTTTTAAATATTTTTGTTCCTTCCCTTTTTTTGCCTTACGCAAGTTTAACTCCGATATCGTTGGTTGGTTGGTTGGTTAGTTGGTTGGTTGGTTGGCTGGCTGGCTGGCTTGAGAGGTAAAACACGATGTCGGCTTTTCTTTTTTTTTATTACTTTCTTTCTTTCTTTCCTTTTTTTTCCTTCCTTTCTTTTTTCACTACGCAAGTACTACTACTACCTACAAATATAAAAAAACAAAAGGGAAGGACGCTTTTTTTAGAACGTTTTAGGTTGATTCGATTTTAAGGAAGCATCTCTCTTTCTTTCCTCTCTCTCTCTAAGAGAAAACTCATACGGTACGAGGAAAGCTTTTTCTACCTTCCATCATTTTCCCTATCCTTCCTTTCCTACCCTTCCTTCCTTTCTATCTTTCCTATCTTCCTTTCTAACTATTCGTCGAAAATAGAAACGTACCGCGATAACCCTCATGTTTCTTCCTTTACTTTACTTTTTCTTCTTATGTTTTTTTACGTTTCTTTTAAACTCTCTCTTTCTTTCTGTCTCTCGTTTACTCTCTCATCTTACTCTTCTTACTCTTGAACTCATAGACGAAGTTTTCTTTCTTTTTTTTTACAGCCGTCGAAGAAATATGATATCCTGTGTCATCAGGAAGAAGAAAAAAAAAGATAAGTTAAGGGAGTTGGTATGATCTATATCACCGATTCTTATTTTAATTTACTTTACGGAAGAGATAGAGAGAAAGAGAGAGAAATAAAAGGATTCTGAATTAGTTTGGTCTACAATTCGTCCGTCGGCGAATAAAAAATTGTTTTAAGAAGATCGATCAGATCGGAGGGAGGAAAACAAAACAAAATTACTAATGTAAAATACGAGGTAAAGATTAACAAAAAAATATATAGACTAGTATGGTTTTCATTATAACAAGTAAATAAGTTATACTCGTTGAAAATTTCAATGAACATTTTTCAATGTTACCTAGACGTGTAAAATAAATAAGAAAAAGAAAAGGGAAAAGTTTGCTCTCGTGGTTGAATTCATTTGAAAAAGCAAAGGACAAAACTTATCTAATGTCGGATTTTTTTTTCCTTAAACGAGCTTACAAAACTATAATAGCATCCTATATTCTTGGTAATAGAAAGTTGGAAAGGGTTATCGAGTAAGACGGCTATCTTACGTTCCGTCGGAAAAATACGTGTTTGCATTTTCGTTCGCTAATAAACATTGCTTGTGTCATCGAATTTCCATATGTGTGTGGTTTTTTTTTTGTATTTTTATTTTCTTTCCCTTAAATTAAAATTAATCGAAAATTTACGTGGGAAGATATTTAACAAAATATTATACAATAATTATGAATTGTAACATAAAACTCCGATAATAGCCAATAACGAAAACCTAAATAATATACTTGCAGAATCTATAATATATTATATACAGTGTCATAATTTGAAAATCCTTCACGATCGTTTAAAAATACTTTGGGCTTCTAAATAAGAGAACACGGCGGTTTATTATTTTCACATCAAAAAAATAAAAAAATAAATTACTTCTGCTGAACAAAAAAAATCTACCGGTTAAACTAGAATTTATATTTTTAACGAACACTCGTAATCTTTCGAGATGAGAGAATTAATTTCTTTTTTTTTTTCTTTGAAAATTAAATGAAAGATTGAAACAAAATAAAACAAAACAATATTATGAAACATAAATATGTGCGGAATGTCACTTAAAAATTATTCTACACATGTTAATGAAACAGTTAAATAAAGTATAAATACATTTTAATTCTTTCCTGATATTAAAATATTAATAATAATAATAATAATAATAATAATAATAATAATAATAATAATAATAATAATAATAATAATAATAATAATAATAATAATAATAACTGTAATAATAATAAAAATGAGCAAGACTTCATTCTCTATCCGATCTCATTTATTCCTCTATCATCATTTTTCTCATCTCCCTTTTCGCGTCATTCGCCATAGTCATATAAAATCGCAAACATCGTTTCCTATCCCTTTCCCCCATCGTCGGATTTTTTCTTTCCGCGTTTTTTCCCTGGTTAAAGCGCGAGCACGATATTCGCAGGACAAAAGGACCTTTTTTCAACGCATCGAGTTACACGATCTCGACGTCATACAAACGGAACGAAGCCAACTAACGTCAAAGAGTTATTAAAACGATCCGTGGGCGAGGATTAACGATGTAACGTAAATCGTACGACCTACGTGTGCTACTACTTCCTTTTATTCCTATTCTCCTTATTATTATTATTCTTTTTTTCTGTTTTTTTTTCGCCCAGGAATGAGGAGTAACCATTTCAAAATATAAATAAATAAATAACGTTTTCGTTTTAACGCGAATCGTTTAATAGCATGCAACGTTTCGTTTCTAAAGAAAAAAAAAAGAAAAGGGTCACGGTTATCATTGAGGTAAGACAAAAAAGATGACGAACGAAAATAAGTAGTATACAAAAAGGAAAGAATAAAAAGAATATAAAATATAATAAGTAGATAAAGATAGAGAGAACGAGAAAAGATAAATAATCTTGTAAAAAAAAGATGTAGATGGATATTGAATCGACGGAAATGAGATTTATCTATCTATCTATCTATCTATCTATCTATCTATCTATCTATCTATCTATCTATCTATCTATCTATCTATCTATCTATCTATCTATCTATCTATCTATCTATCTATCTATCTATCTATCTATCTATCTATCTATCTATCTATCTATCTATCTATCTATCTATCTATCTATCTATCTATCTATCTATCTATCTATCTATCTATCTATCTATCTATCTATCTATCTATCTATCTATCTATCTATCTATCTATCTATCTATCTATCTATCTATCTATCTATCTATCTATCTATCTATCTATCTATCTATCTATCTATCTATCTATCTATCTATCTATCTATCTATCTATCTATCTATCTATCTATCTATCTATCTATCTATCTATCTATCTATCTATCTATCTATCTATCTATCTATCTATCTATCTATCTATCTATCTATCTATCTATCCCTAGACATATATGTACCTATGTATCTTCCAGAAGATCATTCAAAGCGATCGTCGATTCGTGCAGAGGGTGATGGTACTTTCGAATGAGATAGAGATAGAGATAGAGATAGAAATAGAAATAGAAAGAGAAAGAGAAAGAAAGAGAGAGAGAGAGAGAGAGAGAGAGAGAGAGAGAGAGAAAGCTATCTGAAATTCAGCAAAGGACTTTTTTAACGGGTCGAGTTTCCGAATCTCGCCTCCGACGCACAAATGGAATTTACTCCGACGAAGAGAATTACTCCGACGACTACGAGCTAACACAGGTTTCCTTTTTCTTTTCTATCCTACACGACCGTCCTACCTTCTCCCTTTCCCTTTCCCTTATTTCCTCTCATGTCCATCCACTCTCTTTCATCTTGCAGGCAAAGCCTCGCTAACATTTCAACCCCTCGATACGAGAAAAAGAGAAAGAAGAAGAAGTTGTAGTAGTAGAACTAGTAGCAGTAGAAGGTAGAGGTGGATGAAGAGGAAGGAAGAAGAGAATGTGAAACGGAAGGAAAGAAAGAGAGAACAAATAGAGAAAAAAAAAGAAAAAAAAAAAGATATATCGACGTAACACAAGAGTCGATCGTATCGTATCATTTCTTTCTATCCTTGTTTGTTTACTGTTACACACATATAAGCAACATCTTGTCGGATTATTTCTCTTCTTCTTCTTTTTCTCATTTTTACCGACCTACCAAAGAGGAACTTATTGTGACAGCAAATCATTGTCCTGCGTTTCAGCAAAATTGCGCACGATGAATGCGTCGCCCTTAAAGCGTCGAGGGTCAGTATAAAGCCCCCCCCACCTCCTTTACCTCAACCTCATCTTCCTTCTTTTTTCGTCTCTTTTCTCACAATCGACCTTCCTTATCCTTAGATATATAGAAACGTCTTTTAATCTTTGTTAAAAAGCAATACGATCAAAATACGATAGTCCCCCTTTACGAACAATATCATCTAAATAGGATCAAAATGCGAGGGAGTGAACTGACTATTAAAAAAAAGATACAATCTTGTTCCGATTGTACATATATATATATATATATATCTTTCTGTGTGTTTCTTTTTCATTTGTGAAATGAATGAAATAGCAAAACAAAATATGTTGAATTGGCGTAAATTTTTCGACTACTTTCTCCGTCGTTTGTTCGCATTACGTAAAAACGTTGTAAAATTTTTTTTGACCGATAAAAAAAAATACCGAAACTGGTTAAGTACACGTAGTATACGTAGGCCAGACGACACTGTCCGTCCCTTTCTCGTTGTTAGTAGTTGGAAAGACGACGGCACCAACGACTAGTTGGCAAAAGTATCGCATCGCTCAAGGTAAGACTTTATCGTTGCGAACGACGGTTGCTCTTTTATTGAACATAAACATAATTATTTCTCGTTATGCAACTGTATGACGGCTTAGTATTACTCGTTTGAAGAACAGGGCGGACACGAAACACACCCGTAATACGAAATCATCGTCTCGATTCACGCTTTTTTTAATCAAATTTTCTGTTTTCTTTTTTTTTCACTTTTTTTGTGACACACACACACGCACACACATCTATTACCAGAAAGAACAAAAAAGAAAAACAACGAAAAATTTTTTTTTCGATTGGGTTTTTATTTCAAGAAATAGTTTGAAAAGATTTGAAGTGACGGAACACGAAATAACGATCGATCGATCGATCGATCGATCTATTCGAGGTTTGAAGATTACGCATTGGCAAGTTAGTTAGCAGCTTGCTTAGCAGTTAAGCTACCTAAGCTTAAATTAACTAGCTAGCTAGCTAGAGAGTTAGATAGATAGGTTAGCTGGGTTGTACCTATACAACCTACTTCGTCAAGTCTACCGAAGTAAATGAAGTCAAGCGAGATCTCGTTTGTGCATTAGGAAAATAAAAATTCCGTTTTCTTCAGTGTTCTCAAACCCTGACGCATAAGTACCGTCTGGCATGCAAACCAAACTCAAATTCAAATTTGATTTCAGTAAGGTAGCACGAAACGCGCTAAGCTACTTCTTTCTAAAGCACGAACAAGTACGAAATATTACCACGAGAAAACATTTTCTGTAAATCGTTCGTCAAATCGTGTGCCACGACTAAATACGTAAAAGAATGAATATCCTAGCTAACAACCTTTTCCTCCTCCTCCTCCTTCTCGAGTCACCTCGTTCTTCTTGAGAGGGCTGACGATTTTCTTTTTCTTACTTTCTCAATTATTATTCTTTTACGTTCAAATTTCTGATCTACGTTCGATTACTATTCTGTTTAACTTTGAAGAATATTAACGTCGAATTAATTTGCGTTTTTGCGAAGAAAAAAGAAGAAAAAATACTACCGTAAATTTTTATCACTAGAAAATTGTGTAAGAAAAATTTACGAATTTTGATTAAAACGATTTTATTTTTGTTAATTCAATAAACCAAAAAAAAATATAAATAAAATATTCATATATAATAAAGATAAACCTATTTTCAGAAAGGAAAAGAAAGACTATTTTCTATGGAGATGTATAAAATAAGAATGTATAAATACTCTCGTTTAGAAAAAGAAAAAGATTCCCTTCTGATGGAGGAGCCAGTTCGATATTCAAGGATGTTTACCGTCTTTTATAGACTTTGCCACGCAACGATGCGCAATCGTTTCATATACATATCAATAATAATATTCACGAAAAATGAATCGTCATGTTGACAAACGATCCATCCTTTCTATCCTCGTCTTAAGAATATAAGAAAATTTATAAAATTATACAGAATAATAATAATAATAATAATAATAATAATAATAATAATAATATTGTTTTTGTTTATCTATTTTTTTTAATTCATCTGAAACTAAATTAAATAAGATAATGAATGAATACAAGCTTATACCATATCGAGATATTATAAATTCGTATCATCAATTGACATAATATAAATATGTTTGTCAATACATTTGTCAATTTTCTAAGAATTTTATTTCGAAAAAAAGGTTACAACATCATTTCGGAGATTAACATCGAGTAGAAGAATTTACGGAACACACTTGTCACAAAAGTACATAGAACATTATATCAAAGCGAAGATTTATATAGGAGAAGGTAGGATATATTTCTCGAGTCCGAGTGGTAGGTATAATATACTTAAGTATATAAATACCTATTGAAGAGAGGGATTATATACTATAAGAAATGTAGAGGACGAATAATACGGTACAGGCATAGCCTAAATTGTCCGATCTCATTCAGCTCTATAATATTTAAGAACAAAATTTTCTAAATGACGAGATAATACGTGTTTCGAGATGAAATGAAAGAAGAGATTTGAGAGGGCGGTAGTGGCGGCGTGGGGAGGGGGTTTTTTTAAACGATGAGGAAATTTTAAGAAAAAGAAAAAAAAAGAAGAAAAAATATAAGCAAATAAAAAATTAAAAAAAAATTGAGAAAACACTACACACAAAAAATAACGCGTGTATGTGATGTTACTTCAGTTTTGAGTCGAAGCGTTCGAGGGGTGGGTGAGGAGGAGGGCTTAGGTCAAGCTGGAAAAACGTAAACTCGGCCTTTACCTTGTCGTCGTCGTGCGGCGTGGGTGGCGTGGGTGGCGTGTACATGCGAGGCGCGAAGTCACCGATCGAGGATGCCCCACCTGTCGAAGATCCTTGGCTCCTTGGTGGACTGAGATCAGGGATGGCCGCGTGATAATCTTGGAGGCCGGTCGGTATCACCCCCGTGGGCAACACGGGACGATACTCGGCTCGTACCTCCATAACTCCCTAAATAGGGACACTTCGAAACTACCCCCCTCCCACCCTTCCAAATTCACTCTTCCTTTTTTTTTCCTTCTATTATTCTTCCTTTATCCCTCTGCAGTTTAATTCTTATTTTGTTTTTTTTCTTATTAGTTTTCCTTTACTTTACTTTAAAATCGCACACAATATTATTTCTCTATCTATACGAAAATTTTCGAACGAGTTCTTTTGGTCCACCTCCACCTTGTTCTCTTAGTTCTTCTCGTTTTTGTCGTTGAAAACGTTTTACACGTAATCGTCGTCGTCGTCGTTGTCGTCTTAATCGTCGTCGTGGTCGTTGTCGTAGTCGTAATAGTCGGAGTAATCGTAATCGAAGTCGTTGTTGCTTTCGTCGTCCTGATTGTCGTAGTGAGAAGAGCAATTAGATGTTTAATCGTTTGGTGTCCTCTCCGTTGCTACTTTTGGTAATATACGAAAAATAGGACCTTGCTCGAGATATTAGTTTATTCACGAGACCTGACCTTGACGTTCCTCTGATATCTCCTCCACTGGAAAGTCTTTTAGCCACGACCTTGTATAACGCCTCGTCTCACGACGATTGACAATCTCATAATAACACGATTGCGTCGGAATCAAGCAAAGTGTTGTGTACTACTACAGACGACAGTAAGTAAGGGAGTAACAGATCAAGGGGAAACGATCCTTCTTTCTCTTTTTCTATACAACCTTGTTGATCCTCCTCCTCCTCTTCCTCTTGTTTCTTTTTCCTCGTTTCCTCCTCCTCCTCTTCGACAAGCACCACCTCTCCCTCTCCCCCGCTTTCGCCCTCGCCTCCGCCCCCGTCCCCTTCCTCACTTCTTCCTCCTTCTCCTCCTCCTCCTCCTTCGCCACCGCCAGGAACAATTCGCGGTCGAAGATCGATCATAGACACGTTTCTTCAATCGTATTTTATACTACGAATGATGATACATTTAAATCTGACGACAATCGAAATCCTATATGCCGGGGAGTGAGCGTGGCGAACGCGTTCCACCGAACGCGCGCGTGTGTACTATTATACTACTACTACTAAATACAACTACTAGTACTACTACCTATATAATCGGCACTGTGTGTTTATGTGGCTCCCGCCAAACTTCCTTTTGATTATCCTCTTGTCCTTTATCAATGGCGATAAATACGATCGAGATTTACGTACAATTATTTACCACGATAGATTTAATGTTAATTATCAATGATGATCAATAACGCACGAGCACACTCACGTTCATATGAAATCGATGATAAATAAAAATGATAAACGAGATAAACCACGCGACGTCAAGAAGAATAGATGGATGATAACACTTCAGTCCTCGGTAATTTTTGTTTTTTTCTTTTTTTCTATCGTTTATAAATCTCTCCACGTTGTATACGAAACACGAATGTCAAAGTAATTTTTAATTCGTACGTAACTCTAATCAAACAAAAGTAACGCCGCTTTTTCTTTTCTTTTTTACTCCGGATTGCTTTTGTATCGCCTTTACGCTTATAGATCCCACGTTAGGTTTTGTATATACCTTAGGGTGATGCTCACCCCTTGGCTACTTTTTGCCGACTGAATGTTTTGCGCCGCCGTGGCGGCCTCGGAGCGGCTGGAGCGTGCACTACCCCCACTACGACTACTAAAACCCAAGTTTCTCGCTCCCCCCTCTTTGCTCACACTCTACTACCGTCCGTCCCCTGCTACTTCTCTTTCACTCTTTCCCTCTCTCTTTCTCTCTCACTCACTCACTCACTCACTCACTCTTTTTCTCTCACGCTATCTTCTCACTCTTGCTTGGCTACGTATATCTGCCTGTCGCCGTCCTCCTCATTCTCCTCCTCCACATCCTCATCCTCCACCTCCATCTCATTCTCCTCCTCTTCTTCTTCATCTTCCTCCTCTTTCTCTATTTTACTACACTGCGATACGTTGCCTCGTCTCGCTCTTTCTTTCGAACGTCGCGCATCTCTCGAACTGATCCCACCCTACTATCTATCCATCTTTTTCTCTCGCCCGTACATACGAGTGAGGTTCGTAAAAAGAGAAAAAGATAGAGAAGAGAGAGAGAGAGAGAGAGGGAGAGAATGAGCGAGCGAACGAATAAGTGAGTATATGAGCAAGCGCATATACGAGGGGTGCGGAGGGATAATTAAGCGGGAATATCGCGTCCTCCGAACCTCTCTCTCTTTCTCTCTTTCGGATAAACTCTATTACCTTCCCCCCCTTTCTCTCACTCTCTTCCCCCATGTATGTTTTTCTCTAGCTCTCCTCTTCCTTCCATACCGTCTCTCCCTTTTTCATTTCCTTTTTTCATTGCACTAGCCGAACCCGTTCCTATTTCGTTCATTCCATTCCCGTTCCATTTCGTTCCGTTCCGTTCCTTTCTCTTCCATGCGAACTTACTTTCGTTTCATCGAAAGCTATCGATGAAAATCAAGTGTTCTGCAACCCCCTTCAGTCCTATCACCACCGCCGCAAACTGAATTTTTGTTCTTGTTTTTTAATGAACACTAGCCAAGGATATATTTTATAAATCGATGCAATCGATCGATTATTTTCTTTCGTTCAATGCACGAGCAGAAATCTCGCTAGAAAAGAGAGTTTGCTCATTATCGGTATTAACTTCTGAAAGTTAAGGAAAGGGGAAGTTTCGATATCGTTTAAGATAAAATCACAGAGCAAGCGCCGACTTACGAAGAGAGAGACAGAGAGAGAGAGAGAGAGAGAGAGAGAGAGAGAGAGATTGGGGTTAATTAAGGTAACGTATCGCGTGGCGAGTTTCATTTTTCGTCTTTGCTTCGTCTTCCCGAATCCCCCACGTCCCACCACTCCCCCTCCCCCTTTTTCTCGCTCTATTTACTCACAGAAGAAGAGTTTATTTTATTCGACGGAGGGGCTTTAAAGTCTGGGCGTTAGTTAGCGAGACGCATAAATTTTCGACCAGCTCGAAGTTCCTAGCGTCCTGGTGAGTTCCGTTCTCCATTCCGTACCGTGTTGCATATGCATAATATGTGTAAATGAAATTTATGTGGAGAGAAACGTTGAAACTTGCTTTACTAAGCGTTGTTGCTTGCTTGCTTACTTGCTTGCTTGCTTGCTTACTTGCTTGCTTGCTTGCTTACTTGCTTGCTTGCTTGCTTACTTGCTTGCTGGATTGCTTGCTGGATTGCTTGCTTGCTTGCACTATCGCCTATTTACGTACATAATATACGAGTTACTATACCTAGCTACCTGTTATATCTTTCCTAAATGTGTATGCAAGTAAATCGCATAATCGGGCGACGAGCATCGAGTGCAGGATGGTCATAAAGAAATTTCATATAACGTTGATATTTCAGCCAAAACACTCGACGACTGGATTAGATTGCCACTCTCTATCTCTCTCTCTCTTTCATTCTTTCTCTCCTAATTCTTTCTCTCTTTTTCTCACCCCTTCCCTGACTTGATCTCCTCGTTGCATATGCATAAGCAAAGCAAATGAAATTCATATCGAGGGAGAAAACTTACTTTCGTAGACGAGGCGTTTCGAACTTCGAAATTGTCTTTGGTCTTGATGTTCGATAAGATAGAAAAGAACAAAATAGTATGGGATAGTAAGAAAAACGAATAATCATTTTAGCGATTTTTTTTCTTTTTCTTTCCTTTTAGTCTAAAGATCAAAGTTAATCCAATGCTAAGAGAAAAGAAGAAACAGTAAAAATGAGTGAGAGAAAGAGAAAACGAGAAACCTGTTTTCATTAAATCATTTCGTCCGAAATCACGTAACTTTAAATTATCATTAAAAACGTGTTAAGTAAGTTAATTGTAATTTTTGTTTTTGAGGTTATACTTCTTTTGAGCGTGTTAAGGAAAAAATGATGAGAAATGAATTTTTACGATGTGCGCGCACAGCGACACGAAAAAAACTTAACTGAATGAAGTTAGTCGATATTTATTCGATATATTCAATATATCTGTCTTATTTCGTATTTCTATATACAAAAGACGTGTTTATTATTTTTTCCTTTCTATTTTTATTCTGGTCCACTTATTATCTGATATAATTGTCGATTCTGATCGATGTTAAAATACCACGAATCAAAATGATGGTTTTTATCTTATCGAAAAACGTCTTATACTCGTGAACGTACTCTTACGTTGAGATTATCCAATGAGATTTTCATTTCATTATTTTATAAATGAACAAAGTTTACAAAATAATGTATTTATTTTCTAAGGAATTACTCACATTATATCGAAATTATTCTTACTATTCTTATTATTAATATTTATATTGTCAAGCATAGACCGAGCAACACATCGCGATTGGTAAGAATAAGCCTGTTTCGTTTCTTTCGTAGAATCGTCGAATCGTCACGATTGAAAATGCATCGTCATAGACGGTTGCCTTCTGTTACCCAACCGTTCTTCTCACTCATCGACACCTCGAAATTTAGTCGGACTCCTCTCTCTTTCTCTCTCTCTCTGTGTTGCTGCTGCTGTTCGGCAGCATCATGACGCATCGTTTTTCTCCTACAATTCGTTTTCGTGTTGGAGCCCCTTAAACGAGCGTTGGTAAAGATCGTGGAGGAAGAAGAGGAAGGAGGGTGGGGAGGATACAAGCAGAGACGAAGTCCCATCTTTACGAGTTAAGGCTACCGTTCGGTGTCGGTGAAGAAGAAGAAAAAGATGGAGTATAATCTTTTTAGTAGATAAAGAGGCACGCGTGCGACTAAATCGTACAAGAGAAAAGTTGAAATTTGTCAAAAACCCACGGACCCATGTAACGTCTCCATAAGGGTCGACACCGAGAGGAACGAGTTTCATCCTTCTTTTTTTACTTCTTTTTTCTTTTTATTTCCTCTTCTTTTCTTTTTTTCTTCACTGTCACTCTCTCTCTCTCTCTCTCTCCCCTATTTTTCTCTCTGTGTCATGTATACTTCAAGAGAGATATTCTTTCTCTTTTTTCTTGGATTTTTTCTTTTCTTTTCTTCATTTTTTCTTTCTTCTCTCAATAAGCAACACCACTTTGGTCTTAAGGGGGGATGAACTAGCGCGCGTGCTAGTTTTTACTTTTTGCACGCACACCGTTTTTTGTGTTTTCTACAAGAGAGAAAGAAAGAAAGAAGGGGGATGGACGAGAAAGCAAATGAGCACTTTTCAAATGAAAAAAGAAAAAGAAAAAAAAAAGGTTCGGGTTCGGGCGCCACCGAGAAAAAGTCACGGGAACGCTTATACTCGCGGTATCTTTTCCTTTTTTTTTGCATATATATATATATATATATATATATATATATATATATATATTTATTTTTTGTGCTTTTTTTCTTTTTTTCTAACGAATTGCTATGACTTAATTCATCTTCCACTCTTCTCGTTTTTTCCTGGTTCCTTCCGTAAGATTCTCCCTACTGTCATCCTATCTCTGCGGTTGACCGACTTTCCTTTTTTTGCAATCTTCTGCCGCCCCGTTGTTGCGTCTTGCTTTTCTCTCGTTTTTTATCTCCACCCTTGCTTGACTTTCTTTCTCTCTTTCTCTTTCCTTTTTTCTCTCTCTGTCCGTCTTTCGTGTTTGCATTTACAAACGACTGGGATCACCAACGACGTCGAGAAAGACTAGAAAGAAACAGGGAAAAGATCGTTCGATGCTCGACAGCAAAAGGGAGTTTAAAAATCTCGAGATTCTTTCGCTTATATTCTCTCGTTAGACATTCACTCGTATTAGGGGATTTTTCTTTTTTTTTTTATATATCATTCCACATTTTTCTTTCCTTCTTTCTTACTTTCTTTCTATATTTTTTATTTTTATACTTTTTTTTTGTTTTCTCCTTTACTTCTCTTTCTCCTTTTCTCTCTTTTTTTTTTCGTTCCCCTATTTTAAAGTTACGCGACGATATTACGGATCTCTGCACGCTAACATACACAGTCGCTACGTTATTACTTACAAACCCTGTCTAAATCAAAAGAAAAAAAAAAGATAGAAAAATAATCGGAACACAGTTTTATACATTTTTCTCTCTCTTTTTTTTCTATCTTTCTTTTTAAAGCTGAATTTGTAAATCTTTTTTTTCCCAGCTTTTCTCGGAAATTCTTAACACGGGGTAAAGAGCATACATATTCTAGTCCATCGTGATAATTATCTGTTCGTTCGCGCGAATCTTGCACTTCGATGAAACCGAAGAAAGAATAAAAAATAAAAAGTAGAAGCATAAGACGTAAAAGTAGAAGAAGTAGAAGAAAAGTGCGTTGAGAAAGAATTTTAGCAAAGAAGATGCCGCTGCCGATGTTCAGAGGGGAAAAAATAAGGAAAAAAAATCCAGAAGAATACACAGGAAAGAGCTCACGGTCGCCATATGTCCGTGTTTTTAGTTTAGGTAATCCATTTTCGCGTCAGATCTCACCTCCCCAGGTTCTCTTACACCTTCTTAACCACCCTCTCTTCTATCTCATTCTTTCTCATCACACTTTTATAGAAAAGTATCATCGCGTAATATCTATCCTTCATCTAGATAAAATTTGTATTGTATCTTTGGTGCTAGTACTACCCCACTTACTTATCGAAAGATAGAAATCGTTTCGAAACTTATTCGGCCGAGTACGACGACGACTACGACAACGACGACAACACCTTGGCACGTTTTATTACGATTAGGAGCGATCGAGCGTGATACAAGATCGACCATTACCTACCTTCCTTCCTTCCTTCCTGTCATCTAACCTCGTCTCCAATAGCAAAAATCAGCCGAGCGTGAATTTCGCGGCCGTTTCGAGGAAAACTACAGCAAAGATTCGCGATGTCCACCACCGATCGAACGATCGATCGATCCATCGATGATCGGTTTCTCCGATCATCTCGCGTGATTATGTTCGCGAACGTCTACTCTCTCTCTCTCTCTCTCTCTCTCTTTTCTCTTTCTCTTTCTCTTTCTCTGTACGTGTTCGATTACAAACGATCGGTGAAATCGGTGCTTCCGTTCGTTGTTCGTTCGTTCGTACGCTTTCGTTCGTTTTTATCAATCAACTATCGCGTCGTTCGTGCGTGAGAAATCGCGAATACTCGATTTTTATTCGAAAAAGTAAAAGACGACGAAAGAAGAAGAAGAAGAAGTATGCACGCTTTCGTTTCGAACTATTCGAAAATTAACCCAAAGTTGTTGAGAGAAAGAGAGAGAGAGAGCGGTTAGATTCTATATTTTGTCTTCTTATTTCTTTTTCTATATCTAAAAACGTTCTCTCTACGTTTTTTCCCCACCTTTTCCTGTGCTATTTTTTTTTCCTTTTTCTTCTTCTTCTTGTTTTTTGCACTTTCTCCCATGCAAAAAAAAAAGAGGGTCAACGATGAATTATATTAAAGTAAAAAGATAAGTTAAGAAAAAGAAGTAGAAGTAGAAGTAGAAGTACAAGTACATAAAGAATAAGAAGAAGAAGAAAAAGTACAAATATATATATATATATATATATATATATATATATATATATATATATAAAAGAAAAAAAGGAAAAAAAACCGGATTTTTGGTACGCTCATCACCCCGTACCATTACAGTTACATAGGCATCTGTATCCTGATCTGCATATGGTCCACGTTAGTATAAATCGAGCACATCCCCTTCTCGAGAGTTTTTCTTTTCTTTTTTTTTTCGTCATATCCATCGGTCTCTCTCTCTCACTCTCTCTCTCTTTCTTTCTTTCCCGTGCTCGTTTTTAACTCCGAAGCGGTCCGCGACCGGTCCCGTATTTCGACCAAGGAACAAACTTAGGACGATTCGAGGGGAAATAAAGAGGGATAAAGCAGCCCTAATTTTAACCGTCTCTGATCTCTCCCCCTCCTCACATACTTGCTTTGAATGACAATGATTCGTTCCTAGTTCGTTCTCCTTTCGCGAACTCGCACCCAAGATACGAACATTTTCTCTCTCTCACTCTCACTAGTTCTCAACCCATACACTTTTTCTCTTTCTTTCTTTTCGTTTGTATATCGAGAAGGTTCTTTTTTCCTTTATCGTTCATCTCCATCTCCATCTTCATCTTCTCTTTTCTTTCTTTCTCTTTTTCTTTTTCTCATCGGTGTAACGACGCGAGGGCGATCGATCAAACGCACCTAGCAATGATCGTGCCCTGTAACCCGATATGCAAATATTTTTTTTCCCAACTATTTCCCACTTAACTACAGAGATTAATGATCACGGAAAAAGAGGTGAATTTTTAATCCTCTGGATCCGTACTGATTTCGTCACGGCCTGTCAACCGACTTAATGCACGATTTTTCTTGTAACCGTGTGTGCTTCTTCTTCTTCTTCTTTTTTCCCCCGTGAGAGAACCAACAGATCTTTTTCTTCAGACTTATATCGTATACACATCTTATCTTATTTGTTTTTTTTCTTTCTTTATTATATCAATATGATCGTTATCAAAAAATTGATTTACTTATCAACGAATATTTTTGATCTTTTCATCCAGTTTTTATCATTAACCGTTCTATCGATTTTTTATCGATTGAAGTCTATCAAATTTTCTGAAAAATTTTCGAGAATTTGTGTTTGAACATGTGGGCCCTAAAATATTCAATATTTGTTTTCTTTCCCTTTATAAAATGTCAATACGCTATTTAAGCGGTGAATATAATATTACTTGTAGTATGAAAAAAAAAATAAAAATAAATAGAAATATTATCTAAAATACTATATGCAAATTGTTATCGACAAAATTAAATCTTTTTCTATTATAATATCAATTAAATTTAATAATCGAATATTATTATCATCATTACAGATCGTTTGATGTCGAAGCAACCGCAAACTACTTTCGTACAAAAAAAAGGAAAAAAAAAGAAAAAAAATTCGCGGCAAACCACGATTTTGAACTTCAAAGAGGAAGAAAAAGTAAAAGAAAAAAAAGAAAAAGCAGAAACAGAAAAAGAAGAAGAGAAGGAAGATGAAGAAGAAGAAGAAGAAGATTGAGCTAGTCTTCCGTGAAAAAGGAAGAATAAAGTGAGAGGCAACCCTCTTTCCATTCTTTATCCGTCGACAAATAGAGAGTTTTCGTTTGGCACATGAGACACGGTTACAGTTCGACACCCCCATAACTACACGCAAGAACATCGGAGAGGGTCTTTACGGTGGGCTTCGACATCGTGTCTCTCTTTAGCTTTTTACTTACAGTTTTTTTTCTCTCCTTTTTTCATCTTCTTACTTTCTTTCTTACTTTTTTTTCTTCTTTTTTTTATTCAACCTCCCGAACGAATTAGGGACGCGCGTCAAAGCGTACAACACCGGGACCAACGCTCGCTTTCGGATTCGTGACACCCGGTAGTAGTATTGGTACCTTTACCAAAAGATACAAGTAAAATGTTTAAACCTAAAAGTTATGCTTCGTTGATCGCGATCGAGTACGCCCGCCGATCTATCGACTTATCCACTTTGAGGAACAAGCATAATCGATCGAACGAGAAATATCTTTTACTTTTTTTTCTTTTTTCATCTATACTAGCAAATGTGAAATATACTATTTTCTAAGAAATAAAATATTATAGGAACTAAATGAATACGTGAATGTAATAATTGATAAAAGAAGAGAAAAGAAGAAATAAAAGAAAATGAATGGGGAGAAGGAAAAAAAAATTGTTCCAAAAAAAAAATACACATACTTTCGATACTTCCTTTTATAGAGTCTCAACCCTTTCCTTTTTTTTTATTTCTTTTTCTTCTTTTTTTTTTACCTTTCCTTTCTTTTAACAATACTACTTTACAACTACCAAGCATTCGAAGTTTTAACCCTTTTCTCGCAAATGCTACTGGATTTAGAAAGAACAAGCATATCCGTATTTCTCTCGGTGGGCGATCGGTTCGAGTGAGCTTGTTTGTTAGAGAAAGAAAGAAGAAGATGAAAAAAAAGATTTAAAAAAAAAATGAAATAAAATAAAATAAAACAGCATTGAACGTAAACGAGTGAGACTGAGTTATAACGCCCTGGAGACAAACGAACAAGGCAATTCGACTTTGTCGGAGTCTGAGTTTCTATTCGAAAGAGCATGCAGAAAAAATGCGAGCAAAAAATCTAAAACGGGGGAGGAGGAAATATTAGTATGGAAGAAAGGGTTGAAGCAAAAAAAAAAAGAAAAGAAAAGAAAAGGACAGAAAAGGAAAGGAAAGGAGACAATAAGAAATCAGACGAAAGGGTTACTTTTCACATTTATAACATGATGGAAATTTCACTTTCTAATATTAACATTCCGAATGATTTAGAAGTCATAAAATGACATAGTCATTCTTTTGCTGGATATATGTCGTAAATGATTTGTTAGCTTTTCTATCTAATCCCGTTAATACAATTGTTGATGAAACGACACTTGAATATTATTCGGCACGAGGCCATTCATCTCTTCCAAGACCTTTTTTTTTTCTTTGAAGAAGTTCTCTTCATCAATAGATTTTAACGCACTCTCTGGTTGCTACTTTTTTGATACCAATTTTTATTCTTCTTCTTTTTTTCCACTTAACCCTTTCGTACTTGTCATAAAAATCTTTTTAAAGAGATCATACATTTTTATTGGTTTCTTCTTTATGTACTTTATGAACTGAACGACAGACTCCCCGTGGTTTTTGCATTATTTCCTAGATTATTGAAGAAAAACTAAGAGAAAAGAAAAAGATACCGTTCGAATAGGTTTTATCATTAAAATGACTATTCTTTGAAATACCGCTAAGAATCTTTTTTTTTTAATATAAGAGAAAGTTTTTTTTTTCTACCGGTCTCTTTATCTTTTTGTTGTAAATAGTTTATTTTATCTTTTTTCTCTTGTATATTTTACTTTCGGTGTACGATAGTGTTACAATTCGAAAAGTAAATCTTTGTCTTGCGAGTAAAGGGAAGACCAGGCGAGTTTGTATATTTTGAGATAACAGAAAACCTTTTTCTGTGTGTAAGAAAACTTTGCGTGATCAACAACATTTTTTGTTTGTCGAGACGAAATTTTATCGATTGAAAGATTTCAAGCGATCGGTCACCAACGGTCGCAAGTTTTTCTTTTTTTTTTTTCTTTTACTTTCGAAAAATGCTCAATCACGACGAACTGTACGAATCAATGAAAATATTCGTGAGAGAAAATATGCAAGAGGCAGCAACCAACCAACCCTCTTTGCATTTAGCAATAGAATAACTTTTAACTGGAGGGGGGGAGATGGGGAGGGGGAGGGGAGCTAAATCCATCTTATTATTTCAGAATTCATAAAGACCGAAGAAAAAGAGAAGGTAGAGGTAGGTAGGGGAGGATAGTTGAATTTTTGGGAAAATTTCTCATTCCGTTCAGGAAGTCGCTAGAACTGGAAAGAACATATGCGCGACCTCTGACCAAGGTCAATCGTCTCGAGTCTTTACTCCCCTTCAAGTTCGACGCACCTTAAGTGAACGGGGTCAGTTGAGGTCATGGGAACCCATGGGGGTCCAAGTGAAGATACTTTCGGATTTTCTATCCACATCACCACCACCTTGACTATGATGATATGTTTTTTTTTCTTTCTTTCTTTTTTTCTTTCTTTCTTTTTTTCTTTCTTTCTTTATGCTATATTACATTTATACCCAATTGACCAGGAATACATTTCAAATTTATTCATACAGCTTATTTCATACCTATTTGCGTAAAACATCGATAATTAAAAATATTCGTAATATATTTTAATTTATATTTAATGTTTTACGTTGATTAGTTCCTTGTTTTTATTGATACAAATAATGCTAGTCAGTCTTATTAAAACCTTATTAACTTTAAGGGACGTACTAATCTTAATATAAATACATAGACTGTAGGATAAAATCGATAGCTAACCCGATACATTAGAACCCTTTTTTATTTTCTTTCTTTCTTCCGACTCTTTAAAAGGATGGGAGACGAGGTGGAAGGAACCTTACGAATCTGCACACCTGTCGGATATGTACAAATCTAGCGTTTGAAATGCTTTACAACGTACGCTAAAAGCTTGTGTATTACTAGCATTACTTGATTGCTATTTAAATTAATTTTATTTGACATTAAGAAAAAAACTATACTACTTAACGATTCAACTTAAAAGCATAAAAGTAAAAAGTCAATAACGTTACTATCAGTTTTTACGTTTAATAGTTTCCTAACACGTTTTTATTTATATTTTAAAATCAATATAACTATATAATAAGTGGAACTACTCTGTGCAAAATTAATTATCACAAAATTTCTTTCCGAATCATTGGGAATCAATTAAACCATCGACTAGAAATACTTATCATATCAGGTGGAACACAATCCATTTCTAATTCCAATGAAAATATTACCCTATCGAATCGAAAAGTATGAGAATGAACCAAAAAAAGAAAAAACTTACGTGATAAATAGAATAGAGATGTATAAAACGTTTATATATATATATATATAGATAAAAAAATGAAACAAAAAAAAAACGAAACAAAAAGAAAAACCTGGAGAAAGTCAAGTCGAGGAAATAGAATAGTTTATCTTTTACTTAGCACTAGTTCTTTCTTATGGATATAAAACGAAAGGATTAGAAAGAAATAAGAAATATATATCGCAAATCGATCAGCAAAATAACAGGGCGTACTGAATGAGACCTATAACGGTTTGAACCCTTTCTTTCCCTTTTGATGGCATGGAGAAACATGGCTTTGACAATGGCACGTTTACTATCTCGCTCTCTTTACTTGCCTAAAGAGGTGAATGGTGTGTGTTGGAAAAAAAGGAACAAAAAAAAAAGAAGAAAAGAAAAGTAAGAGGTAAAGAGATCGTTACACCTGTACGCGTGTGTTACACCCTTAATATTTTGATGGCTCAATACCCGACCGACAATGTTATCGAAGTAAATCTTTATACATATATGTATATAGATATATATATATATATACACACAATATGGCGGCGGTCGAACCCCTTTTTGTCGATCGTAGTTCAATACCCAAATTGGTTCGAACGACAATACGAGAGAGGCCCCTTCGCAAAATCGGGGCCTTGTTTAACCGCGAACCGAACCCTTTTTCTTTTTTTCTTTCTTTTTTTCTTTTTATCGACGGGCACACGCCACACGTGAAAGAAGAAAATAACAGAAAAAGAGTAACGCGGAAGGTGTTACAGATCAGGAAATATCAAAAGGACCCTTTCCCTCTCTCTCTCTCTCTCTCTTCGAATAGAATTGAAGAACTGTGGGGGGAAGGGGGTAGGCGCGAGCGTAAACTAGTTTCTTGTCGGCACATTTTCCGATCGGTACGAATTGTCGATCTTCTGCTCTTTTTGTTGGTTTCTACTAGGGGGAAAAACAAAACAAAAAAAGGAAAAAAAAAACAAATGTTAAAAAAAGGTGAACCCTCTTGGATAGGAAAAGGTTAAAAAAGTAAGTAACTTGGATCGTTGTACTCTTGTTAAGGTTTACTGTACTCTTCTCTCTCTTTCTCTTTCTCTTTTTCTTTTTTTTTCCATTTTTTGCTTTTTGCCTTCTGCCCCTCCCCCTCTCCCTTCACCACCCCATTTTCTACTCCTCTCGATTATCCCATTCGCAGCGAGTTTTTGCGAGAGAGAATACGTCAGGTGGTTTAGTATTTGTGTTCGGCGCATTTTCCCTTCTTCTTTATAGTGAAACAAGTCCGATGGAATTAAAAAAGGATGAACAAGTTAAAAAGGTTGTTTGGGTTTGAAAAGTTATCGAGGTGTGTCGAGTAAACAAGCGAGAAGCGACTTATCGATCACCCTGGGATACCTGTACCGTTATGTAATAAGAAGATTTTACGTATCTACGTGGAAACTTTAGAAGATACAATATTATTTTTATTTATTCTCCTTTTAACAAGCGAGCTACACTACAGCCGCCGTCAGTGAATCGTAAAAGAAAATAATAAAACAAAAAAAAAAACATTAAAAAAAAGGAAAAGAAAAAATAAGGCACAAAGATTCCTTAAAAATATTTCAACATTGAGAATCGATTATTATTTTCACTAGAGTCGTTCAAATGAAGCCAATAAATTCAAGTATATCCGTCATTTCGCGTAACATTATAACTATATGTTAGTCTCGTAACTATAAAATCGCTATTTTTATAAATTTTATAAATTTCCAAAATCGAATAGTAACGGTGAAAAGTTTGATCTTTATTTAGAATACTTGGAAAGTTGATAGTAGAATAAAGTAGATCCGATAAATGTTTAAATTCACTGTTTACGATTCAGTGAACACGATTATTCGTGTTAGTTTGCACGAAGATAAACGATCGAAGATCTAGATGTATAAATAATAATATATAATTGTTAAATTATTTATTGAAATGACCACGATAAACGTCGATAATTAAAATGCGATCGAATCTAATTTATTATCGATTAAAATAGGATATATTATTATCGATAAAGGTCATAGTAATAATAATTGTTTATTCAACGCTGTTGATAGTTAAACTTATACACGTTCTATATAAAAGAACATCGTTAAGAATAATTTCTATCGTTGATTTCTGCTCATTAGTGACGTATTTACTAATACACAAGTAAATGTTCACCAAGTTGTAAATACCAAGTTATTACAATCTCTCTTTCTTTTTCTCTCACTCTGCTGCACCAATTAGAAAAATCAAAACATAAATAAAAATAAAAGTAATAACGAATAGATATTACATATATTATCGTAGGATAAATTTTTACGGCAAATTTCTAATAACACCGTGATACGATAAAAAATAAAAAAAAAATAAAAAAAAATATATATATATATATATATATATATAATGGAATGAGGTATGAAATAGAAAATCTTCTAGAATTGCAAATAAATGAATAAATGCGTATCTGCGTGCGTAATGTGTAACAACGGATTCAAGTTGATGTTAACCTTAGAATCCACGAGACTTACATATGTGTGCATGTATGCATGCTTGTATATTTCAAGGTGAGAAAGTCGAATGTGATTCAAGATCAAAATATACAAAGGTTTCTTTTATACGAGTCTAAGGAAACAGATCGAATGTTCGCGAAGTAAGCTGCGAGATGATATTGGAGCGACAGTAACGTAAAAGGACGAGAAAAACATAGTGAAAGCAAGTAAGATAGAGATAGAATAAGAGAGAGAGAAAAAAGAAAAGAAAGAAAGAGCATTGGACGTTTATAGGGCATTAGCTCTCAGGGATTATTCATATCTTTTGAGAACTATTCCAAAGGTCTTTGCCTGAAAAGTGCGTTGAAAGAGATAAAAAGAAATAAAACGAAAGGTGTGGGGGTCAAATGCAAAAGTGGAGGCGGAATGAAAAACGAAGGGAACATTAGTAAGAAAGAGAGAGAGAGAATTCTTCTCCCTTTCCGTCCCTTTACCTCTACTACTCTTACCCTTCTCATCCTTACGATTCGTAAGAATCGACTATGACGACTTTGAGACATGCATTGTGTTCGCGTTTAGATTTGAAAACATCTGTAATCCGTTTAGCCGTGCAAATTTTCTATTGATTTCTATACACAGTCTTTCCCCTGCTTGCCAAAAAAAAAAGACCTCTCTCTACCTTTTGAAAACTCGCGATAAGCGTGCCATCGGGACGAACGCTAAGTTTTTTTTTTCAATGTATTACGACGGTCTCCAGAGTTGACGAGTTTCAAAGACGAGTTTTTCCTCGAGTTCGATCGGATTCACGACGATTCCCTCGTGTTTTACCACCCCCCATCCCATTTCACCTCTATCCACCACCCTCTATTCCCTACCCTTCCTAACAATCTTCTTTCTCTTTCCAATTTTTTCTTTCTTTCTTTTCATTTCTTTTTTTCTTTCTTTCTCTTCCGCTAACTTTCAACCCCTCTTTTCCTACGTTTTTCTCTCCTTTTTTTCCCCTTTTGCCACTTCAATCTTTTTCTTTTTTTTTTACTTTTTCTCTCTCGGTAGTTCTCTTTTTTTACTAGTTCTCCTTCTTTTCCTTCTTCTTTGTCGTCGTCGTCGTCTTTCAAGGCGCGGCGGCGTCAACGTGAGTACGCTCGTTACCTTAATTATTATATTACGAGCCATTAAATCGTCGATTATTCTTCACAAGAGACTTTTTTTTATTAAAAAGGGTCACGACAGATGTTAGATAATAATCTTGAGATATATTTCAGGGAATGGTGCTCGTTGAGTGTCTTACCTGTTCGATAGAACTCGATTACTCAAGTTAAGTGAAATTAATAAAAAGAGAAGGAAAAAAAAGGATAGAAAAAAAAGATAAGAAAACGAGCATATCCAGAAGATATCGCAAAGCGGATATATTAATTACTATGATATACTTTAAAGGAACAATTAAATTGTTCGATTAGCTCGATACAATTTGATTTAGATCTAACTCGAATAAATTTTATGTACGATATCATTAAAAAAACATATACATTTATAATATATATATATGTTACCGTAAAAGTTCGAAATTAAAGAATGTCAAGATTCGCATGATGAATGTCAGCACATATCAAATACGTCGTTTAAATATACCGAATACTTGAGTATATATTCCTATACATTATTTTTTCGGACATACACTTAACGATCATGCGAACCTTAACATTCTCCAATTTCGATATATCATGATAACATATATATATGTATAACGTATAGTATATACGTTAGATGCGTAAATACGTTGGGATACGTTAGTGACCACGTTGTTTTTTTTTTCACTCATTTTTTGTGAACTTTTCCTGGACCCGAGGAGTGTCGAGGGCCCTTTCCCTATTGTACCTATTACCACACCACCGGGCCTAGTGTACGGTTAGGCAAATTTTCAATGAAATCTTTTTTTTTCTTTTTCCTCTATATTCGCGATCGCGAGAACGTATGGGGAGAGAAACCTAGTGTCTGGATAGGAGGAAAAGAAAAGAAGATTGAAAAAAAAATGTTGAAAAAAACACACACACACACATACATACATATACGGTAGACCATATTCTGTATATACCGCGATCAAACTGGACGTTGGGCAGGGTACGTACGAACAAAGGGGTCCGAATCGAAGATCGAACCTCGGGGGATAAGGAATATGGGAGGAGAGGAAATATGAAGGAACGTATAGGGAAACGAGTGTGTGAGAGAGAGAGAGAGAGAAAGAGAGAGAGATGGCAAAAAAAATGAAACAAGGAACCATGTGGCGCGTGGAAGGAAGCTGCATGCATTTTTTTATCTACCGACCGGGGGCCTTATGAAAAACAGCGCGCGATGGAAGGTGAAAAAGAAACGAAGACCAACGCACGAGAAAAAAAATGTAATAAAAAATATCGAGAAGAGGGGAAAACGCGTCCGGAAAGGGGGAGAGAGAGAGAGAGAGAGAGTAACAGCTCTACTGAATTTTTCTACTTTACGGAAGAAGAGGAATCTACACCGGGGTTGATGGTACTTTTCATAGTTTTTTTCTTCTTTTTTTTGTACTCGAGAATAGAAGACAAAATAAAAAAAAAAGCAATGAAGCACGTGCTACCTAGGAGGGTGATTTTCGCTGGTCCAACGGAATTTCGATAAAAACGTTTCCGGATTTCATAAGCCCCTTGCCCCTATACGTTAAACGTTAGTCGAGTTTCTTCCGGTTTTATATAATATTATTCTTAATCTTCGACGAAAAAAAAGATTTTTCTCTAAGTAAAGGAAAAAAAAAAGAAAAAATGGCGTGTGCGTAATGTAAAAAAAAAGACATAAACGTGCCTGGATAGAGGAAAAAAAAGGGAAGAAAAATTCGAATTAATCGTCGTTTACTTGATGCATGTTTATTAGTCGGTTCAACTTAAGATATTTTTTTTCCTAAGGGGCTCGTAGGAAAAGGAAATACAAAAATTAAAAAAAGAAAATAAAAAGAAGAAGAAGGTGGGGGAAAGTCGCGTATACTCATTAAACGTTTCCCACAGAATGTTCCATAAAGAAGGCCCCATATTTGATAAGACATCGGTGCTTGATTTTTTTGTGAAACAAAATCTGGCCAGATGTCGGTATAGGCCCTTTTTCTCTCTCTCGTATAGGTAAGATCCAGGTAAAAAATACCTCTCCAACGAGAAGCTGAGTAGGCTTCCTTTCTCTCTTTCTTTCTCTCTCTCTCACTCTCTCATTTTGATTCGTGTGGGAGGCTGACTCGGCTCGTCATTAGCTCGCTAAATCAATCCAGTCAGACCCATGGGATAATTTTTATATAGGTAAGCCCTTTTTCTATTCTCTACGTGGGCGGGGAACGATGGGGTTGTTTTAGAACTTCGATACCAGGTAACTTAAAGTATCCGAACGGGAAGATAACGTTCAGATTAGGGCGTTTGCTTTATGTTAGAAAGAATAAATCTTATGTTACCACACCAAATGTCATAGAAAAAAAACGAAAATGAATAAAGTAATAGTAATCTTTCCCAATATTGTCTTTTTTTTCTACGATTCTACGAGAATCGACGATCATTAAATTGGCGTTGCAGTTAACCCATTGAACGCCAGACATATTTAGAATATCTTGCCCTGGGTGTCAAGGTTTTATTTTAAAGAATACATTAAATTTTACAAAATATAATAATATTAAGTTACTGATATAATATTGTAATGACATTTACAATAATTGATAATTAATATTTTTTATACCATCTAAATATTTTATTCATCCTTTTTAATAATTCTTAACTTAAATAACCATTTGTAATTACTCTAAAATTGCAGAACACACTACACGAGATATCTCGTAGTTGGCAGTTAAATAGGTTAATGAACGAAATTAAATGAGATACTAAAATATAAAAAAAGAATAAAATAAATAAATAGAAAAAAAAACTCAGAGAAGGCGCGCGCGAGCTATGATAAAAAGGATATAATATATAAACGGCGTCGAAGAAAAATGACGAGGAACAAGGTAAGAAAAAAAGATTGTAGTATGGTAGTGTAGTAGTCGTATTAGTAGTAGTAGTAGTGGTGGTGAGAAACAAAGGAGAAGCCGGAACAAGAGAGACAATGGTTTGACCGCGATGCGTGTTCTACACGTAGGAAGACATCGTTGCTCTTTGGTTTGAGAGGCGGAGGGACAGGTGGCAGATTGGGCCCTGAGTTCGAGATCGGAGAAAGAGAGTGAGAGAGAGAGAAAAAGAGAAGGAAGGAGAATCGAGGAGAGCATGGGAACCTGACTTTCGGGGGCAGCATCCCTAGAAAGCGAAGACCGAAAGGGCTCCCCCCCCGTTCCTCTTCCTCACCGTCTCTCCTTCGTTTTACGTCTCGAATGCCCAACGTGGGGAGAGAAAATGAGAAATAGAGGGGTCCATACGGATGGAAGCGCCGGTTCCCTTCTACCGCTTGATTCTCGCATGAGCAGTAGGAGGAAGATCAGGATGAGGATCAGGATGAGGATCAAAATGACGAGATGCTGCCTGTTTGTCGGGGGATGGAGGTGGAGGAGGGTTGGTTGCGCGTCAGTGTTTATAAACGTTATACATAAGATATATTTTTATCTGCGAATATATGAAATACTTTTTTATACGTTAGATTCTTTGTGTTGTATTTTATTTTTCATCCTAACTATTAATATATAACTATAACTAACGTTAAACTAACGAATTCGTAATAAAGTCGCGGTATAACCACGAACAATTTGCATTTAACACTCGGTGAGAATGAACTTTCTCTTAGGTCGTTATTCTCATAGCTGTCATAAATTTTCTACTGGAAGAATTAATAGAAAGTCGTCACATGGGGAAATTTTGTAGATTAAAACAAAAGTAATACAAATAATAAAATAAAATAAAATAAAATAAAATAAAATAAAATAAAATAAAATATAGATGAATCTAACAACGATAAACATCTGGCGTTAGAAAATTTGCGTATTCGTTATTGGTACCTTAATAGTAATAATTTGGAAGTTTTAAATATATTTCAAAGTGTTAGCAAATCGGTAGTCGATAAATCTTCTTTACGAGTGTCACGTAATTTCAATCGATCCCTATTTATTCGTTTTTCTTTCCTATTCTTTATTTCACTTTGGTTGTCGTCGCTTTGGTTGAATTTTGTTTAACTTAGTTTCCCTCTTCCTCATCCCTTTTTTTTATTTTTTCTTTCTCTTTTCAATAGTAGCAATAGTAGTAGTAGTAGTAGTAGTAGTAGTAATAGTAGTAGTAGTAGTATTAGTAGTAGTAATAGTAGTAGTAGTAGTAGTAGTAGTAGTAGTAATAGTAGTAGTAGTAGTAGTAGTAGTAGTAATAGTAGTAGTAGTAGTAGTAGTAGTAGTAATAGTAGTAGTAGTAGCAGTAGCAGTAGTAATAGTAGTAGTAGTAGTAGTAGTATCGAGCTAACCAATATTTTGTATTCAAGAAAGACTAATTACAACTAGGTTCTTGGTAATAATTAACGTAAAGTCGCGGTCGTAAACTTAAACGTAGAGGGCAAAAGCGGTTCTCTAATTAATTCCGTAAGATCCTCGTGTACCCCCCTAGCTTCATTAAGGACTAGTAAATTTTAATACGATTTTCAACTTCAACATGGCACACGGTTAAAAAAACGAGAAAAGCAAAAAAAAAAACAAAAAAGGAAAGCAGTATATATAAGCATACACGTACACGTATATGTGTATACATATACATATACATACATATGCGTGTGCATACTCGAGTATACGAGATGAACGTTTTTCTTATGGAATTTCATTGAGTAATCATTCATTCACAATCAGTTTCTTTTTTATGATAGCCATTCACGACGTCGTTCGTTGAAACGTTTCGTAATCTGATTATAGTCTCTACCTGTTTCTACTTTCGAGATAACTGCGAAGAAATAATATGCTGAAGTGAGAAAGAAAGTTTTCAAAGGTTTTCATTATAACGAAATATGTTCATCCAATTTCGAATTATCGTATTATCGAATATGTATCACTCTCGAGATACATATTTTAAAACATACTGCAAAAGTAAGAAGAGTAGAGTCCACTAAATTGGACTTTTGCAACCAATATAATCGTTGCTGTTATCGTTAAGCTTATTAGCGATCGAGAGTCGAGCCGATTATAATACGACTATCCGATTTCCTACTTTTTAAGACTTTCCGGAAGTTGTTCTTGTATATAAGGGTGCTTGCGTATTGCAATGAGAAGAATAAGTAATAGGAGATAGGCATAAGGAAGGAAGAGGAAGGAAGAAAAGGGGAAGGGGATAGGTCAAAGGATGGAGGGTATACGTCAAGGAATAACACATATACGTACATATTATACATGTATAACCATAATAAACAGGCAAACACACATGGGGCACCGTTGGGGCGACAAAGTACGATAGATAATTAATTTCATAGCTACTCAATTTCCAAGGAAATCGACTACCGGTAATCCCGAGGCCCATTTTCATTAGTCGCACCAATGAAAAAAGAAAAAAACAAATAGGCCTATTTTCGTTCTTTTAAGGGAAGAATAAGAAATAAAAGAAGGTAAAGGCAATAATAGGAGGGAAAAATCGCCAAAGTATTAAAAAAAATTTCAAATTTGGTTTGTAAAGAAACTTTTTTTATGTAATAAATTAAAAATTTATCCATTGATGAGATTTCGTTTGTTTAATAAAAGAAAAAAAAATAATATGGGATAAACTTGTTGTACATTTATTTTAATGTTTATACGAAACTTTTATAGATAAATTAGGACGATGCAATGTGTGATCGAGTGTTTATGTAAGAAAGATAGAAAAAGAGAGAGAAAGAGAAAGAAAGGTATAGAGAGGAGGGATAAGGGTGAAGGTGAATCGGAGAGAAGGGTGAAGAGGAGTATAAAAAAGGTGTTCTTTGATCGTCTTTCGAGAGAGATCACGTGATCGCTCGATCACAGGTAATTGCAAGTAAATTCGAATTGTCACGCATTATCACGGTAGCCTCGAGAAACTTGAAGCATGGATCTCGTCAGGGGTTCTCACTTAAGAAAACACGATTTTTCTCTCGTCGCTTCATCGACAAAAATAAAATGACTTTTAACGAACAATAACATACACACATTCACACACAAACATATATATATATATATATATATAAATGTATATACATCATTATCGTATATATTTCTTGAAGGATAGATCCGAGTAAAGTATTGAAAGAAAAATTTGATTGATAACCTAACGAAATAAGAATATTCATGGTAATATTTTAGCGCGAAGTATTTCGCAAGACAAGCTGTGCAATATATGCTTTGAGAAAGAGAGAGAGAGAGAGAGAGAGGGAGAGAATGATCTTGTTAGTAACTGCGAGAGAGGTAATTTCCGAGACGCATAACTATCTTGGGTATACCCTTCCCTTTCTTACCCCCTTCTTCTCTTCTTCCTTCCTCTAACCCCCACTCAACTCTGTAGAAAAATTTCAGCGTGAATAAACACGAATCATAGAGAATACGGGGCCGTACGTTCTAAAATTTTCCGTATATATAATGCATGAAATCGAACTCGTATTATCGCGAGACGTCCTCGTTTCGATAGAAACTTTTAATTTCTCGCCTTTCGCTCCAACATACTTTTTATTTCATTCTTTCTCCTACTTTAATACTGTAACACACGTATATGTACACTTACGTTAGTACGATAGTTTATATATGTGGTCGATAATCTTCGTAGAATATCGTCCCTTTTGCTCGATTTCGTCTATCTTTCTCCCACCCTCTATACCCACTCACTCTCACTCTCACTCTTACTCTCTCTCTTTCTCTCTCTTTCTTCCTCGTTTTATACGAGAGTACGTTCACACCGAATCAAGAAAGCTATCGTACTCCACCATCCTGGACCATTCAAAGAAGAAAGAGCTTTTCTGTCAAGACGGACGGACGAACGAACGAACGGACGGACGGACGGACAGACGGACGGTTACATAACTATGGGATGCTTATAGGAGAAAGAGAGAGAGAAAAAAACATATATGTACGTATGTATGTATATATATAAAAAGAGAAAGAGAGAGGAGGGTAGGGTCAGGAGGGAGAAGAAGCATTGTGCCATTCGATGTACATGAGAAAGCGAAAAGGTAGAAGAGGCAAGGGGGAAAGGGAGGGGGGAGGGGGAGGGAGGTAGATTTAGAAATTTAGTACATAGACAGTAAATGGGGTATCATGTTCAGTCTAAGGCTTAAGGACTTTTGTTTGGCGTGGGAGGCTGCTGGCTGCTGCACTGGCCGCTCTTGGTCCCACCTGATCCGACCAAAAAGAGAGAAAGAGAGAAAGAGAGAGAGAGAAAGAGAGAAAGAGAGAGAGAGAGTGAAAGACTACGGACCCAACCTGATCCATTCACCACCGGCAGCAGTTTTCGTTTTCATTCGATTTCTTCTTACGTATCGCGTTGAACTGAAGGAATAACGCAAAAGATCGGAAAAAGATAAAATCTTTCTTTCTCTCTCTCTCTCTCTCTCTCTTCTTTCTCTCTTATTTTTCTCCTCTCGATGCCGTTTCAACGAATTTTCCCTGATCCGATCTTGTACCTGATTTTGTTATAGCCTATGATTGTTATTATACAATAAAAAGGATTGTTAAAGAAAGGTTTTGATTTTGTGGATGTTTTGACGTGTATCTTTTTTTCGGGGGTTAAATTTGAAACTTTCTTTAGTATATTCGACAAAGATATCGAATTTAAATTCAATTAATCTTTACTTTTTTAAAGGGACTGTTAAATGATGTCACAATCGTAGTTTTTCCTTTTTTTTACTTTTTCGAGATACTTTTTCTCTAGGAAAAATTTCAAAAATAGTTTTACCGATGAACAACTAATTTGCAATAACAATATATAATAGAATAATATAACAATTAAAATAATAAAATTTATTAATAATGAAGTGTTTAAAAAAAGCAAAAAAAAATGAAACAAAATGAACGAACAATTTTTTTTACTTTTTCGAGATACTTCTTTTTAGGAAAAATTTCGAAAATAGTCTTATCGATGAATAAATAACTTGTAATAGCAATGTTGTATAGAACGATTAAAATATTAATGTTCATTAATAATGAAGTGTTAAAAAAAAATAATGAAATAAAACGAACGAACAAAATGGCGTAGAGAAGATTTTGTTTTTGTTGAAAGAAAAAAAAAAGTTTCTCGATTAAAATTAGATGTAACAATAAGCCGAATGTTTTTGGGACGGTAGGACGATTCACGTTTGAAGATGAAGGAGAAGTAAAGATGATGAAGAAGAGAAAGGGCCCTTCTTCTTCTTCTTCTTCTTTTTTCGTTACTCTTCAAATTCTCTTCCGCGGAGAAGTTGCTGCTGCTGATGCTGCTGCTGTCTATAAAGCGCCGATGCTGTAGAAGAAGAAGAAGGGATGGAGGGGAAAGAGGGATAAAAAATCAAGTGGAAAAAATGACGGGCCTCTCGCTACCGTGGTGCGTGATCAGGTGAGGCCTTTTTTACCAAGACTGCCACACGAGTGCTCGCGCGTTCAACGACAGTAGCTACTCGTAATGATGCACTGCTGAACGAACGTATGTGTGTGCATGTGGTTGCATGCGTATGTGTATGTGTGTGTGCGTGTGCTCCGTATACCTTTCGTGGTCACAGCGAGAATGAAGAATGGGCCTTGCGAAATCACTTTGCCTTCGCGGTTCCTCTTTTCGATTAATGTTACTAAAAAATCATCAGATAGAACGAAAGGAGAGCTACCTTCTATCCTTTTCCTTTTTGTTTGTTTCTTTTCTTTCTTTTTTTTTTCTTCTTCAAGATTAACATTCGAAATTATTTTCTGCGAAATAGTTTTAAATATTGTACGAAAATTCTGACGATCAATAATATACGAAACGTTATTATTAGCTGGATTTGTTGTTTTTTTTTTGGACATATTTCTAATGATATTTATTTAAAATACGATTAGTTGTATAATCAAACGATAATCAAATGAATTTTGTTGAAATCAATGTCTATTAATAATTAATGACATTTACTAGAGATATAAAATATAACATTGAAGACTATATAAATTGAGATATACGTATGTAAGTTCGATATTAAAATTGTATTATCCGTTAACGTAATTAAATTAATTACGATGAAACTAGAGTATTTGACGTATATTTAAAGACGATATATCATCATCATCATCATAATTGAAGATAGAGATCATTTTATTCACACACAGTATACTTTATTTCAATCTTTTATTTTCTATCAATATTCTTAAAAAACTTTACTTTTACGAATGATTTCCTCGACGCGTGTTTTAAACTAGATTCCCGTTGCGGTTTTACTCTGAAAAGAATTCAAGAAATATCGCACACGTTCGCCTAAGTAAAGTAGCTATGATGATGAGCTTTGGTTATCGATCGAAATGTTGTGGATTGTGGACGTATTTACGGTGGATGTACTTACACGCTATCCCATAGTAGTTGGTCATAAGAAAGAAAGATGAACAAGTAGCATGAGTAAGTGAGTGTGTGAGTATGTGTGTGAGTATGTGTGTGAGTAAGTGAGTAAGTGAGTAAGTGAGTGAACTTATTTAAGAGAAAGAGAGAAGATTCAGTGAATGGTCGAAGCAAGATACGAACGAAAGAACGAAAGAACGAACGAATGAACGAAGAAGAAGGATACGAGGCGTAGAATCGGAATGGCTTGGAAACGGGCTGGGATTGGGGGGAGGGAGACGAGGCAGGATGCTGCGCCGTCACGGTACACTAGCCTCCGGACTCGAATCCCGGACCCTCCGGCCACGGAGGTGCATAGCTTCATTCAGGAGGCAGCTACTTTTTTCCTTTCTTTTTTATTTTATTTCTTTTTTTTAATCTTATTTTTTTCTAATTTTTTATCTTTAATTCTCTCTTTTCCCCTCGCGATGTACCTTCCTTCTTTTTTTTCTCTTCTTTTTCATTCTCTTCTGCTTCGTGCCACGAACTTGTATCCTTTTCTTTCTTTTCTTCTTTTTCTTTTTCTCTTCTTCTTCTTTTTTCTTCTTTTTGTTTTTCATTGATGACATTATTGTAGGGGAAGGATTTCGAAAAATTTTCTTTGAAATCTTTCTTATCATATTTTTGTCCGAATACGAATGGGAAAACGATTAATTCGATCGATAGATAGATCGATAACTTTTGTACATTTTTCTCTATTTTGAATTTTTATTAGTATATCTTTTTTTATAATTTATTTTTTAGGATATATAATTTGTTTTATTGGTCAAGGATCCACGGAATAAAAAATAAACAAGAAGAAAAAAAATGCTAAGGATGTAATTTGATTAAATTGATTTAATTTTTCTTCTTCTTCTTCTTCTTCTTCTTCTTTATGGAGAAAGTGAAAATATTCATTGAAACGTAGCTTATTAACGATGCGTTCTATTAAACTCGCCTTTTATTCTTTTTAATTTGTTTAGTTTCTTTTATACTTGTTCTTTTTCTTCTTTGACTATGGTCCACGATTATTTAGAAAACAACGTATTCATATATACAACAATTATTGTCTCTCACGCTCGAAATCCTTTAGCCTGCTTTCATGTTCGAGTAAACGTAGACGTCATCGTCGTCGTCATCGTCATCGTCGATCATTCTTTCTACGATTTCTTTAAACGTTGTTTCTTTTTTTTCTAGCACGAATGAATTTTTTAACAAATTTGATAAAATTACGATTAAACTCGATTGAAGCAAATCGAGAAATTTATTTGTTCTTTTTTTTCTATCTCGTACGATAGAAAGGAGGAGTAAAAATTATTAAATGAACAAAGAAAAAAAAGAAAAGAAGTTAAATGATAAAATAACTAAAAACAAAAACTATTAATGATAAAATAATATGTGTAGGTGGGTAGAAAAAAAAAACCAAAAAAAAAAATAGATGAGATCAAAAGAAAATCCTTGAACAAATTTTGAATGAATAAATGGGAAATAGATAAAAATAGATAAGGTAAAAATAATACATATAATAATAATATATAGAAAACAGAAACCATAAAGAAATTATAATCATAAAGTAACATCGATGAAGGGATCAAAAGAATTACGGGAAAAAATGAAATATTCAATCTAACTTTGTTCAAAAAAAAAAAAATAAAATAAAATTAAAAAATGCTCTTTTGAGTTAGAATTGGATATTCGTTGACATGAAAAGCCTTGTGATAGAAAAAGAAAGGAATGAAAGAAAGAAAAGAAAAGAAATGAGAGTACGAGAAAGAAAAGCATTGCAAAATGACAATGAAAACCGATTAATCGTCAAAGAGATTAGCGAAACGAGTCTCGTCGGTACCGTTGCACGAAATTAAGTATAATTTCTGGCTGTGCTCTTCTCTTTACGAAATAAGGTAGGATGGAAGGCGTGGCAGCTACGAGAATTTTATTAAAAGGCGGAGGCGAGGAAATTTCGACGCTTATATATCGTCGGTTCGTTTGACTACATATATATCTGTCTGTCTCTCTTTCACTGTTTCACATGGTTCGAGCTGCCTTTATTACGCGGATTGAAAGTAATTATGTGAACGCTTAGTTAGAATAGAGGTCGAACGTTCTTATACGTTGAATTTAATAATTCAAACTCTCGCGGTTAAGGACCACGTAGTAGTAAATCCGAATATCAATCTTACCTTGCGATTAATCAAAAAGGTGAGATTCTTAATGGCGGTAGAAAGACTATTAAGAAAAGAAAGAGAGAGAAAGAGAGAGAAAAAGAAAGAAAGACAGAGAGAGAGGGGAAAAAGATTATATGGCAAATTCGATAAGGAAGAAACGAATGTTTCCGTCGAATGATTTCGACGCTCGTACACCGCTTTCCATCGAACGATTCCAAGGACGTGTATCCTTCGTTGCGAAGGCCGGCACCATTCGTTTCACCGATCGTACCATGTCAGCGTGCTTCCGTTCTACCAGGAACTTGACGCAAATTTTCATCTTACGTGTGCATATCCATTTGTCTGCTCATGTGGGTTGTGTGTTTGTGTGATATTATACATATGCATTCGAATAAAATATTGGCTAAACTGATACAAATCGGAATATATTTACATACGCTATATAAAATCGTCGTGTTATTTATAAATATAGTAATGAACATAATTAAAAATTGATGGAAAACGCTAAATTTGTCCTTATTATGTTAATATATATATATATATATATATATATATATAATTTTATGCATGTTGAATAAAACGAGCTAAAACGACATGAAATTTATATACATACGAATTATATTAATACTTAAAGATCGTCACGTCATATATAAATAATGTGTCAATCGAAGGATGAAGTAATAAAACAGAACCAAAAAAAAATGACGGAAAACATTAAAATTCTACATATGCGTATTTATGCATGTTTATATGTTATATGCATGTGTTAAATAAAGTTAGTTACAGCTATATAAATAAAACATATAATATTATTACTTAAAATTTTAACATTTACATATTCAAATAAAAATGATTGATAACGTCTGTACTTACATATTATAAAATTCGCGTGTATATGTGTGTGTATGTGTTGGAATAAAATGAACAGAATTAATACTAACATAAGAAGAATATATTTATTCTTGTAATCGTCACGTCATTTGCATATTAATAATTAAATAGAAATGATAGAATAAAGTATAATGTTATTATGATAAGGAAAAAAACAAAAAAGTTAAAAAAGAAAAAAGGAAATTGATCGAGTTCTGCTTCCTTCTTTGCTTTCTTACACCACAAAGTAAACGACGTCTTAAGTCGCGTTCTTCGCTAATGAATCGCGTGATTACCAAAAGAAACGAATCCGAATCTTTGAAAATACCGAAATGGCTTCGTTAAAGCAGATTCCCCTTCGTTAGTGACCAATCAGGATCAGTTTTGATCGGCTCTTATCTCTTTCTCTTTCTCTCTCTCTCTCTCTCTCACACACACAAACACACATTCACTTACCCTACTTTTTACTTAAATCTATCTATCTTTCTCTTTCACTTCCCGATGGTTTCTAACTAATAACTTCAAACGATCCTTGCCTCTTGAATTTCACTCGTAATCCTTTTACTTCTCTATTTCAATCTTATGATACTAATAAATATTATCTATAAGTGTATACGTATAGAGAGTGTTTCAAAAGTAACTTTATCTAGATTAAAACAAAAGTAATAATTAATATATATATATATATACGATTACGATATTTGCAAATAAATATAAACATTTACAAAATAAGAATTTGTAAAATATTTCACGTTGTGATAAAGAAATTATAGACACAGGATGTGGTGTCATTTCAAGTCCTGATTAACAAACCTTTCTAATTATTTTTTATTCAATAAAGTGACTTTTTTTAGACACATCCTGTATAATTTCTAATCAATTATAAATTCAACAGAACAATAATAGATCAATAATAATTCGATTAAAAATGACTAAAAGAATCTATTCTAGTCTTCATGGTTAATGAATATTTTTTGCGAATCTTATACTTATCGAAAGTATAGACAATGATCGATGACGATAATATGGTCGATTCGTATCACTGAAAAATCTAATCTCGAATATTATGATATTAATCGTTACTAACCTTAGAATCGTGATATGACATTTTATGTTAATAAATTTTGATTACTGGTTATGGATCGTGGATAATACTAGAACCAATTTCTATGATCATTCGCCAATCGATCGTTACGATTTAACGATCTGTACTCTGGAATGTTATGTGCGTAAGCTTCGGTTAGGTATAGTAAACGAGGATGACGATATTTTTCAATCTTTTTCTTTCTCTCTCTCTCTCTTTCTTTCTTTCTTTTTTCCGTTTCTCGGTAATAATAATAATTAACATGGAAAGCGCGGAAAGCTGTAAAGTTTTAACGATTGTCTCTAAACGGCTCGTAAAATAACGTTCGTGCGTGCGCGTGCGCGCGCGCACCCGCTTGAGAAATCATTCATCTGATTTTTTTTTCTGTATACGAACGCGTAATCGCATTGGAAAGTTTTTCATTTGCATAAGGTAAGTAAAATAATGTTATTATTTGAGAGATTTTATTTGGTTTTTACAAATGGGAAGGGAGGGGGATAAAGAAAAACATTAAAAACGAAAGAAATAAAATTAAAATCAATACTTGAAATATCTACAGCGACGCCGATACACATTATTTAACCTAGCTTGATTGAAACGATCCGATAGGTTAAGAATTTTTTTTTCTTTTCTTTTTTTTTCTCCTCTTTTTTTCTCCAGCGCGTGTCAACAGAGTTCCGAAAAAAATATATTTCAAGACTTGATATTGGGGTTCTCTTGAAAATTTTAGGGAAACCTTGTTCACGTTTTACGCTCATCTTAGAAGCTCCACGTGTTCGATGATCTCGCTATTTTGTTTTTTTCCATACTTGTTTTTTTTTTATATATTCGTTTGTTCGGTTAATAATTAGAACTTGACATGCCTATTTTAGGTACAATTTTTTATAACTGTCTTCTTAACTCTTTTTTTTTTATACCATTACATTGTAAAATGAAACGTTAGCAATAAAAAAAAAGAAAAGAGGAAACTTTCCAAAGTATGTTACAATAAAAGGTGATACTAAACTATTGGAAATTCTCGAAAAAAAGAAACTTTCGTGGACAGATTTAATTCTTGACTCGTTTGTCCGAAATCGAGGGATCTCTTTTCTGTTCTTGAACACCTTAAAAATCACGAAATGAACGGTAATAAAACAGAAAAAAATTGACCCTTTTTTTCATTGAATGCATTGTTATATGTCCATAAAAAGTATTTAAGATCGAATTGAATAGTTTTCAAGTCCAATAAGAACTATATATATATACACAATACTATTCTAGATCTTTCAATTGAACAATGATAAAAACGTATTGCAAGTAATTATTGTCAAAAGATTTTCAAGAACATCTTGTTCCTAATCCTTTTATTGTCTTGTACATTTTCATTTTCTAAATCTTTTATCTGTACGTTTGAATTCTTGAGCCACGTTTTGAAATCACATTTTCTATTTTTGCATTAAAAATATGTTCGAAATAAAACAAATTAAATGTGTTATACCTATATCATAAATATTATATGTGCTCATAACTATGAAAGTGATTTAAGTCAAAATTGAAAAAAAATGAGTTTATCAATTATTTCGCACAGCATTATTTTAAACTAAATTATATTCAATGATATTTTCAAGAAATTGTCAAAAATGAATCGTTAAGATAGTGTTTGTTATTTCAATATTATAATAATGTTCAAATGTAATTCTTTAAATATCATGAAAGAAAAGATATATGACTTTGATCACTTTCATAATTATTTGTAACTATTTACAAAATTTAAAAAACGAAGTATATCGAAGAGATATACATTAGAATAGATCTGCTTAAGAAATTGTTTCCAAAACATCAATGGGTTTCTCTCTCTCTCTCTCTCTCTCTCTTGATTTCTTTCTTGGTCTCCCTTTTTACGAGAAGATTTCGTTGTGCAGTCTATTACGTCAGGAACAGAGAAAAGTGGTGGTTGGTCGTTGAATAGTCGGTGTTTTACAACAGTGGCGAGAGGCGAACACAACCCTTCGTGGCTTTGTCGAATCGTTGCTAGCTGCGCGAAATGTACCTGTGGTAAACGTACCGACCATCGTTTGCCCCCCCCCCCTATCTACCCCCTTGCTCCCTCTCCCCACCCACCTACCACCAGCAGTATCGTTCTATCCTTTTTCTTCTTTTCTCCCTCGCACTCTTTAAACGGTCGAGTAGATGTCGAGGGTCCGAGGAAAGAAAGAAAAGGGAAAGGGAAACACCGTAAAGAGTTAACTTACTGTAAAATGAACCATCGTCGAGTTTAAGACTCGCTCAAACGAAATGAGACGATCCTGAGACTGAAAGAGAGAGAGTGAAAGCAAATTGTACGAAACTAGTTCTACTTTTCGAGTCTATCCATTTTTATCTAAGCTTTTCATCTTCTTATAATACTTTGTTAAATATTATTAACATTATTTCTATCAAGTTATTATATAGAGATATTGTTTTTTTCAAATTTTCTTACTTCGTATTATTTTTTAATATATGATTCATTATTTTAATTCTTTTTCTAGGATAATTGTTTAATTAATTCGATGACATAGTTCTACTTAAGATTATCTTTTGTATATTATTAAGATTTATTATTTCGGTTTAAACGGATATGTACATACGTAAAATCGCGATATAGAAATAACGTTTAAAAATTTGTTCGATCATATTTATCATTTTATACGCGTAACCTGACCCCTCAGTAATCATTTATTTTTAAATTTCGTATTTAAAAAAGATCTTAACGATTAGCAGTTAAAATATAATAGATAAATTTCTAATGACTTTGAGAGAATTAATTTACCGTGAAATAAACTATTGTTAATTTTAAGACGTCATAAATTTGACAAGACCATGACTTGGTATCATCTTACCATACGAACTCATTTAAGTATTGAGAAAGCGTAATAATTTCATAAATCGAATCATTTCTTGTTTCATTTATAAATCTATCTAATTATAATATTTAATTCTGAACACCGAAGATACATAATAACAATTACAATAGAGAGAGAAAAAGAAAAATCTAGAACAAGAATATAAAAAAAATGAATATAGAAACTTAACGGAAGTTTCTATTAAAAAAAAAAAAAAGAAATAAAAGAATAAAGATATACGATACACGTTGATAAGAGACAATAATAATAATAATTCTCACCTGAGGACACATCTTGCATTGGTATTTTCTCGGCGGATGCGAGTGCGGTCCACCGAGATGAGGGTTGAGATGAGACGGATGAGAGGGTTTCACAGTTAAAGGCTGAGGAACCACCAGTAGACTTGCCGGAGGACTGCCGCTGCTAGATCCACCGGCACCACGATACTGATCTTCGCCTAAAAAATAAAAAAAAAATACAAAGAAAATAAGATAAACAAAACGAAAGAAATAAAATCCAATTAATTTAACCAGTTGACTGTGGAATTTAGTTTCAAAAGGTCACTACAGAGTGCGGAATTAAAAACAATCAACGACGTGTATACACGTCGAACGCAGGGCAAATAGTACTATTATACATTTTACGAAAAATGAGGAAGGATTACATTTTTATTCGTCAAAAAAACTAACAATTCGTTTCTGAATACGTTATTCTTACTAAAAACTTGAAAATTGTCAAAAAAATAATCAAATACATAAACAAGAAAAATTGAATATAGCAAAAATAAAGAAGAAAAATAAGAAAATAGTTTATAAAATTTCAAGCTATGTATGTGTGATATGTTTTAAAGTACAGTACTACGCAAAGTGCGACTTCACAGGTCGTACACCAAAATCTTATTTCCTTGCGTTTTCCATTTTTTGAGCAAACGGCACATTTTATAAATAAAAATAAATTAAATAAATATAAATAAAATACATAGCGGTCGTATTGGTAATATAAAGGGAACATACTACCAAATAATATTCTTATTACATTTTATTGAGATTTCAAGTTTTTATAGTGAATGGTAATTTTTTATTTTACACGACGAGTATACACGTCAAACGCACCGCAGTAGAGATTTGGACCGACATGTATACACGTCGAACGCACTTAACTGGTTAAATATAAACCTTATGATCATAAAATCCTTCGGTTCTACCTTCAATTTCGTTTGAATTAAATATCCTTGTTGTTTTAATTGTTAGTAATCAAGGAAAAAGAGAAAAAAATATAAATATATTTAACAAAAAGAAAGGAAAAAAAATTAAAAAGGTAGGAAATATTTTTTCGTAGAAAAAAGAGAAAGAGAGAGGGAATAAAAATAAATGAACGAAGATGAAATTAGTAACGATAATAGATTGTAATTGTATCGGTTGTTTTGTTTTAATTTTGTTTTAATTTATAGCAAAACAAAACAATATCTAACAATAAGGAAATAAAACAGTTAAAAGCATGACAAATATTTTGTTATAGTGGAAGAGATAGAGAAACAGAGAGAGAGAGAGAGAGAGAGAGAGAGAAAGAAAACGAAATTAAACGAACAAAAATAAAAATTAATAACGATAGTAGATGCAACTGTTGGTTGCAATTGATTAGTTTCCATAGGATTTATCATGAAGAAGGAGGAGAAGGAGAAAAACAGTTAACAACTATAAATAATAATTGAACAGATAAGTAAACGGTTAAGAATTGGACTTGGTGGTGACGCGCGAACTCAATAAACTGGTCGTAGTGAAAGAGGAATGACAAGAAGGATAGAGAAAAGGTATGCTTAAGAAGAATGGTGGAATCGTGAATCGTGAGGACTATGGAAAGGAGGAGAAGGAGGAGGGGGGAGGGGGAAGAGGAGGAGGAAAAGGTGGTGGTAGCTGACGCAAGAGTACATCGTGCAAAGGGGCAAGGATCCTCTACAGATTGCAAGGACGAACGATCCTCTATTACGAGCGTTTGTTATTAACTTGGAACTCTCAATATCGATCATTGTATTAACCGTGCTCGTATGCGTGTACGCAATATAGGTATTTACTCATACCTTGCTATGCGTACGTCTATGTGAGATCTAACGTATTAACTATTTCTTCGTTACGATTTTGATTTCCTGTTGTTATCTGCCTTGCACCTCTCCTTCCCTCCCTTCTCCCCTGGGTTTTCCCTGCGTCGTTACCAAGTTTATTCTACTCTTCTCTCTCTTTCTATATTCTATTTTTTACTACATTTTTTTCTTTTTCTTTTCTTTTTTTTTTTGTCGTTGTAGCATTACTTTGTTGCTTCCGTAAATAAATAAACTTTCGCGAATGAATAACTTCGATGAAATATGATGTGTGGATAACGATGTGTGATAACTTTTTACTCGATATCTTTTCTTCAAACCTTCTAAATCATATTTTTATAAGCTGATGATCGAATACTGTTTTTTGTCTTCTTTCCAAATATAACATATGCGCATTTATAGTATACGTTGTTCCTCTTTTTTTTTTTTTTTTAATAATACTACTCATTCTGCGATATAGTTATGCGATTATATATGCTTAATAGGATAAGATTCGAGATCCTTCTTCTTCATCATCATCAACATCATCGTTGAGAACTAATTGATCGGGGAATTTCTTCTTTTTCTAATTGCGGTATTGCGAATTATTAAATTCAGGAAGATATAAAAATATATAAATTTTATTATATTTATTATACTTATAGTTTTTTTTATATACAATTTTATATATATATATATATATATATATATATATATATATATATATATATATATATATATATATATATACAATCGCATTGGAATCAATTCCATCTTGTCGCTCTCTCGAATCGTTTTATTATTATTTACTATAACAAATTTATCTGTCGTAAATTTTCGAATCACATAGATCAAGTTTCTACTTTGCAACATTTTATCTCTAAGCGAGTTTACAAAAAAAAAAAAAACGAAAAAAAAGAAATGAGGAAAAAAAATGTCTTTGGTTTACACGTGCGATAATATGCGTTCAAATACGTACGTAATAATTTATCTTGCAACGTAATGCGTACAGTAGTCAACGTTAAGTATAAGACACGCGCGTATACGTAACAACATTTTCTCCTCGTGGCATAACTAATTGATCTTTCCAGCGAGCTTGAACCCGATAATTAACATTTACATACAAGAACTTATGTATAAGATGGGCGGGGAAGGAGGTAGGGGGGGAAGAGGGACACGCGAAGAAGACGATGGCGACATTTAATGGCGACAATGGCGACGATAAAAAAAAGGAGAGATAAAACAACAAACAGAAAAGTATTACTATTATTGTTTCTTCCCCCTCTTTTTTTTTAATTTATATTTTAATCAATCAATCATCCTGTCTCTCTCTCTCTCTCTCTCTTTCTCTCTCCTTATATTTATATTTATATATATTTTTTTCTTATTTTTTTTCTTTATAGTATTAAAAATCTCGAGCAACTATGCTTACAAGCCTCGTGCAAACGATTGTAGAAATAGTAAAAATATTCTTTCGTTAGTTGGTTGGTTTTTATCGTTGGTTCGATTTCTCACATTAACGACGATGCTTCGTCTATTCGAAAGTGACTACCCAACAGTTATAGCGATGAAAACGATACTCGTGGCTTGTAAACTCGTACCATTGCAACGTTAATCCGTTTGATCGTTTTACTCCCACCCCCAACCCCACCCCGAACATTCTACTCCTCTACCCCTCTCAGTTTTACTAGATGATTTTTTTTTCTTTCTCGTCCGTATTGTTGTTTTTCGAAACAGAGGAAAGATAAAAAAGAAAAATATTATAATCGACGTCATTTCATTGAAATTTGACGGTTTAGTTCTTCGTTTCTTTACCCCTCTTCCTTTCTCCATCGAAATGACAGTTTTTTTACATCGCATAAATAAGAAATAAACATCAAGAAATATTTTCCTATTCATTGTATAAAGAAATTCAAATCGTTTATTTTTGGTTTGGTTTAGTTTGGTAAAATTTTAGATAATTTTGGTTTCATTTTGATTGATATAAATTATACTTCATTCACATGAGTTTGAAATAAAATTTTAGTTGCACGCGTATCGTACTATAAAAATACGAAGTAAACCGTTAAAAAGATTTCAATATATTGGTTATATCGATTTAATTCTTATTAAATTAAATGACATTAAAATACATCAATCGTAATTATTATCTTCCTTTCACACCTTTTAATTATTCTACTAGTATTAATTTTTATCATACATATTAACCCTTATTTTTTCAATCACGTACAGAAGTAAGTAAGTACAAGACATCATTTATCTTTTTGATAATAATCTCGTTTGTGTACGTATTTGATTATCTTAACATTAATTTGAAAAAAAAAAATACAAAATATAAAGTATAATAATATGAAAAATATATAAAAGTGGTTTGAAACATTTCGTAAATCTAACGTAGAAATCATTTTCTATCGATTTAATTTAATTTTGTTCAAATGCATGTAAAATATATGAAACAAAAATAAAAGAATATAAATTTGAATAAATGTTAGAGTATAAATACGATTGTTGTTTGTTGCTTTGTGTTGAATCGAAAAAAATACGTGTATATTTTTGAAATATCGTTTATACACCGAACAAGTAACAACGTTTCTTAACTTGTTGCTATAAAAGTCATTTACAGAGAGTACTTTTAATTTATATGCAGATATACTTTTAATGTTGTTGTTTCAACGTTCTTGAAATCTAACATTCAACCATAATTCGTAACCACGACGATCTTTCATCTTTCTTTCTATCTTTTTCTATCTTTTTTTCACCTATTCATGTACGTCACGCGAAACCGTACAACGACGACGACGTTTACGATGATGATTATGATAAAAATCATTAATGACCCATGACGTCATGATGTACGAATTTACTATTACGTTTTTTTACTACGCGTTTTATTTCAATTCCATCTTTTTCCTCCCCCTTGTTTCTCCCTTCCCTTGTCATATTATCTTGAAGAAACAACAAGAAAAAAAATAATGTTACAATTTGTGTAAAAAAAAATTCATGTATATTAAAATATTTTAATGAAAAATCGGTTTTTTTTTCACTCGCGCGACGATAGTTAGTCTCAATATAAATATAGCAAAAACGGTTGTTTTTTCTCTCGTTTTCATATGTTATTATCGGACGTAAGAAATACATATTTTCTTTTTTCGCGACACTGATTCTTGTTTTTTTATTTATTTTTTTTTTTAAATCGCAAGATAAGAAAAATAAAAAAAAAGAATTATTCCTAATCGTTTATTTTTAATTTTAACTACCGTAGAGGAATAATTGAAAAATCTCGGATAGTCTTATACATGCATGAAATAATTGTGTCATATCAAAGAATTACCCGTAAGTAAAAACCGGAACAGGGATATTCAAGTAAATGGTTCGGAAGTACGACCATTGGTTTCGAGCAAAGACAATGGGAAAAATTAATTGGTCGTATGATATGAAAGAAAGATGTGCCCACATACACACATAGAAGGATACGTGCAATGGTGTACGTAAAAAAAACATGATTTTTATCTAAATCTAAAATTAATAACTAAAAACGTATAAGTTATGTTGATTGATGATTTAGATTTTTTTTCTTTTTTTTTCCCCTCAATAAAAATAAAAAAGATCGATTGCAAAAATAAATAAAGTCGTGATAAATATATATGTTCATTAATTTTATGCAATAGCAAGTCTTTAAGAAAAATATATATTATTATTAATACTTCTTTTTACTTATTTAAAATTAACAAATAAACAAGAAAGAAAGAAAACTTTTGTCGATGATCATTTCACGTATTTTGCAATAACGAAATGATCGATCATGGAAATAAATCAAATCGTGATAAATACGTTGGTCAATTTTATGCAATAATATACACATATATACATATTCCTAAGCAAATATTATATTTATTTATTTTTTGTATTTATTTTAAAATCAGCAAAAAAAATGGAAATTTCGTCGATGATAATTTGTATTAATTGAAATAAAGAAAAGATCTATGGTAAAAAAGAAAAAAAAAAAAAAACAAACAAATCATTGTAGACGCTTTAACCGAGGAGATAAAAATCGTCAAAATCGAGTTTGGTCCTTCTTTTACGCATGTTCCATGGGAAACGCGGCTAATAATCGTGGGAGCGTGACAATTGTTTCCATTTTAACGTATATACATAAATACATATGTGTATATATATGTACAGGGGGAATCAAAAGTCTTTAGATCATTACAAAAGGTGATAAAAAATATTTTAGAAAAATAATGATCATTTGAAACGATCAATGATTTAGAAAAACAAACTCAGAATCATTTCTAAGAAGTGTATGTATTGTAATATTTTATAAAAAAATAAAAAAACCAGAAAAAAGAAAATAAATACGAATTTCAAATACACCCAGGAATTATTCTATTTTTAAACGAGATCTAGAAACTTTTGGTCCACCTTGTATCATTTTATGCGTGACAATGAGTCGTGACGAGAGCGTATATTTACGTTGTTTCAACTAATAGAGAAAGAAAGAAAGAAAGAAAGAAAGAAAAAAAAATTCTCTATAAGGATTATTCTTGCAAATCTCTCTTTCAAATGTTAATAATCGATTACGATTACGTCATACTTACAGAGAGAAGATTATTTTTAAATGACAATCATAATATTAAAACATACGACGAAACAATATTTTAACTCGGCAACAATACAAAAATAAGCTGTCATTATAAACATACGCGATATTAATTACTAAAATTAATATTCCAACGAATAAAAATATAAATCATAACGTAGATATTTTTCTTTTTTATTTTTCGCTCGAATGTCATATTTATATAAAGAAATAAAACATCTTCACGTGAAGAAAAAGAAAAAATAGAAAGTTAAAAAAAATCGTCTGGAAGCACTCGAATGTACGCGTGTGTACAGGTGTACAAATTAGATAAGAAAAGAAAAAAATTAAAAAGAAATGAATATATATTATTACAATAATATATTATAATATATATTATTTAATATATACAAAGTCGATAAGTTCTATATAACGATATATAACAAATAACGATTGAGGATCTATCTATTGGGGGAATAATAAACGAGCAATTAAATTCAAATCTGCAGATCACTTTTCTTAATATCATATTTATTATATTTCCAAGAAGTCAACTGCTCGAAGGAAAAAGAAGGAGAAATATATACGAAAGAGAGAGAAAGAAAGAGATAGAGATGGAAATAGAACTCGGTTAGAATGAGAATTATCATAGTCCAGTAGAGACTCTGATCTTAGCAGGTGTCAGTAGGGTCGTCGATACGCATACCCTCGATGACAACGATTACTAACTAATACAACCATAACGACCACTAATACTATTACTTACTACTAATACTATTACTATCTACAACTACTACTACTAATATGATTTTACGTATCGTCTGCATTTACGACGCGACGAAGGAAGGTAGCCACGTAGGAAACAACCGTGTACAGGTAATGCGTGTGGCCTGCACTTGTCTCAAACTCATGAATATTCGATTGGTCTCGCCACGAATCGATCCTGACGTAATCTTTTCGAACCGCGCGACTACACTCGCTAGGATCAAGGATTCTCGACCCTCTCCTTCCTGCTCCATCTACTTTTCTCCTTCTTTCTATCTCACTCACTCACTCATTCTATCTCTATCTATCTATATATCTTTTTTTCTTTCTCCTTCGTTTCTATCACGTTCTTACTCTGTTATACGTTTGCTATACTACGATTTTGTCTCTCTTTATTTCTTTTTCTTTCTCTTTTTAATTTTCGTATGTATTTTTCTGTTATTTTTTTTTTAATTCTCACATCATTTTGACAACCACGACCTATCCGAAGTATTTTTAATACTTAAGGTCGTATTCTTTTTTTTTCGGAAATTCGAGAATATTTCTCTCATTAAGATAAATGAGATGTCCTGTCCGCTCATAAATATATATATATATATATATATATATATATAACTAAAAATACACAATACCATCAATACAAATACCAGTAGCACGAGCTTACAAATGTTCAAATATATTCGTGCACACGTAAAACTCTCATGTAGCAGCCAACGTTTTTCGTAGTAAATTATGCAAGTAACTCGGTAGAAATGTCAGGTACTATGCGAACAACGAATCGATCTATCGATCTATCGTTCGATCCATCGTATTAGCAACGATTTTGTTTCAATGCAATAGACAGAGAAAGAATAATTATAGGAGAGATATTGTAAGAGATTAAGAAAAAAGAGAGAGAGAGATTGCAACGCGATTTATCGGAAGGGAGTAAGAACAGGACGGACTGATCTTGGGCGTGGATGGAAAATATAAAAAAAAAGGAGACAAAAAAAAAGATAACATATAATGCTGAGATATAAAGTAGAACACCGGATGAATGGAAAATGAACGTTGCGGTTACGAGAATTACTCGAGTTGCTCTTGAGAAGTAAACATAGAAAAAGAGAGAAGAAAAAAGAGGGAGGTCGGGTGGTGGTGGTGGTTGTGTTGGTGATGATGGTGGTAAGAAAGGAGGGTAAGTAAAAAATTAAGAAAATGAAAAAAAAAAGACAAAGAAGAATCTTGTAAATTGCTTTATAATATGGCTCGAGTACGGCCTCTCTGGAATTTCCGATCGTTCTGATGATTTCTAATGATATATCTTACAGAAATTTATCGCGAGAGTTACTATTTAAATGATTCTTCTTTTTCTTTTTTTATGAAAAATTACTATTAATTACTCAATTATTGATATTTCCGGATGAGCTAATAAAGGAATAAAAGAGAGAGAAATAGAGAGGGAGAGAGAGAAAGAGAGAGAAACGTCGTAAGTACAGGGTGTCCTAAAAGTCGCTTTATCAACAAACAAAAAAATGCCACAAAGAAAAAAATCATTATTCAATCAGAATTTTTGATTTTTCATTACGAATATACTAATCTACGTAATGTTAAAAATATGAAACAATAACGGTGGTTTCCTTGATCCCACTATTTCAAATATCTGGTTTAGAAATAAACTTCTAAATTCTTATTTGGTACACGCAAATCGACTAACATTAGGGGTCACCCTGTATACTCACAAAACGCGTCTAACGTGATAGAAAATTAAATGAAAATAAGATAATCGAAAAAAAAAAGAAGGATAGAATCGATTATACTCATCATTGATTATTATCTTGTAAAGACTTATCGTTAGTTAGCAGAAGTTCACGACCTGTTTAATAACGAACGATGCAACGTCATCTTATTACACGTTGAAGAAAATAAAAGATTAATTGTAAAGTGCGATTATACGGACGCATGGCAAATTTCCATAGGCAGATTAGATTTAACGATCGAAATGAATCTCAATCTTTTTTTACTAAGAAATTAGATCTAATATTTCTTAACGTCATTGATAAATAAATATATATATATTTAATAATGATTTACATAATGACAAAGAGTAGAATTAAAAACATTGGAAGAAGAAGAAGAAAAATACATACGTCTGACTGGATTTCAAATCAATTTTACCTTTTCTTTTCCGTCTCTTGATTTCTTTGGAAGTAATATTTCACACAAATAATCTTTTAGGATGATAGATAAGTCGAAACGATTAATCGGAAAACGTTAGAACGAAAATCTACGAAAAAGACGTCTGCCAACGTTTTTGTCTCGATAATAATTAATCGACTTTTACGTATAAAACGTTTACCCCCTCAGCCGTTTTCTGTCGTATTTTAATTCGAAACTTCTCTCTCCCTCTTACTCTTCCATCTTATGAAAGAGAAAGATAGAGAGAGATATATTTCGGACGTTTCTGTCGATGACATTAGCGCGTTTATTCCTCGGACTATTGTCAGTTCTTTGTAAAAAGAATTTTCGAGACAGACTGACACGTTCAAAAAATGAAATCAAAAGCAACGTTCAGAATGGCAAGGTCGTCTCGTTGCTTCTATCTTTTTCTTTTTCTCACTCTTTCTCTCTCACATTTAACGTAAAGGATCTTCTATCAGACGGTATAAACGATTTTGAAAAATATTCGTGACGATTGACTCGACAAGTCAGTTTTAAAATTCTTAAAATCTTCCTCTTTTGCATTTACCACACTAGAAATGAATGCGCGTATGCGTGTTCACGTGTAAAGTAAAAGAAGGGAGAGGAGGTGAGGTGGGGCGAAGAGGAAGGGAAATATAATCTAGGGATATAAGTATAGAACGACGAGTTGATACCGGTATCCGAGAGTAAATTACTTCGTCATTGAGAAATGCATAGTCAGTTGACGATTAATTAGTAATCGAGATCTAGGAAACGAAATTATTCATTGTTTTTTTTTCTATCTTGTTTTTGATAATAATCGATCTATTAATATGTGTGTTGACATACAGAGAGAGCAAAAAATATATATGTAAAAACAAACAAACAAATAAACGCATTTTTTTTTAACTTGGTAGAAGGCTAAAAAACGGAAGAATAAAAAATAAAATAAAAATAAAGTAAAAACAAAAAAAAAGAATGTAGAAAAAAGGGGGATTATTTTTACGACGAAGACAAGTGGAAAGGAGGGGGGGGGGGAAGACGATGATAATTTGAAGAGATGCAAGCATCCTTATTCTATTCATTTTTGTTCGCAGTAACTTTTTTTTTTTTATTCTTTTTTGATCGATACAAAAAAGAACTTTTCCGTTAGGATTTTTACAAGAGTTACGTCGTGTAAATCGAGTGCCGGTTCATCGGTGGTGTTTCGAGTAAGGTAACAACACGCGAGTAACGTTGTATAAAATCCACGAACGATGTCGTAAAATCTATGAGTGTGGGTTTTTACTGATGGTAAAATCTTTGGAAAAGCTATCGAATCGAAAAGAGAAAGAAAGAGAAAGAGAAAGAGAGTGAACAAACATCAAGGCGAAGTAGAGAAAAAAATCGTAAAACACCTGAAGTACCTGGCCCCAGACGAACGGTAGACATTTTTTTTCATTGAAAAACATAAAAAAAATACAAGAAAGAAAGAACGAAAATACACTTCTTTATTTTTATCTCGATTAGAATCATTAAAAAGAAAATCAAAGGATAAAAATGTAATAAATAATAATAGAATGATAATAATACGATAACTATAACGATTTCTATAATTTACGAAGATAAATTTGTGAATAATTATAATTAATAGAAAACAAGAAAAAGAAAATAATGTAAGACTAAATGAGTAATTTGTAAAATTTCGTTAGCATATTCATAAGGAAATATTGGAAAATTGAAAAGATATTAAATAAAAAAGTATATTATTCAATCGAATAAAAATATTTATAGATAAAAAGAAATAGAGAAAAATAGAGATAGATATAGATAGAGAGTAGAAGAATATTATATCTGGTTAAAGACTTAGTATTCTTTTGTGTGCGTTATGTCCGGAGGCTTTGTAGATCGTTTTAATTGGCTATAAACTTTTGCTGTGTGTGTTGCAAAAACGTGAAATACAGCTATCAGACGGGAGTAAACTCTGCTCGAAAACAGTTGCTCTTTATCTCTCTCTCTTTCTCTCTTTCTCTCTTTAACTCATTCTCTTTCTCACTTATTCGCGAATTCCGTGTCTCTTTTTCATTCACGCGTATCTCTAACACACCTTGTACCATATTACGTGTGTGCATATATATGTGTAGAAAATACGCAAACGTTCGATAAAGACCGTCTCATCTCGTTGCAGCTCGTTCATACGGGCCGTCAAGCGTTCCTAGTGTTACTCGAGTACAACAGGTGTATGAGTTTAATGCGCTGCCATCATCGTAGAACCAACGAGCGCGGTGTCTTTTGACTCGAAATGCGCGTCGGGTAGATCGTTTCTACCTATCTATGTAGTCTGTTTCTTTCTCTTTTTATCATATATAAGATTTAATGATTAAGTGACCTTAATAATCTTTGGTTAAGTATCTACACACATACATCTACACACATACACGTATACTTGTAAACGTATTTTACATGTTTATAAATTTGTCTTTTTTTTTTATTTCTATCTTTCATTGTCAAAATTACGGATAGTTAAAAAGTAATAAAAATGTCATAAAATTTTCGTGACTCGTTATGAAAATTGTGCGTCAAATTTACCGATCAAATCTTTCTTTATATATATGTTCACTGTATGTTCATATTCATATATATATGTATATATACGCGTGTGTTTATTGTCAAAATATATGGATAGTTAAGAAATAATAAAAATATTGTAAAATTTATATAACTCATAATGAAAATTGTACGTCAAATGTTCCTATCAAATCTTTTTTTATTTATATATGTTCATTGTAAGTTTATATTCATATAATATATGTGTGTTCATTGTTAAAATATGGGTAGTTAAGAAATAATAAAAATATCGTGAGATTTGTATGATTTATAATAAAAATTGTGCGTCAAATGAACCGATCAAATCTTACGAAAAAATATATTATATGTATATAAATATAAAGAGTATTATTTAACGAGCGAATACGATAATGAGACAAAGACGTAAAGGAATAGCCTTCGGGGGGGCCTTCTAAGTGGAAACGTTGGATCATCTCGTTCGTTGGCCAAAAATTTTCGAGTCATGCGATCCGTACATTAACGAATAGTCCGGTCGAGAGAGAAAGAGGCCTGATGAGAGATCCGTTGCGCAATTTCAACATGTCGGTGAACAACGAACATGCCGGAGGGTGATTCTTTAGGGATTCTCTCTCTTTCTCTTTATCATCGACGGTGGGCCTTGGCTGGCCCAAAGTGCGAAACGTAGGCGCGTCGCAGTCCCTTCTCGGTTAAAGAGAAATTCAACAACACGCGATGGTATAATGATCATTCGCGCGCGACCCTTTTCTTTTCTAAATAAAAAAAAAACAAAAAACCAAAAATTACTTACAATCGTATTACTTAAGATCTTTTTTTCTCCCCGTCTCTGTTACATTATATAGTTAGTTTCTGGTTTAGTTGAAATTTTTATTGCAAATTGTTCCTTTAATGTTTAGGGAGTGAGGAGACATAACAAAAACAACAACAACACCCCGTTGACTATTAAAGTATTCCATCTTTTTTATCCAAGAAATAATTTATTGTTTCTTCTAAAGGTGAATGAGGTAAGTGGATATACAAAATCTTTTTCAATCTTTTTTTTTATAATCTAAATCTTCTTTAAAAGGAACTACGCGTTGAGTGTACTTTTAAAATCGTACACGGTTACGCTTATTAGAATTTTTCCTTGAAAATTATTGATACGAGGTGTGCGTGTGTGCATGTGTGAAGAATAATGAAATAAAATTTAAAAATAAATACGTATATATTAATTATATATTTAGCGAGTTAATTAAATAAATGAGAAAATAATATAGAAAAAATTCCTACCTTAAAATCGTATATGTTGGTCAAACAACAGGAATACCTTGTGTTTTTTCATGTTTAACAGTTGATCATCCTTTGTTGTCCCTGTTAAAATATTTTTTAGTATCAGAGTCAGTTAAATACTCATTAAAGTAACAAAATAATACAAAGTAAATGACCTATTTCGAATATTAAACAATTTCAATTCGATATTTTATTAGACGAAAATGTCATCAATTAACAGGAACGTTAAAATAATTCAAATTATTACGAGAGTATAGTAATCTGTTCGATTTACCTTAATTAATTATTAATTAAATCGAAAAAAATGTATATTCCAATCTGGAAGTACAAGTTCGACGCACACCTTCCTCTTCGAAATCAAACTATAAACTGAGTCGTTTGTCCTCTATGCAAAAATTCTTTTATTGAAAATATTGTTTATATGACTTTACGAAGGTTACATATGTATAACGTTATGAATATTTGAAATAAATAGAATTTCTTTAGTAGGAAGAGTCATATAAACAACATTTAATGAAAATAACTTTCATAGAAGACAACGTGTCAGTCTAACGGTGGATTTCGAGCAGGAAGATACGTAAAACATAATTCCGTGTATCTCGATTATAATAAACGTTTCTATCGATTAATTAACAATTCACTACTATATATCGAACATTTTAAAAAAACTCTAATAAAATTCTTAGATTAATTTTCATGTTCCTATTCAATGATGACTTCGCGTTTCTTATTTTTATCCAATAAAATATCAGATCTGATATTATTCAATATTCAATGTATATTAATAGATATGTCATTTTTAAACAAATTTTCTTTATATTATTATTTTTACTTTAATGGATCTGAAACTGATTCTGATACTAAAAAGTATTTAAATATAATTGATTTAAATATCAATTATTTAATAGATAGATAATAGAATATTCTAATGAACTCTGCTAATATTCTTGGATTATTTTAACGTTCTTATCAGACAATGATTTTAAGTTTTTTCTTGTTTATTTTTATCTAATAAAATATCGGATGGAAATTGTTTTAATATTCGATGTATATTAATAGATATGTCATTTTTAAACAAATTTACATTGTAATTATTTTTCATTTATAGAATATTAAACTGATTCTGATTTAAAAAACCATTTTAACAGGAGCAACCAAGAATGACCAACTGTTAAACATGGAAATACACAATGTATTCTTGTCGTTTGATCAACCGAAAAATATGATTTTAAAGTAGAAATGTTTTCTATACATTATTTTCCTATATGTTTATTTCACTTTTTTCTAAATAACTCATTCAAGTTAAATTTGTTAAATATGTAATTAAAGTATACTAATGTATTTATATCTAAACTTTTTTATTATATATTTTTCTTCACATACTATATTAACAATTTTCAAGGAAAAACTCTAATAAGCGTAATCTCGTGTACGATTTTAAGTATTACCCGTTGCATATAATATTCATAATTAATAATTAAAAACTTCTGATATTAAAATTAACTCGAACTAATAATTACCTAATAATCAATATTATAAATTATTCCACACATATATCGCCCTATATTATATATCCGACTTAGAAAAAAGAAGAAAAAAACTATTTCTAACACGAATAAAATAAATTACATATTGATAGCTATAGATATGCATATCATTTGTATGCAACATATAATAAAAAACTTATCCTGACTAGGTGCGTTTAGCAACTCTCTCTTTCTTTTTCTCTCTCTTTCATATAAACGATGTGTATCCATAGATGTGTGTATCTCGTATTAAAGTCTCAAAAACAAAAAAGGAAAAAAAGAAAAAGAAAAAAATACAAAAAAGAAAGAAAAGAAGAAGGGGATGAAGGAAGGGAGGGTTAAAGGGGAAGAGTGGGGAAGGGGCTTCGATGTGGACGCAGGAAGGTCCAGCTCGTTTGCATCGTAGCGATAATGCGTATGCAAATATTTGTGCGGTTCTCGCTCTAATCTTGGTGTACACTCCTCCTGGATATGTTTCTTTCTTATTTATTTCTTTTTTTCTATTCTTATTTTTTATTTTTATTTTTTTTTAATCTTTTTTTTTATTTTTTTTCTGTTTTTTTTTCTTTATCGAGCGTGCCACTCAGGTGCCGTAAACGAGAACCCGACCTATAAGAGTACAGGGAACACACGCGTGCCATTGGCAGTGAAAAACGTTTATGGTAACGTGCCTTCACCTTTTACGAGCAAAGACATCGATTACTCAATCCCTTCGAAGAGAACGAGGACGAACGAACGAGTAAAAAGAAGACTGATCAAATAATCGAGAACACCAATGGCCTAAGACCTAGGTCATTGTCTTACTATTTTTTGTTCACACAATTTACTATTATTTATTAATTAAATCGTATATGGTTATGAAAGTATATTTTAAAAGCTTTTTAGATAATATAATAATCGTATTATGAGTGTTTATTATATTGTATTATTTTATTTGCTTTCCTCTTGACTTTTTTATTTATTTAAATAAATTTATTACGTGAAATTTTGAATGTAGTCTAAAAGTAAGATCGTAGGTAGAGACATTATGAAAATATTAAAAAATGATAATCTGGTATTTTTATAAAGATTTTTGCTTCTTTTTTGTACGTATTAAATAAATTTATTACGTGAAGTGTGTAGTATAATTTAGTTGAATTGTAGATAGGATTATTATACAAATATTAAAAAATAATAATTATATGTTTATTGATATTTTATTTCGGGTTTTTTTTTATTTATTTAAATATATTTATTCCATGAAATTTGAATTATAGTTTAGTTGCATCATAGAGATTTAATACAAATATTAAGAAGTAATAATCGTATTTTTATCAATATTTTTTCTGATTTTTTGTACGTATAATATTTAGATAAATTTATTATGTAAAATTTTGAGTATTATTTCGTTGCATTATAGATACAGTGCGTCCCAAAAATCGTTTTACTGAAAAATAAAAAATATTTATTTTTGACAAGTATTTGGAGTTTCATCATTATGATGAGTCTATGCTGTTTTTTTTCTACTTCGAACAATTTTATTTCAATTTAAATAAATACAATGAAATCGTAGGACTCTTGCTTTATTTCAAACGAATAAATACTTGAAAAATATTAACCATGAAAAATCTAACACTTACATTACACGAAATAAGATGGATATATGGAAAATATTACTTCAGAGTTACTTCTATAGTATTTGCATAAACGGTTAAAACTCATCGTACGTTCTTTCATAACTTTATCCATACAAAAGACACATTTCAATTGCGTCATATTATTTTTACATCACAGTATATGTAAATGTCGAGAAAAAAAATTTTCTAAACGTCTTTCTATTTTCTTATTTTTTTCTTTTCCAAATATTCTCGAACAAAATTACAATTAATAGAAAAAGACGAATGGGGGAATTTAATTAAAATAGTGGCAAATACTTTTGCGAAAGAAAAAAAAAAAGGAATGAAAAAGAAAAGGAAAGGAAAGGAAAGGAAAGGAAACGAAAACGTAACTGCAACAGGTGAAGTATAAAACTCGAAAGTAGGTGTTAGAAAAGTGTAAAATGTATTTAAGGTTGTTGCTATTCCTACCGAGTAGCTTAAACTCGAGAAAAGATCAAGTTTAAAATGAGATGAAGATAGAGAAGGGAGAGGGTGGGGAGGTGATAGGGGTGTTTAAGATATCTTGGTATCGTTCGACGATAAATTTACGTTAGCACGTACTTTTTGCTTTGGCCTTAAACTCTTACTTCTTCTTATTTTATCTTTCTCTCTCTCTCTCTCTCTCTCTCTCTCTCTCTTTCTCTCTTGCTAACTTACAATCCTAATCGGTGATCTTACATCACGGATGCAAAGTCACGACCGGTTTCGAGAAGGAACTCGACTTCGAATGAGCCTCGGAGCAGAAGAGTTGAGAGGATCGAGTGTTTACATTGCTTTACAAGCGTTTATCGAGAAATCTTGAAATCGATCAAAGGTTGTCTCGACTATTTAAAACGTGATTCTGAATGATTTCTTTTCGAAATTGAAATAAGAAGAAGAAGAAGAAAAAGAAAAAAGAAAAAAAGGTAAGATAGAAAGAAAGAAAGATAAACGAGATAAAATGAATATAAGTTTACTTACCTTTCTGTAGTTGACCATGATCCGCCGCGTTCATTTTCGCCTGTAACAAAAAGTGCTGAGCTTCACTAAGTAGAATTAGCACGAGGCTCGCATATATTCGAGCTATTCTACTGAAATATTTTCATGTTGGTTACTAACCTCGTAACCTTGTTTTGTTCCTCGACCACCGCCCCAATAATCGCTTTCCTTGTCGTGAGGATTGCATTGCTGTAACACATATTAAATTAAAATTTACAATGTGTTAGAAATTTTTCGAAAAATTTTTTTTTTCCAAACATTCGATAACGTTTTAGATATTTTATTCTCATTGTACGTTCGTTCTCGTCAATTTCTATTACAACTTGGAAAAAAATAAAGAAACAAGATCATAATGATTATCTTCTTATACATGATTTACATATGATTAGTTTTATTTTGAAAATGGTACGAATACGTTTTTTGTTGTTTCGATAACATTTTATATGTTTGTATATTAATCGATTAAAAAAAAATAAATTAATTGTATTTATGTTTCTATTAACTTTTCAATATGTAATTTGATTATATAAATTTCTTTTATAGACTATTTTAACAGAAAATAATGTATATTTAAGGGTTGTAAATGTACTTATATCACTTATTAAAACAAACAATCCCATTATTTTCCAATAATTCGAATGATATTTGCAAAAAAAAAACTAATCTTTCTTATTGCTGACATATAATACAAGAACAGACAACATTTTTATCTAAAACAATTTCGTATTTGAATTAAAAACGTATATGGTAAAATATTTTCGGTGGTTTGAGTTAGTATCGTTTCCCCTACACCCCCCTTAAACGTGGAAAATGTTCATTGTCTCGAAATAGAGAGAGAGAAAAAGAGAGATGGAGAATGATGAAGAAGAGAAAAGAGTGGGGTTGGGGGGGGAAGAACTCGAGGAGGAATAATTGGCGCGAGTTAGAGACACGAACGAGGACGACGAGTTAGCGGTAGGAAGGGGTGGAAAGGGGTGGGAGGCGGTGAAGCGCGATGCGTCGGAGAAGGGGACGCTCCCACCTCCTCAACCGGGTGGCAGTAGGGTGGCAGCAGGGTGAGTCGGTCTAGACACAACACAGACGAGGGTGGCGGGCCTGTGACCTTGGGCATCACTCGGCCTTCTATAGAGATAAACGAGCCAACCCCGTCGAACGAGTACGACAACCAACGAGTACGATAAACGAGAATCTTTTTAACGAATTCATTCTTACATATATCCTTGTTTGAAAAAAGAAATTATATCACACACATTTCGTTATTATTTTATTTGTAATAACATATTTTTATATGCAATATCATAATGTTTCGGTAGTTACGTACGAGTATGTTTAATATTTAATAAATATAAAATTTATAAATGTTTATAAATTTTTAATTTTTATTAAAATGCAAAATAATTTTCAGAATTTGGTTAGACAAATGAAATGATATATTTTTTTCTAAACAATTTCGATACGTTCATATAGAACTTCTCAGAAAATGCACTTTCTTACTGTATCCTTTTTTTTGGGTTTCTATTCTTCCACCCCCGCTTCTATTTTCTCGTTTTCATTTTATTTTTTTATTTATTTTTTCTTTCTTTTTAAGTATACTTATAAAATTTGTTTTGCATTTGATAACATATATGAAAAATTAGTATCCGCGCTGTACGAGGCGTATAGCGAAAAATTATTTTTTTAAAAAAGGAATGTCATTTTTTTCTTTTTGCTTTTTTTTTCTTCTTTTTTTTCTTCGGAATGTAAATATTAAAAGAATGTAAAACAGGTTTTTTTTCTCGCGTCATCTTGTTTTCTTTTTTCTTTTTTACTTTATTTTTTTTTCTATACTATGAAAATTTGTTCTGAATCTATTAACATATATGAAAAAATTATTGTGTTATTTTAAGCGGAAGAAAGAAATAGAAAAAAAAGAAGTTAATAATGATTTTTCGTTAGTAAATATTAAAAATAATGTAAAAAGAACTTTTTTTTAACCGTAATCAATGTATTCCGCAAATAAATATTAGCATGAAGTAGAAAAATGAATACGATGTATGTATAAAATGTTTAAAAAGAAAAAGGAAAATGAAAATATATGTCTAATGAAATTGAAAATAATTGTTTCATTTTTTTTTTTGTAAAAATTGTCTACGAACAAAAGGATCCTTTATTATAAATGTAATACAAATCTTGTATTCTTGAATAAAGAAAAAATTCTATTCGGAGTAACACACGGTGAAATTTCATGCATACTTAAAAAGGGAAAACACCTGTTCGGTGGAAAACCCCACGATACAAATCATTTCTCAAATTTGTCATTTAAAAATAACATATATGTTAAACTAATTAATTGCATTTCACAAAATTAACGCCCATTTTTCGAGTAGACTGATGAATCGGTTTATTGATATCAAGTGTGCCCAATGGTGTGTCGTCGAAAAGGGAGGATATAGAGAGTTTTAGCGGGAGGACCCTTTTTAAAGGGATTCTACGGCATAGCCATTTAAAGACGACCCTGTTTCCCTTCTCACGACCTCCTAAACCTCAGCCAACTCTCGAATGAAACGACCAAACGACCCTTCGTATCTCGCGGAACCTTGCGTGTGGTCATGTTACCTATCTATCTTCCTATCTCTCTCACTCTCATTCTGTTATGTTTCTCACCTTTCACGGTCAAGAAGCTGATAAACTACAAGTCCAAATGTCATGATCGAATTGTCAACATTTTTATGTGCATATATTACATATATGCCCATAATTATAAAAATTATCTAATTCTAAGTCATATATCTCTTGTTTCGAAATATTTAAAGGATTACATTTGAATACTAAATGAATTCTATATATTATTTAAATAACAAACACTATTTAACGGTCCATTATTAAAATTATCGTGAAAATACATCGAATTAATTGAGTTTTAAAAGAATGTGTGAAATAACTGATAAACTCATTTTCTTTTTTAAATTTTGACTTTAACCACTTTCATAATTATGAGCACATATTTTATCATAAATATTTTAATAAATTTTTATTTATTTAAAATAATGATTCCCTTTCGGGATACATGGGGCCATATATTTTATTAAATTTTATTATAAAAAAATGTCTCATAATTTTTTTATTTCAACGAAAAAAAATTTTAATTCGTATAATCTAACGGATGTATTTTTTTTTTTAATTGTTCGTTGTTATATTTACGTTTATAAGACAAGTTAAAGTAAAATAAATTAGAACGAGTCGACACTCTTTTGACGTTTTAAGGGACAACACAAGGGTCCGGTTTAAAAAAAAAAAGGGCAGTGATCCTAAGTTTTTCTTCGCGCTACAGGTGGCCCTCGTAATCGTCTCCAATTCTTGTGAGAAAAAAAAATGTTCAAATGAAGAAAAAGTAGAAGAAGAAGAAGAAGGTTATGCATTTTTACTCGAAGTTGGGACAGTTCTTTTTTTACTTCCTCATTTTCTTTCTCTTGGTTTCTTCCCTGTCCGATACTACGCAGAAAGAATCTCTCGAGAGTTTCTCACCCTCGCGGGAAATCGAGGATAGCAAAAAAAAAACAAAAAAAAAAATGGAGAAGAGCTTCATGCAATGACCGAGAAAAGAAAAAGAAAAAGAGAAAGTAAGAAAGAGAGAGAGAGAGAGAGAGAGAGAGAGAGAAAGATACAGTTTTTCCGGGCAGATACCGGAAGTTGGCGTCTGTGATCTATTTCTATTTTAAAAATGAGGAATGAGGGGGATCGAAAAAGAAAAAGAAAAAGAATAAGAATAAGAAGCAGAAGAAGATGATGCAGTAAGGTGGAGCCCTTGTAAGGAGACGCTTTTTAAATCCGATGGTGTGATGCCAGATGGTTCCCTTTGAATCGAACGTAAAATGCCTAAAATTGGATTTGAAATAAATGTTAGTGAAGATGACGGAAAGAAAAGAGATGAGAGGGGGTAGGTTTAGTCGTGGGAGATTTAAAAAAGAAAAGAAAAAAAAAACATAGAAAATAGAGAATATAGCTTCGGCCTAGGGATTAGAATAAATCGCGAAATCTTTTTTTTATAAATTCTTCTAAACTTACGATTTTTCTATTATTTTTTCTCTTAGCCCAGATATTGTACGAACACGAGTAAATGGTAGAAAAAGTTAAAGAAAAAAAAGAAAATAAAATAAATAAAAACAAAACGTCGAATGCATTGAATGGAACTTTACTCTTTCATTGGGAAGGCTCGGTTTCGTTCGATCGAATTCTATCGTCGGAATACTTTTAACACACAGAGTCGACTTTCTCCCGGTCGTTTTTCTTTCTCTTCTTCGTCGAATGGAAACATTGTCATCAAAAACGAAAAACGACTCTCGACTAGACTCTATTTACCAAAACGGAACTCACAAAGTCAAAACGAAATGAAAGATATAGGAGGTTTGGTTGGATGATATTCGTTTATTCGCGAGGTACGACACAGTAAAGTGAATAAGGGTAGTACCCGACTAACGTTCAACGAGATCCTTTTTTTCCTGTATTTTGTTTCTTTTTCCATTCCTTTTAATTTTTTTAGAATTTTATGTTTCTTCAAAAGAACATTAAAACGAAATGAGACTTGTTTTTTTTTATATCAAATTTATTCTTATGATATATCTATATATATATATTAATGATTATCGTATACGTTAATTAGAATTTTTCAAAGCGTTGTTCGCGCAAGCCTGACTGACGGACATATAAGATTGAACCAATTTCTTAAACGAGCATTTATCAAAAATTCATTGAAATTAGATAAGTCACAGTACGAGTATAGTAGTACGGAAGTGACTTCTACGACATAGTGTGAGAGAAGATACAAACGTGGTTTTGAAAGTATTTGCTCGAATAAAAAAGGAAATTACGTCGAAAGGAAAGGTTTAAAGAGTTTTGATTTATGCATATATATATAAACATATATAAAGTATATGATTAAAAACAAATTAGTTTCTAACGAGTTATCGAGATTTCGATCAATGATGATATTAAAATGGGACATTTGCAAAATAACTAAAGACGACCTACGATTAAAAAAAAGGAAACACGGAAGGAATAAAGTAAAAGAGGAACGTATCCCAAAAAGAAAACAAAAAAAAACGAAATGAAAAAGGGGTAGAAGGTAGGGATTGGTTGGTAATTTGCAATTAGAAAGAAACTCCATTCGTTCTGGGTTTGTGGTCCGTCTCGAAACTCGACCCAATAATTTTCATCTCGAGCATCAACGCACAACGATATCCGCTTTAAAGTACTTTCCGCCATTCTAACCGTATCGAGGTAGGGAGTTTCTAGCTGGCGGTAACGACTACGGCAACAGCCCTTAGGCGCATCCACTGCGAGCTAGCATCTCTCTCTCTCACTCTCTCTTGGGAAAAAAAAGAAAAAAAGAAAGAAAAGAAAGAAAGAAGGAAAGATGGAAGGAGAAGGAGGATAGAGAGAAAAAAGGGTGGAAGCGAGGAGGGGGGATACGAGGGAGTAGAAAAATAAAGGGAAGAAAAAAGGGAAAAAATGTGGAAAGAAGAGATAGAGATGGGATATATAGAAAGAGAAGAGAGAGGGAGAAAGAGAGAGAGAGAGAGAGAGAGAGAGAACACTCGGATTGGTAATCCAACCTACCGCGAGCAGCTCGAAGGGAAGATAAAGAAAGGAAAAAAAAATACATTTTAGCTCGCATCCAGGCACCGCAACGGCGCTTCGCCATTTCTCTCTCTCTCTCTCTCTCTCTCTGCTCTCCCTCTTTCATACTTCTTTTTCTTTCTGTCTATCTCTCTCTCTTTTTGCCTTATCCTCTCTTCATCTCCTTCCTTTTTCCTCAGCAAGCGTAGGTGGTCGGACCGATAGTCGAGAGAACGTCCCGATAGCAAAAGGACACCGACGCTCGGCGTCGGGGGGTGGTTGGGTGGTTAGGTTGGTAGGTAGGTAGGTAGGTAGGTAGGTAGGTAGGTAGGTAGGTAGGTAGGTAGGTAGGTAGGTAGGTAGGTAGGTAGGTAGGTAGGTAGGTAGGTAGGTAGGTAGGTAGGTAGGTAGGTAGGTAGGTAGGTAGGTAGGTAGGGTGGTTGGAGTAGAGAAAAAGAAGAAAAAAAAGGAAAAAAAAAACAAGAAAGAGAGAATCAAAAAGATAGAGAAAGAAAACGAGGGGAAGAAGGGAAGTGGAGAAAAAAGTGCTGGAGGAAGAAAAAGAAAGGAGCTGCTGCTGTTGGATGAAGGGAGAAAGAGGGGGAGGCGGGTGGGTGAGTCGGATGGAGAAGGGACGTACGGCGGATGGAGAGGAAGGATGGAGGAGGAGGATGAGATAGATGGGGCGAAAGGGGGGTTGGAAAGTGAGGGAAGCTACTACGTTCGCCGGCCCGGTGGTGGAGGAGTACCGAAAGAGGTTAAAAAAAAATGCGGGAGTCGAGAAAACGGGAGGAAAAAAATCGGCCAAGAGAAGAGAGGAAAAAAGAGAGAGGGAGAGAGGGAGAAAGAGGTGGAGGAAGAGGGAGGTACTGGCCACGGGAGCAGGACGGTAGACGTACGTACATATCGTACGTACCAACGTACGTACGTATAAATAGTGTGGGCGAAATAAAGAAAGAAAGAGAAAGAAATGGAAGAGTGGAGGGTAAGAGAAAGAGAGAGGGAGAGAGAGAGAGAGAGAGAGAGAGAAGAGTGGGTAGATGTGGATGGTGGAAGAGTCGGTGGAGGAGTCGTCGGTGGAGAAGGAAAATAAAAGAGGTGGGGAATAAGAGGGTACATCGTGCACATGCGTGACCGTCCGTCGGTCCGTCCGTTCGTCCTTCTGCCCGTCCGTTCTTCCGTTCCCGTACGAGGCGGCGGTGGTAACGGCGGCGGCGTGTATTGATCAGCCAAAGAGCGCCACGACGCCGGGCGTCCTTTCTACGAGCCTTGCTTTTTTCGGCACGGTGGCGGTGACGGTGGCGGTGGTGGCAGTGGCGCGGTGGCTTGCACCCACCGAGAAAAAGACGGGCGGAGACACGAGACGGTGGTGATTTTCTCTCGCGAGGCTGCCTCCTGGGGGCGCCACGACCTAGCCCAACGGACGCCGCGAACGGATGATGCCCCGACCGAACGCCCCAAACGGACGCCGTGAACGGATGCCCTGCGTGACGTCACTCCTCCCTTCTCTCTCTCTCTCTCTTTTTGGTTTCTTTTCAACCCCTTTTTTCGTCCTCGACTACCCTACGCGACGACCTTACGCTACTATTCTATTCCAAAGCATATAGGTGGATACGTAGAAAAAGATTTTTGTTACCACTGCATCGTGTGATACGTTCCTTTGACGACGATAAAACGACAAAAGGAACACGTCGTTTGATTCGATTTGAGGCTATTTTTTTTTCTTTTAAATTACCGTCATTCAAATCGAAGAATTTTTTCTTTTTAATTCGAGATAAACAACGTTACTCTAAATCTTTCTTTTAATTTTTTTATTCGATCAAACGCTGCGATAAATTTCTGATTATTTTTTCTTTTTTTTTTTTTAAATTGGAAAGAACAAAAAATAATAAGTTATAGCGTATTTTACTTCCCTTCGAAATGTTTTCCTTCCAATAAATACTTTCTTCGAACGTTCTTACGTTTCTCTGTTTTTTTTTCTTTTTTCTTTTCTTTTCATCATTCTTTCTTCCTTCCTACCTTCAATTCCTCCCACACTTTATACTCTTATTCTTCGAAAGAACTCGAAACGAGGCAACGAGAGCGTAGTAACTTCGAACGTTCAGCCCTTGTTATTCCACTCTCGAGCGTTTGCAACTTGTCAAGAGTGCACCCGTTTCGCGAATTCTTTAATTTAAGTCTTAGTTACTCTTACGATTTACCGTGCCTAACAGCGATAAAGCGTCAAAATATTTTCTCACAAACGTGTGAACCGAATAAAGAAAAGAAACCAAAATTTCCCATCCCTAAAAAAAGCAATAAAAAAGCAAAAAAAAAAGCAAAAAAAAAGCAAAAAAAAAATAATAAAAGGATAAAATAGAAAGATGTAATCGAGACGAGCTTAACGAGCGTTAAATCGTTTCATCGAAGACGAGAAGGTAACTTTAAATACTTGCGGTTTTTCTTCGAGAAAGAGTGAGAAAGAAAGAAAGAAAGAAAGAAAGAAAGAAAGAGAGAGAGAGAGAGAAAGAAAGAGGGTGAATGTCTCCAAGGAACTTGATATCTTCACAGAAAAGGTTGGTTACGGAGGAGGAATGGCCGAGAGGTTTGAAAAAAAACTTCGACCTCGAGTTTCTCGCGAGTATCGGCGACTCTCGGTTAAAGCGATGGTGGTAGTAATGGTGGTGATGGTAGTACGATGGTGTACTACACTCGTTCGTCAGCCAGTCGACGAGAAGATCCAATGTTTGGAGAGGACTACTTAATTCCTAATACCTACTAAGGGCGATGCACTAACGATCTCTTCTCTCGCTATCCACCTTTTAGCCTGATCATCTTTCGAGAGAGTTGCGTAAGCAGATACATCACGATTCATCTCAATTTCATCCTTGTTTCGAAGTATCTTAAACGATTAATATGTTAAATAAATCGAGATTTCAATTGAATTTTTATTTTATTCAAATTTGTCGAATATTTTATTATCATAGATCTAATGAAAGAAAATGAAATGAAATAAAACATAAAATTGATTTTCCAAAAATTAAAAAAAAAAAAAAATTTCTTCAACGTGTTATTTATTACTCAGATAACTCGAAGATTTCAAAATGTTGACGAAGAAAAAGAAAAATGGTATCTTCATCATCATCTTCTTCTTCTTTTTCTTTTTTAGTTATAGCAATTCGATCACGAAGTCGAATTTCTAGGCTGACAGTAGAGAACCAAAAGAAGATTGAAAGGAACCACGAAACTACGAGTTGCTAGAGTTCTTCGACGATTCTAGGGGAGGACTTCTGATAAATCGTCAGCAGCTGCCAAAACTAGCTTTTCAAGGGTTACAAGAAGAACACGTGGCTTCGTGCCGTAAAGAACCGAGGAAAGAATTATTTTGACTGTTGATCTCTACTTGGACACAACGACGCATTTTTTCTTTATCCTTTAACGATCTTAAATGGCTGCAGGATGCTATTATTTTCTCCTTCAACATTTCTCAGCGAATTTTTACTCCCTAAATTGAATTTAAGATTACGTTTACGCGGTTCTAAAATCGAGTAGAAAGAAAAATGAAATAATAAATGAGTAAACTAAGGAGGTGGAGAAGAAGGAGGAGGAAGAGAAGGGGGAATAAGACGTAAAAGGAACAAGTTTACACTTGTTATATATAATTCTAAAAATAAGACAAGGGGAAAAGATAGAAAATAAAAGTAATAAGAAAAGTTGTACGAATCGATAATATCGAAATAACGGATTTTAATAGGTCTTATATATATATATATAGTGTTCGTCATCTGAAATAAATATTATTTCTTCGTTAGGTTTTAAAACTTAATGAACTAACGTCGAAACATTTAGATGCTCTTAAGCTTTATCAGTGAAAAGACGCGTTCAAAGTAGATTATCTTGACTCGAGAATCTACTCCTTTCCCTTTCCCTTTCCCTTCATTCAAGAGAGAATATACATGAAACACACATGTGTTCCCACAGGGTGTCGAGACTGGTATCGCTTTCGTAGCTGTTTTTTTTTTCTTCATTTTTTTTTCTTTTTCACTGACTTAGAACGCCTAAACGACGAGACACGGAGGGTGGGCCAATGACGCACATGTGGTCTGTGTCACGTTCGTTCTCCTTCACATTCTCATTTAACTCCCTCTCTCTCTCTTTCTCTCTTTTTATCTATCTACTTGGAGACAGACGAGAAGGAAAGAGAGAGAGAAAGAGGGGGAATAGAGAGTGATAAAATTCAACAGTTGGCTCCGAATGGGGGCTTCTCTCACTCACTCACTCTCTCTTTCTCTCTCCCTTTCTCCCTCTCTCGCTCTTTGGGACTCTTCACGCTCTTGGAAAACTCGAATGCAGTGGCTTGATAGCTGATCGGGATTTACGTGCCAACGTTACGCCCGTGGGGGCTATCTGCCAATGAACTATTTTGAAATTATCGATTGTATCGAAAATTCTTCAAAAAAGAAAAAAAAAGAAAACATTGTCCGAGTTATTTGAAAATATCGAATATATTAGATTAATGTCATATTTTATACGCATTTTTATTATTATTATTATTATTATTATTATTATTATTATTATTATTATTATTATTATTATTTACATCGTAGTGATAAATCAAAATACGTACTAAGTATTGTAATTATTTATAATACGAATAATAACAAACGAGTAACATTAATCCTTATCGGTCGTAAGTAACGTGGGAAGTGATTTACAAATAAGAATATGGTATTTAATAATACAGTAATTAATAATTTTATATATTTATAGTACTCCTTCAAAAAAAAAAAAATAATAATTTCTAATAAATTATAAATTATTCTTATAATACTGAACAATTTTGTTGAATATTTATCAAAACCACTTATGACTTATTAGTGAGAATCATCAATATATAAAAGTCTTACGACCAATAAGAATTAAAATTGCAATACGTAAAAAACCCTATTCTTGTCAAATTTGTAAGAATAAAGTGTCGCAGCTGCTGTGAACAATATGTGTTAAAAAACTCCTTCGCTCTCTCTTTCTCTGTCACTTTCTTATAAAGAAGAAAAATCTTTTTTTGTATCCCTTCTGTTTAAGTTAGGGGCTAGCGTCAACGATATAATCGTTGACCTAAAACCGTGGAATAAAGGTAGACGTGGTCGCGACGAGTTTAAGGGTTGCCAACGAGAGTGAGAAAGAGGGGTTGCCGTCATGTGCGCGGGCGGGCAACAACGGGGTAAGAGATCTGACCCAGACGAGTTTTTCCGACGGTTTCCCGGGGGTTTCTCCTATTTTTCTCGCTCGTAACGTCGTCGTCGTCGTCGTCGTCGTTGTCGGTGCGGTGCGGTGCGGTGTGTGCGCTCGGGTTCTGCAGACAATTCGCAGTAAAATTTTTACAGCCGGCCCCTTTCCCCTCCTTCTCCTTTTCTTTCTCGTCGTTCCCCTTTCACCCTCCCGTCCTGTTTTCCTCCTCTCTCCCCCCAGAAACCCCTGGCCCACCACCACCCCACATCGTCCGCGACAGCGACAGCAGCAGCAGCAACGGAGAAGTGAGTTGGTACGAGGGGGTGAGCTGGGGGTGTGTGTAGAATGGAAGCAAACGGATGAAGTGGGGTGGGTTTGGGTTGAAAGGGGGAGGACGGGTGAGTTTTGGGGGGTGGAGAGAGGTTCAGACGCGCGGAATGGCCGCGGCCTGCTCGCGGAAACACATAAACCTATACGTTCTGCCTGTCTACCTACGATCTCCAATCTCCTCATCCTCCTTCTTCGTCTTCCACCTACATGACTACTACTACTACTACTACTACTACTACTACTACTACTACTACTACTATTACTACTACTACTATTACTACTGTAGCAGTAGCAGCAGCTTCTCCTTCTCCTTCTCCTTCTCTTCATTCTCTCTCCAGACGCATTTCACCGTCTCTCTACTTTATTCGACCTTTTTACCATTTTTCATATTATATTTATCTCTGGTTCACCTTCGAGTATCTCGTTATAGTTTTACGTCGAGAGACGAGAAATACTGTGCTTGCTCTTTTTTTCTATTTCTTTCTGTTTTCTTTTCTCTCTCTCTCTCTCTGTATGTTGTCTTTTTTTTTTTTTTGCATCAGGGGCCCTTCTCGTTATTTCGATATAGATTAAAACATTTTTTTTAAATATCATTTTTCTTCCTTTTACTATGCTTTCTCTTATTTTTTGAAATTTATCTTAGTTTATTTTTACGTATTTCTATCGAAATTAATTTTTATATTATAATATTTTTAATTTATATATATATATATATATATATATATATATATATATATATATATATATATATATAATTATGTATAATATGTATATATATATATATATTTATGTATAAAAGGAAGAATAAAATTTATTATTTTACTTTCCTATCCTTGTGTACTCTTTATTCTTAACCCTTATCACGAATTATTTCATTTTTGTGTCGTACCATGCCGAAAGAGTATATTTTTTCTTCGGCTCACTTTATCCTTTCTATCTTCTTCTCATGAGTCTACCAACTCGTACTTTACATTCAAGTGTTCGTTATAGATTTATTTCAGTAAAAGAAATCATCTATATTTTTGCTTTTTCTTTTTTACCAACAACCACATTTTAATATATTATTTTTCTTTTCTTTTTCCAAACTATTCGTACATTAATTTATCCTACTTATTTTTCTTCTTTTTTTTTTAAAAAAGAAATATTGTCCGTTAGATTAGAAATATTATAAGAGGATAGATGGTGAATCGGTTTTCGATTTATAATAATAATGAAAAGAGAGCAGAGAGAAAGAGATAGAGAAAGTGAGAAAGAAAGAGAAGGATAGAGAAAGAGAAGGACAACGTGGGAGTTTTATTCTTTTCTCGATTGCAAATATCTTACTCTAAGAAATTCTTCCTTAAATCGCAAATAAAATTCTACCGAGTTTATGCGTCTCGTGAAGAAACTTTAGAGTAGGGTTAGCGGTATCCTTCAAGACTGGGTTGGACGATGAGTATAACAAAGAGAGAGATAAAAAGAGAGTAAGAGAAAGAGAGAGAAGATCCTAGGCCCGAAGAATAACCGCGACCTGATCACGGAGAAACCATAAAACTCATACGTCTTTGCAGTCTATAGTTTGAATCTCAAATCTCGAATCTTCATTGTATGTCTTTGTCTCTCTTATCTCCTTCATTTTTCTTTTTTTCGTTCTTTCCCATTTTTATTCAAAAATATTTTTAATTGCATAAATGAAACGAGTCAAGAGTCTCCTAATTTTTTTTTCAATTATTTGTTTAAACCTTTGAATGCTAAATACTCTTAATTGAAGTGTTTAGGGAGAGAATACTGTATTCTTTGTGTGTTTGTTTCGTGTGACTGATTTTATTAATCTTATCGAATAATACATTTTATTTAATAATTAAGGTGCTATTGCTTATTAGATAACTTTGATGGGACAAGATTCAAAATAATATATATATATATATATATAATATTTTTGCATTTATATAGACAAACACATAATTATTATTCACACTGGGAATTTCTATAAAATGCATGTATGCGTTCATAGCACTCAAAAGATTAATTCAGAAATATTAGGAAAAAGGTTATTTTATTTTGTTTTTTTTTTGCTTTTCATCTTTTTCGAGTTATCTTGAATTTTTCATTATTATTTATAATAATAAGAATACGTTGAAAAAGGGTAGAAAGAGGAAAAAAGAAACGTAGTAGGAGATTCTTTGATTTCTTTGGTCGTGTCTCATATCGCGGTAAAATTTCTACGAACGCGATAAGCGGACAAAGTCGACGAAGGATTTACGTCGGGTTAAGAAAAATCGAATCTTGACTTTTAAATTTTAACGGGTACCACGTGAGGGTGGAAAGTTAAGAAGGTCGTGATATTTATGTGAACCGATAGTCTCGGGTGTCGAAGCTGGCACGTATTATCTGAACGAAATATAACTCCCTCAAGGGTAACCCAGGGGCTGGGAAAAGACTTTGAAAATTGTGCTAGACAAAAAGACTACGTTTACTTGCAATCAAAGGTATATCATAAAACTTATCTCAACGTTATTGTGGTTGACTAACATTTTAGATTAATTAAAAAGTCTAATCGATGTTAGTTACTTTTACCTTATCGGGAAAGAAAGAAATTCGGTGAATTGATTTTATGAATATAAAGTTAGTCACAAATGTGTCCAGCATTTCTAAACAATATTGTGGACAGATTTTAAATTGACCAAGGAAAGATTTTTAGTACTATACGTAATATTTAAAGAAAATGATTACAAAACGTTGGCTATCGTTTTCAGTTAACTCCAAGGAAGAAAGAACAAAGTTTAAGTCTCGTAAGTTTCGATAAAGCTTTACGGTATTTTCGATAGAAGCAGAAAGTTGAAACTCGTTTGGCAAAAACATAGTAGGAAAAGAGCTGTGTGTAGGACGAGAAAGAGGAAGAGGAGGAGGAGGAGGAGGAGGAGGAGGAGGAGGAGGAGAGTTGCAGAGGAAGAGAATTATTTGAAAGAACCTCGGCGTTTTCTTTTTTCGACACTAACCGCGGGAGCCATCGAGTTCTAAGGACGAGTGGAAAGTGGAAGCTTTTCCGGATACGTTGGTGCGAGGAAAAAGTCCTTGTGCGGTGCGGTGCGGTACGGTACGGTACCGTGCGAAACGTCGACGAAAGGGTAGAACGAACCAGAACTGAAGGGTCTTTACTTGCTTCAGAAATAATTCCGTGCTATTCCGGTAGGTACAGTCTACTTCAACGAAACGGCAAAAAGGTAAAGGTTCCTACCTTTAGAAGTAATTCCTCTCTCTCATTCGATTAATTTGTGATATAATCGAGATTATCGTTAGTGGATGTTCGATCTTACTTTATTTTTCATCAAACTCATCGGTGCTTTAAAACGTACTGAAACGTTCCAAAAACGTAACCCATATATATATAAGTAAAGCTACCTTGCTGCTTGTACGTTTGAATTTTTAAGTAGGAAGTACGAAGGGCGAATTTTCGTTTACGCTGAAACACAGGAGAAGGGAAGAAGAGGAAGAAGAGGAGAGAAAGGAAGAGAGTAAGTAAGAGAGTGAGAGAGAGAGAGAGAGAAAGGAAAAAAAACCGTCGCAATTAACGTTAAAAGGTTCCTGGACACTTCAAACTCAAAACTCTCGTAAAATCCGTGAACCGCGAGCACGCTCGCTGCTAGTTTTCAAAAGGGCCACGTGATTCCCTTTACATCCAACTTTTCGTTTGACCGACTTTTCTGCTTCCACGACCTTAAAGGACTGAAATTTACCGACGTAGTCCTTATTTTTAGATCGACGTTTCTATATTTTCGACTTGGAATGAGAGAGAGTGCGAACGAATGTTTAACGAAAAAACAAAAATAAAAAAAAAGTAAAAGATACAAAATAAAAAAAAATAACTAAATGTGTACAAAGTCGATAACGAGTTTTCATAAAGAATAAAGAACGTAAAAAGTAAAACATAGAAAAAGAAAGAAAAGGAAAATAAAGGAAAGTAAAAATAAAAGGAAACGAAAAAAGAGGAATGGAAAAGAAATGAAAAGAAAAAGGAAAAAGAACAAAACGAAAAATAAAATAAAATATATAAAAGGCAAAATACTGTATATATATATACTGATAATTAACAACGAAGCATATAAAGCGCGCGAGCGCGCATTTACGTACACACGTGTACATGATTAAAAAAATAACGAGATAGCAGCCTCGACGCTTCGTGAAATTCTTTCGGCAAGAAAAAGGGGGAAAAGACACGGCGAAGTGAAATAAAAAGAAAAATAATAGAAAGAAAAAATTACAAAAAAATAAAAAATAAAGGAAACACGCAAAGAGAGAGAAAGAGATAAAAGAAGCGCATTCGTGAAAGAATTCGAGAATAAAATGAAATTCCCTTTACCTTGGGGAAAAAATATAGGTGATCGCTTTTCCAGCGACCACCACCTATTCTTGACTCGATGCTCCGATAACATTTGGAAGGGATATATATATATATATATATATATGTATAGGTAGGTATAACATATAACATACGTGTAGTAAGTACGTACCTACGTTGGAAAACGAATCGAGCTACGTCGTTCTTGAAACGCGTCGAAATGAAATTCTCCGAAGGTCGGCCAACCAACCACTCTTTCGCACGACTCTTCTTGTGCGTGTTAACCCTCTGCTCTATTTTCCACTACCCGACGATAATATATATATATATATATATATATATATATATATATATAAGATTAAAGATAAGATCTCTCGTTGTGCGATAAATAATTTAAAAAAAATAAAAAAAGCATAAAAATAATAATAATAATAATTTATTACAAATAATCTATATGACAAATTAAATGTATAAATTGTAATTGAAACGTTAGCGATATTATATTCGTAAAATGTCGAAGAGAAGTTTTATTAGGAAGCAAAAAAAAAAGAAAGAATAAAAAAAGGAAGTAAAAATGAAGAAGCAAACCCTTTGTCCTAGTTTTCAAGGTCCGGGCAAGTTAAAGGAACGTTGGCGTACCTTAGCAAGGAGACTCGCCTCGCGTAGCGGAGAATAAAAGGGGTTAGGGAGAAGAGGGTTGATACGATGAGGCAAAAGAGAAAGAAAAAGAGGGTGAGAGAAAGTTGTAAAAAGGGTGGCGGTGGTGGTAGTAGTGGTGGTAGTGGTGGTCGGGGGTGAGTAGGTCAAACTTTACGACTCTGCCGTCTAGACGTCGTTGCGCCCCGTACGCGGCAGTAAAACCGTTTTAAGGGGCTGTTTTACCGGTGCACTCGCTCGGTCCGACCTGTTCGAGCGAGAGGTGGCGGGAAAAAGGGGGATGAAAAAGGGTTTTGCGTCTAGTCTGGACGAGAAAACCCCCTAGCCCCGATCTCATCTTCTTTCTTCTTCCTTCTATGCGTTGTTTTTTTCACTCTCTCGGGGTTGTCCGACTATATATATATAATTTTGAAAATAAAAATAAATAGAAAAAGAAAATAAGTGGATGACAAATAAGAGAAAGAAGCATAGAAAGTAAAAATTAGATAGACGGATGAAGAACAAAAAATAAAGGTGAAGTAAATGGATAGACGCAGAGAAACAGATACATTGAGCAAAAGAGAAAGAGAAAGAGAGAGAGAGAAAAGGGAGAATGTTTCTCTATCTTATTTTCGATCCTTTCAGAAATCGATGTGATCTTTTCTTGAAATACTGTTCTTTCGAAATGAGAATACGATGCTGTCCAGTACCATCCCTTATTTCTTTTTGAAGGAATGAAAGAGAGAGAGAGAGGGAGAGAGAGAGAGGAGTGTGTCGTGGCACCGCCCTCCGACCTTTTTGATTTATGCTCGTGGTCTTTCGATGGTACTGCGAGGACATTTTAAAGAGGACTCTTCCTGCCGAGAAAGTACTTGGCGTGAATGCTCTTACTTTTCCCCAGAGGAGAAAGAACGAAGATTAAGAAAAAAGAGCTACACACACACACACAGTCATACACACATATATATGTATATATGCATACACGCACGTATTATAGCGAAGGGGTAGCTAAAGGAGAGCAACGATGCCGACAGATTCCCGTTAGGAACAGACGAATGTTTGTTTCGCAATGTATGAGAAAGAAAGAGAGAAGAAGAAGGATGGCGAGGGATTAGAGGGAAAGAGAGAGGAGTAAAAGAGGAAGGGAAAATTCTTGAGTAGCGCTTCTCAAGAGGTACTTCTTCAAACGAGAAGAATATCTCGTGTGCGACACCAAGATTCGAACCTTCTAATGGGCTCGATGACGTCTTCACGGTACGATAGCATCGACGACTTTCAAGTGCTATTGCTAGATCAAATATTCTAACATTAATAATATTTTCTTTTTTTTTCTTTTTCTCTTTCCTTTTTTACATTATATATATATAAAATAATATATATGCAAAAATACGTAATACTATAACAATATTTTATATGATATATTAAAATATTTTGATTTTATATGTTTATATGCTAACATTATATATGAAAAAATTTGTTATATACGAATTGAAGATTAAACCTTG